>NW_028230448.1:12898009-13258012 GCF_043228905.1 Azolla caroliniana
ACTGGCGCTCCAGAAGGCTGTCTACGAGAAGGGTACCCCGGTATACATAACGGTGGATACGAGTCCGACCGGGATCTGATGGGTCGTCAACCAAGAAGACGGGGACGGCATTCGGTTCCCGATCCGATTCGGCGCGAAGGTCCTGAGTGAGCGACAGCGAGGGTACGCCTAGGTTAAACACGAACTCTGGGGTATCGTTTCGGCAGTAAAGGCCGACAAAGACTACCTGATCGGGACGGAAGTGATTATCGAGACGGATTGCCTGCCAATTCTTCGCATGGTTTCCGGATGCGCGAGACCAGACCTGGCAATGCTCAGGTGGATAGCGTACATCAAGTCCCTGGACCCGGAAATACGACACATTTCTGGAAAGGACAACGCCATGGCCGACATGCTTACGAGGGCGAGGTTTGATGACGAGGGCGGCATGGTTTCGGAGGACGAAGAAGTCGGGATGGACTTCTTCGAGGAAGCGTACGTGACGACCCATGGGACGAGCACTCCGACGCTTAACGACTTCGACGCGAGCAAGTACAACGGCGAGTGGCTCTAGATCGGTGGTTTCTTGAGGACAATGACGCCGGATGCATCGTGGACGAGAGACGAGGCCAACCGGATCCGGAAGAAAGCATACCGATTCTTTCTACGGAACGGATACTTATGGAAGCACCCGAAGAAGAGGAACGACGTCCCGCTCCGGGTGGTGGCGATGAAGAAAGAACAGGAGGAGCTGCTGACGGCCTACCACGACAGGCCTTCGGCTGGACACCGTGGAACCTGGGCCATGTTCGAGAAGATAAAGGGGAAGTACTGGTGGTCGGGACTGTACCGGGACGTGCATCGGTTCGTGACAACTTTCGAGAGCTGTCAGATGCACTCCATAGTCCGGCATCGGGACAAGCTTCACCCTACATACCCTCCGACCATCCAGTTCAAATGGATGGTAGATCATGTGACGATCTCGATGGGCGTAGGACAGATGCGGTATCTGGTCCTGGCTCGAGAAGATCTGACGAACCAGGTGGAAGGCCGAGCCCTTCAGAACAAAACGACCGCGGCCGTATGTCGGTTCCTGATCGAGGACGTGATATGCCGGTACGGGTGCGTCGGGAAGATCGTGGCTGATCGCGGGGAGTTGGACGCCGAAGAGGCCGAGGAGCTGTTCGACCGGCTAGGAGTCAAGCTCTCGCTTACCACTGCGTACAATCCGGAGGCGAATGGGAAGGTGGAGTGCGGACACGGACCGATCGTCAAGGCGTTAGTTCGGGCATGCGGGGGGCAAGTCGGGAACTGCCCGCGGCTGCTGCCTTACTCGTTGTGGGCTGACTGAACTATGCACAGTTCGGTAGCCGGATTCATGCCGGCAGAGCTCATGTTTGGGCAGAAGCCGATCATGCCGATAGAACGTACGATCTCCTCGTGGGCAACCGTGGACTGGAGAGACGAGATGAGCCGGGAGGAACTGTTGGCGGCGCGTAAACTAAAGATCGAACGAAGACCGGAGGACGTGGAGCGAAAGCTTCGGGTGGCAAGGACGAGGAACAAAGGCCGGTTCGACCGGACGCGCCGGCTCCGACCGAAGAAGATCGGGGAAGGCGACTGGGTTGTAGTCTATGACAGTACCCTCGACAACCAGCACCGAGCGACACGGAAGTTTGCAAGAAGGTGGTTCGGGCCTTACGTGGTACAAAGCGCCAACGACAACGGGATGTATCATCTGGCGGAACTCGACGGCACGAGAATGGCGATATCGGTAGCTGGGAAGCGGATCAAAGCGTTCAAGAAGCGTCACGACGACGAGCCAGATCCGGTTAACCTGGACCGGAACGACGAACGATCCGAAACCGAGGAAGAACTGACGGGTGGGGAATGAAGGCTGGACCGGTTTTCTCCGTCCCAACTCAACTTGGCGCATGCCGGTGGATGCGCGGTTAGGTGGGGGCGGATGTCGTGAAGAAAACCGTCCACGAGCGGAATCAGTGCGCCGGAGCATAGGAACCGGCTCTTCATGCATGTGCCCCTTATGTTGTACACAAGAGAGAATTAGGGACATGGAAGATCCGAGGTAGGTAGATTCGGTAGGTAGGAAATGTTAATAGGAAACGGCTCCCTTCTTGGCTATAAAAGGAGGGAGACGAGGAAGAGGAAGGGATCGCGGAATCAGAGAGGACGAAGTGCTGTCGGGTTGTCGGTCGAAGGCTCCTCTTTCTTCCATACTCTCCGTAGCTTCTTTCTGTGCAGGTTTCGTGAGGCTCGCGCTGCTCTGAGGAATGCCCGAGTGCTTCCGGCAGCACCTCCAACCTACTCCTTCCTTTCTGAGTGTTTGCGAACAGGCATCGGCATCTGTTCGCTGGCCTGTTCGGTTGTAACCGACTTCGTGCTTTTGTTGTTTGTCTCTGTTAATATATACTTACATACCGTTGTGCCTCTCTGTGTTGGTTTCCCCGCTCGCATCTTCGTGTCGAAGGGCCGTGTCCCTGTAGATCTACGCTCGCACGTAGTGGGTCCCTTCCCTTCTCCTTTCCCTATTGCTCTTCGGTACAAGACCCCCGAGGTCCCGCCTCATTCCACGCATCTGCGAGGAGTACCTCGACAACGGTTTTCTCCACGACATCTGGCCCCACCTAACCGCGCATACACCGCCATGCATCAAAATAGACCCTTGCCGGAGAAGACCGGCCCGCGCTTACCCTTCGTCCTCCGGATCCGCCATGTCTCGTCTTTCCGCCCTTCTTGTCCGGCACCGTCTCTACCGAACACTATCCCGTTCCCATTCCTGTCGATGGCCACACGCACGTCTTTTGTTCCGCTTTCGGGTGTGCCCGTTTCCGGCTCAGCACACTGCTCCTTAACCGGGTGTCCCCGGCAGCTCATTGGAAGATCACCCTTGCCGCGTCCTGGCCCGCATAGCCTCCTTTCACGCATCGCCCTGTTTGGTCGGTGCCTCTACTGTTGCCGCCTTTGTCCCCTTGCTGCCACCTTCCATTACCCTCGGTCTCACATTGCCCCATCAGCCGAACAACCAGGGTTTCTGGACAGGTGTGAAGGATCCTTCTTGGGCCTCTGTCTTGTCTGGTCACTGACTCGTGTGCCAAGCGCGTCCGATCTTTGTCTTGCCGACCCTGCCGGTCGGGCCCGTATCCGGACCTCGAGAACAAATGCATTAAACACTTGAGCCAACCAAGTAGGTTGCTCTTCTTGAATGTTTAATGCTTCATGCGTATAAGAGATATGCGAGGCATTTGCCCATATATGTTTTTTTAAAAGAAACATATATGTCAAGAGTCCTTATTTCCCCCTCGTTTACTACAAAATATGTTGGTACGTTACCTAACCTCAAGTCTCGTAATTACGATGGCATACGTCAAAGTGCAACCTAATGGTCAAGCCAAATGATCCCTCTTCTCGTAGTAGGCCCACATGGCCCATCACATGGTTACGTCATTACGAATGCCTTTCGTAAGAATGACCTCATGGTGGCATCGTATCCATGTAACGAGGGAGGGATGTTGGATATGTGTGTCATAGGAGCGACCTCACATGAAGTGGGTCAAGCCCTACGTTCTCAACATCATTGTGGCTATAGGCATTTCTTTATGTAATAAAATCAAAGTCACCAACGGGAATGTCAACAATGAAAAATTGTTCAAAAAGGGATGGTGACAACACCATTCTCACAAAAATGTGAGGACGGCCACCAAGATCCTTTCCCCGAAAAGGAAAACATTCGATATAAAGATCACGTAATATCAAATATACATATATGTTTATTTATCACATATATACGATCAAATACGTATACACGTGACCACATATGCGTATATTAAAATAAAGTCATAACATCAAATAGCCAACATATGATGAAATCGAGACACGTAATCGAGGCATGTAGCCTCTATGCACACGAAACATCCAAAATTAAGGGTTAATCGTAATACGCAATTGAGGTATTGACCTCATATGCATACGACACCAAATGCATATCATTTACAACAAAATCAAGGTATTGACCTTATACGCATACGACACTAATCACATATGCAATATATGTCCAATGAGGTATTGACCTCATACACATATGTAAACATTTTATACAACCAATTAATTACCACTTCAACATCATTGAATATATATATAAAAAAAATTACATATTAACCATACACATGATTAAATTGGGAGAAGAAAGAATAGAAAAAACAAGAAAGATTACTGAAGTTCCTTTGTGGATTGCTGTTTGGAACAAGGTCGATCGCACGTTGATCGATCGCCATCCATCAAGAAGACAAAACCAACAAAAGAAACATTAGGAGATAGGCTCTGATAACAATTGTTAGAGACATGAACTAATGTAAGCATTAGATAAGGATAGAATATAGATAAATAGATAGAAAGGAGAGAGAGAAAGAAGGGTGTAGATCCACCCGACCATGCCCGAGCAAAGGGATCGAGACGAACTCGAGCCTTGATCAGCGTCCCATACCACCGCCGTGGCGTCAAGTCGTACCTAGTGCTGGCGCGCTCACTACAAGAGTTGACCCACCACAAGACAGAGTCTCGACGTAGTCAACCAGATGATGAAATGAGGGTAGCTAGGCCTCTTATTTATAGTGATACCCAAGGCCCCCAAGCAAGTTCACACTTGGCCTAATGGGTTGTCTCAATCCTGAGGATTAAAAGTAATCCTCCCCTTCTTTACACTCTCGTTTAACCCTCACACTTATCCACGTGTAAAGAATACTACGGTAAATTCTCACCACAGGATATTATATGGTCATGCCCGTAACAGTCGATCTATTCGGTCAGGGATCTGTACTTACGGTACGATCAGTTCCAACTAGTCGTGGACAGTAGGGACATTACGATGATGCGAACTCCTCTCGGCTTAATGCGGATGTGTACCCTGCTGCAAGGAGGGACCAACTTGGTGGCACACATCGTGAATGGAATGAATAAGGTGCTGAGGGATTGCATCCCGGACATCACCATGCCATTCTTGGACGACATCCCGATAAAAGGGTGCCCGGTGGAAGAGAAGGATGAGTCAGTTGGGTTGGACGACTACCGAAGATTTGTAGTGGACCACATCGGCGACTGCGAGAAGGTGCTTCAAAGACTTGAGGATGCGTGGCTCACCTTCTCTGGAGAGAAATCGGCATTCAGGCAGTCGGAGATCCTAGTGGTCAGGCACTTGCGCGGGCCTTACGGCCGGAAGCCGTCCCTGGCAAAGGTAGAACCCATCTCCGCAATGAAGGAAGAATGCAACTCGGTTACGGAGGTGCAGAGGTTCCCATGTGCATTCTACCATATCTGGATTCCGCATTACGCACACGTCGCCGAGCCGCTCTACGGGTTGCTAAAGAAGGGGCGTAAATTCGAGTGGGCGAGGAGCATGCGGAGTTAGTTCGTAGACTGAAGGAGGCGCTAACCGTGGCACCGGTACTCCGGAAAGTGGTTTACGGCAAGCACATCCGAATCTATCTTACGGTAGACACGAGCCCGATCGGGATAGGATGGGTGGTCAACCAAGACGACAAAACTGGCACGAGGTTCCCCATCCGGTTCGGAGCGAAGGTGCTGAGTGAGCAACATCGAGGATACGCCCAAGTTAAACGCAAACTCTAGGGTATTGTTTCGGCAATCAAGGCCGATAAAGACTACTTGATCGGGACGAAGGTGAGAATCGAGACGGACTAACTACCTGTAAACGATTACTTGTGGAAGCGTTAGAAAACAGAGAAAGTAGAGAATACACAGAGTACACGGGAGAGACTTAGAGAGAGCAGAACGTAAAAGCTATATTCAAAACAATATATACACTCTGTTATTACAATTGTGCTCAGTAGCACTATTTATACAAGTCCTCGTGGGACTGACAGAAGTACCGCGTACTTCAATGCTCACACGTGCATCTGACACTTACTACGAGACTATAACTACCTAGTAGTCTAAACTAATACTAGGCTTCCGGTTACCGATTGGATCCAGCTAACCGGCTCCCCAACTCACCGGCTCAGTTGCTTGCCGGCTCGGTTGCTCACCGGCTTACCGATCCGTCTCGCTCACCGGCTCAGGCTTATCCAGCCGATCTGGCTCCAGTTGAGCTTGCCGCTCAACACTCCCCCTCAAGCTCAACTTGAGGTTGTATCCTAGTGTCAGCCTCTGTAGCAGTCGATTCTTCCAACCGACTTCTCCTGGCGTCGCTCTGCCTTGCTCGCGCACCTCGTCCGGTCCGGTTCTGTTTGCTGCGACCCCTCTTGTTCTGCGCAGCTCGACCTCCTCGGTCAGCTTGTCTGCTCAACAGGCCCAATTCAGCTCCCTTGCTATTGTGACTTCGGCGCGTTCCGGTTCGTCGATTCCTTTGTGTTGGCGTCGACTTTCGTTGCCTTCTTGTTCTCTTGGCCTTGAATTGATCTGGTTCTTCCGAATCGATCTGTTGAACCGAATCGACTGTCTCTGATTCGTTCCAGCTCTTGTCTGAATCGACTACTCCTGATTCGTCTTCTGGTTCCAAGCCCTTCACCACATCGGACCATGTTCGGGTCTTGGCCTTCTTCCTTCGATTGGCTCTATCCTTCTTGACTCTGCCGCCGCTGCCGCTTGTTCCGACTTGTTCGGACGTGTCGACTTCTCTTGTCGACTCAGCTCCTTTCTTCTTCTTGACTCTCCCTTCGTCGGTTCTTCCCTCACCGGCGCAATCAACAGTCTCTTTGCCTTTGCCCGTTCCGGTGTCTTTGCCCGTTCTCCCCCTCAAGTGTGGCACGTCGAGATGCTGAACACCAAGCATTTCGGTGAAGTGCTACAACTTGTCCGATCCGAGTGGTTTGGTGAAGATGTCGGCAACTTGCCGATTCGTGTGAACATACCAAAGTTCGACCTCACCGCTGTCGTGCCTTTCGGCTCCGGATCGTTTGCGTGAGTCGGGTGGGAACCACTGGGGTTTTGGACTAGGAGGAAAGAAAAATACAAATAAGGCTAGTAAAGAATAGGTATAAAGAGTTATAAGATAAGAATCTCGTGAATCCCACGAGTTTAGTATATTTAGTCAATATTTAGGTAGTAAGAGAGAATTATTTTAGCAAATTCGTGAATCCCACGAATATTTTAGATTGATTGATCATTATAGAAAAATAATCAACAAAAACTACAATGTGCTCCCCATCCTTATATAGTGATGGGAGAGACTAAGCATAGCTACATGCTTTTTTCTAATATGTTCATGCACACTAAATGTGCATGTGATGCTTTTCTAATCCTTGCTTTTATTTGCTAAATATAGTGCTCATGCACGCTAGATGTGCATGAGTCACTTTTTAGTTGCTTGCGTTTTTCTATAAAATATTCACGCACTCTAAATATACATGATTTACCTTTTAATAAAGGTAGGCGCAAATAAAGCACTTATAGTTATTAAATCTATTTATAGAACACTAAAGATAAGGTAGCATAATGGTAAAGTTGAGGTTTGGCTACGTGGAGGTACAAGGTTCGAATCTTGCCCTATGCACATGATAAATATCTTGATATTCTTATTTTATTTATTTATATGTAATTAAATCGGTTATATTATTTTTACTTTTTCACGTAGTGTACGAAATACACTACGACACTCGCCCCCTCCGAACCCGCACATCCTCCGGTATGTGCCGAAGTTGCCGATGCTCGTTGTCTCCCCTTCATCCTCCGTTTGTCCCGCTATGTCAACTTTGTCTCTCCATTTTGAGTAGACCCATTCTTTCCACCCGAACCATTGTCGCCATCCGATCCACCATATTCTTTGTTCTCTCTCATCATATTCTTGGCCCTTGTCATTCGTGGTAGGGTCTTTTACTGGCCTCTTTCTTGTCTTCATCAACCTTGACTTTTTTCCGGATCGCTCTCGTCCGATCGACTTTCGGTTTGATCGGCTTCCGATCGGATTCGTATTCGGCCGAATCGGAATCGGTTGTTCGGTTTCGATTGAGTTGGTCTCCTTCCGGCCCAGTTTCGATCTATCGGTTTCGGTTTCGGTTGGCTTTCTTTTCCTCGTTTTCACCAGCCTCGACCGGTCCAACCTTCGGTTGAGTCGGATTAGCTTCTTTCCGGATCGGTCTCGTCCGATCGGCTTTCGGCTAGGTCGGCTTCCATCCATATTCGCGTTCGGCCAAGTCAGACTCAGTCGATCGGTTTTGACCAAGTCGACCCCTTTTCGGGTCGGCTTTCTTTCGGGTCGTCTTTTGGCCGAATCCTCATTCGCCCGATTCAGCTTTCGTTTGTGTCGTCTTTCGGTTCGGCTTTCTTTCGGGTCGACTTTCGGTCGAATCCTCTTTTACCCGGTTTGGCTTTCTTTCGGTTCTTCTTTCAGCCGAATTCTCTTTTACCCGGTTCGACTTTCTTTCGGATCGGAATCTCGTCCGGATCACCTTCCATCCGAACCGGCTTCCGACTTTACCTTTCTTGCCGCCACCTCCCGTCTCTCCGGTCTCACGTTGCTTCTCAGACACAACCGCTGAAGTCTCTAGGATTAGTGGGTAGGAATCCTCGGTATTATCATCCTCTATCATTTCAACCATAGCCTCCTTCTCGGCTATCTCTCTGTCGTATGCATCGACTTCGACATTCGTTTTCTCTCCGCCACCTTCCGTCTCTTCGGTCTCACGTTGCCTTTCGATCGCAACCGCCGGAGTCTCTGGAATCAGTGGTGGGGAAGTCTCGATATGGCAATCCGCCATTGATTCGTCCATAGCCACCTCCGATTCGATTTCGTCTTTTGTGGCTACCTCCTTAATCACATCCGCTTCACACTCTTTATCTGCATCAATTATGCAAACATCTATTATGCTTACCCCTTTTTGACCCGATGTCTCGGGCACTTGTATCCCGAAATTTCCTTCTACACTTGAATTATCGGCCTTATCCTTCGCCATCGTTCTTTCACAAGACAAGAGGGTAGCTTGTTTTACACCCTCTTCCGTCGCACCATCATGTTGTATTTCGGCCTTCATATCGGCTTCATCGTTTTTCCTCAATCGACCATCCTTCATGGGCCATGTCGTTGTTGACGAGATTCTCAGCTTCCTTTCATCATGTCTTCGGCATACCCTTTCGACTTTGGCCCAATCCTCGGTAAGACCGTTCGCACCGTCATCATCTTCGAGTTCGATCCCAATGTCCATCCTTTCTTTCCGATCGATCGATCTTACGAACATTAAGACTTTATCTTCTCCCACCAATCTTCGTTCCCGCTCCGAGAGTCGAGCAAAACGATGCTCGAACTCTAGGAACGCTTGCGTTGCACTTCGGTGAGTCTTCTCCGACGCCACCCATTCGTCGAATTCTCGTCGATCTCGTCCCGTCCATCTCTCATAGTCATATGCCTCCCGTAAAGCTTCTTCAAAGGACTCCCATGTCGAGTTTTGTTGTTGTATCTTGTGGATTCTCTCTTGTAGTTCGTCCGAGGCCACCCGACTAAAGGATATCACTTGCAATCCTTCCGGTATCCGATATTGCATCATCTCCGCCTTATATTCACGTAGGTAGCGTGACACACCCTTACCGTTGAATTCCCCGTTTCGTCGCAGAAGCCGCTCTATTGCCGCCTTCATCTCCGACATCGCACGTTGTTCTTGTTGCATCCGCTCAAACATTATCATCATCATGTTCATCGCCTCTTGTTGATTCTCCATCTCCTTGCCACCCGCCTTCACGTCGGGTTCACCAACTTGTGTCGTGCCTTTCGGCTCCGGATCGTTTGCGTGAGTCGGGTGGGAACCACTGGGGTTTTGGACTAGGAGGAAAGAAAAATACAAATAAGGCTAGTAAAGAATAGGTATAAAGAGTTATAAGATAAGAATCTCGTGAATCCCACGAGTTTAGTATATTTAGTCAATATTTAGGTAGTAAGAGAGAATTATTTTAGCAAATTCGTGAATCCCACGAATATTTTAGATTGATTGATCATTATAGAAAAATAATCAACAAAAACTACAATTTGCTCCCCATCCTTATATAGTGATGGGAGAGACTAAGCATAGCTACATGCTTTTTTCTAATATGTTCATGCACACTAAATGTGCATGTGATGCTTTTCTAATCCTTGCTTTTATTTGCTAAATATAGTGCTCATGCACGCTAGATGTGCATGAGTCACTTTTTAGTTGCTTGCGTTTTTCTATAAAATATTCACGCACTCTAAATATACATGATTTACCTTTTAATAAAGGTAGGCGCAAATAAAGCACTTATAGTTATTAAATCTATTTATAGAACATTAAAGATAAGGTAGCATAATGGTAAAGTTGAGGTTTGGCTACGTGGAGGTACAAGGTTCGAATCTTGCCCTATGCACGTGATAAATATCTTGATATTCTTATTTTATTTATTTATATGTAATTAAATCGGTTATATTATTTTTACTTTTTCACGTAGTGTACGAAATACACTACGACACCGCTCAGGACACGCTCACGCATGAAGTGATAGTGCACTTCTATGTGCTTTTGTGCGAGCATGGAATACGGGGTTCTTGGCGAGTTGCATGCTACTTATGTTGTCGCAGTAGACCAGAATCGGGGTCCGTACCTCGATCTGTAGGTCTTGCAGCAGTCACCGAAGCCAAATGGCTTCACAGGTGGCAATGGTAGCACCCTGATACTCAGCCTCAGTGCTTGACAGAGCAACTGTAGGCTACTTTTTGCTGCTCCACACAACAACCGCGCTACCTAGGGAAAACATGTAACCGGAGGTTGATCGGCGATTTGATGCATCGCCGGCCCAGTCGACATCTATGTAACTGACCAGCTCTTCGGGTATACCGCACCGGTATAACAAGCCGCTTACATATCGTACTATCCGCTGCGCACACTGAAGGTGCTCCACGGTCGGCTTCTGCATGAACTGGCTTATCATTCCGATCGGATTGCTGATGTCGGGTCGCATGATAGTCAAGTAAATAAGGCTTCCGACAATTTGTTGGAACCGTTTCTCGTTCCAGGCCAGTCCGGAGTTAGGATGAAGCTTCTGGTTCCGGTCCAAGGGTGTGGAGATAGGTTGGCATTCTGTCATGCTGAACTTGTACAGCATATTCAAGACGTAATGTCGTGGTGAGAGCAATATGCCATCGGGGGTTCGGATCACCTCGATCCCAAGAAAATAATGAAGGTCCCCCAGGTCCTTCATCTCAAATGTGTCCGACAACTGGGACTTGATGTGGTTCACTTCTGGAACACCCGGTGCGGTGATGACTAAATCATTAACGTACAGTAGGATGCATACAGGATCGGCTGAGCCTTTCCATGTGAACAACGAAGAGTCGGACTTGGAGGCTGCAAACCCCATCTTACGCAACTGGTGCGTGATCTTCGCATTCCAAGCTCGAGGGGCATGCTTTAGGCCATACAACGACTTCTTCAGCCGGCATACCGCCAACTTGGTCATCTCCGATTGTAAACCGGGGGCCGGAGTCATAAAGACTTCTTCTTCAAGATCACCCTGAAGAAATGCATTCTTCACATCCATCTAGTGAAGAAGCCACCCTCTTGCTGCAGCAACCGCCAGCACCACACGAACCGTCGTCATCTTAGCTATCGGAGCGAAGGTCTCGTCGTAGTCGATTTCGTGGGTCTGTGCGTATCCCTTCGCCACTAACCGGGCCTTGTACCGGTTAACTAAACCATCGACATTGTACTTTACCTTGTACACCCACTTGCATCCGATCAGTTTACAGTGACGGGGAAGGTCAACTAGGTCCCATGTCTTGTTGACATCAAGTGCCCGCATTTCTTCCTCCATAGCGGCATGCCAATTTGCGTCCTTCGCCGCTTCTGTGTAGCTCTCTGGCTCACGCACTTCCGCCACCTTAGTCATGTATGCATAGTGATGCGCCATGTACTCATTTTACCCGTACCGCTGTCGTGAAGAAAACCGTCCCCTGGCGTAATCAGTGAATAGCACAAAGGAACCGGCCCTTCACGTGTGCGCGCTCTTAATGTATATAATAGAGAATTAGGTACAGAGAGAGATCCGGGGTAGTTAGATTCGGTAGGTAGGAAGTAAATGAGGGAGATGGCTCCCCTCTTGACGCTATAAAGGAGAGGGAGACGCAGGGAGAGAGGATAGCGCATTGAGGAGGACGAAGTGCTGTCGGACCGGAACCGAACGCTTCTCCAATGTTTGTTCTCTGTTGCCCTTCTCTGCAGGTTTCAGGAGGCTCGCGCTGCTTCGAGGAACGCCCGTGTGCTTCCGGTAGCACCTCCATCCTATTCCCATTTCGTGCGTAGACGAACAGACGAACAGCCCGTGCTCATACGTGACCGAGCGTCTCTCTCCTTCTCTTTCTCCTTCTATCACCTGCTCTTCGGTTCAAGACCCCGGTGGTCCCGCCTTGTTTCTCCACGCACGCGCGTAACAACGCGACATCTTTGGTGAACCCGACGTGAAACAGGCGGCAAAGGAGCAGAAGATGAGGGGGTCGGATCTTGCAGAGGCCATGGCTTCGGCCGTGGACCGGATAGTGAGCGCGCGTTGTTGTGAAGAAAACCGTCCACAAGCGGAATTGGTGCGCCGGAGCGTAGGAAACGGCTCTTCTTGCGCGTTGTACATAAGAGAGAATATTGTACATAGAAGATCCTAGGCAGGTAGATTCGGTAGGTAGGGAGTTAATGGGAAACGGCTCCTTCCTTACCTATAAAAGGAGGGAAACGAGGAGGGGCGAAGGCATCGCAAAATCAGAGAGGACGAAGTGCTGTCGGATTGCAGGCCGAAGGCTTCTCTCTCTTCCATACTCTGTAGTTCCTTTCTGTGCAGGTTTCGGGAGGCTCGCGCTGCTCTGAGGAATGCCCGAGTGCTTCCGGCAGCACCTCCAACCTACTCCTTTCTTTCTGTGCGTTTACGAACAGGCATCGGCACCTGTTCGCCGGCCTGTTCGGTTGTAACCGACTACGTGTTTTTGTTGTTTGTCTCTGTTAATATATACATACATTCCTTCGTGTCTCTCTGTGTTGGTTTCCCGCTCGCGTCTTCGTGTCGAAGCGCCGTGTCCCTGTGGATCTACGCTCGCACCTAGTGGACCTCTTCCCTTCTCCTTTCTCTCTTGCTCTTCGGTACAAGACCCCCGAGGTCCCGCCTCATTCCACGCATCCACGAGGAATACCTCGACATCTTGGTGAACCCGACGTGAAGGAGGCGGTAGAAGAGCAGAAGATGAAAGGGTCAGATCTTGCGGAGGCCATGGCTTCGGCCGTGGATCGGATATTGAGCGCACGCGAGGGCTCGGGCGCCCTTGATAGAGCCATTGAGGCGGTCGTCACTACGATCGGCCGGTTCAGCGGAAAGGATGCCACGAAGTATTTGGCGTCCTACGGGGCAGAAATGCTGATGCGGGACATTCCGGAAGAGAGGCGTCTTGCCGGGTTCGCTCGAGTGGCGATGCCGAGCATCCATGCGGAGGTGCTCGAGGTGCGGGCGGAGAGCCGTACCTGGGAGGAGTTCGAAGGTCGACTCCTAGAAAAATACGGGCTGGACGACGAGCTCCGGCTTTTGAAACGGGACTTCATGGAATGGGTGGAGTCCCCCGGCAAGGGAAGAAACGCGTCGGCACTCCTCCTAGAGTTTGAGGAACGCTTTGCACGCCTTTCGGCGCTTGACCGCACCGTTCTGGATACGAGCCGGGTCCTACTGTTCGTCAAGTCGGTGGACGAGCGGGACCGGGATCAAGTCGGCTCCTTGCTGGAAACCGAAGACGGGCTGACGACCGACTGGGCGGTGGTTAAGAGAGTCTGTGGCCGTTTCGACAAACGGCGAGAATGGGCTAAGGACGGGGCGGCCGGTGCGGGCTCTGTCATAGCAAGGAGGCTTGAACCGGCACCGCAAGGGCGAAGGGTTTAGGGCCCGGGAGTGGCTCGAAACCGGTTCGGCTTCGACCGGCATGGTCAATGGCTCATCCGGAGGAGCAGCGCTGGAGGAGTTGACGCGGGCGATAAAGGATCTCCAGATCGCCCAGACTCGAAGGGAAGGCGGCGAACCGGGTCATGACCGACGGCCGGTAGCAGGGAACAGGTGCATGTGGTGCGACGAGGTCGGCCACATCCGGAAGGACTGCGGCGATTTCACAGAGGCGTTGAGGAACCAGGTGGTGTACCTGTGGGAAGAACGGGTGCACGCCGGCGACACCAGAAGGGCCCTAAACCGAAATGACGGGCGAGGAGGTATGAAGAGACTGATGGAAGAGGCAGCGGCCCGACACGTGGAGGCCATCCACTACTCGGCGTCGGCTGGTATTCGGGTTGGGGGCAGCGAGGCCTGAAAGGAGAGCAAAGACGGATTCTGGCTGGCAATGCTGGAAGGCCTCGCCGGCGCACAGCTGAGGAAAGATGAAACGGACCGCGCTGAGAGACGGGTCCGGGAAATAACCGGGTGGAGCGACCCGGTCGAGGAGAAGACGGCCTTCGTAGAAGCCGCCTGCCGGAACTTCGAGGCTCTGGTGGAAGACAAACGAGTGGGGAAAGCCGGAGCGTCCGGGCCCTCACAACGATACGAGACCCGATTCGGGCAACGACGGAACGATGCCGGCGGGTCCAGCGTGCAAGATAACCCCAGGAAGGGCGAATACCGACTGGGGACGGAAATAGAAAGGACCACGGACCTACGAAAGTTCCTAGAAGAACGGATCCTCGACAGCAAAGTGGAGCTGTCATTACGGGAGGTGCTAGGGATTGCCAAGAAGGAGTTCCACGACTCCATTGTGGACTTGGTGAAACGAAAGAGGTTGTCGACGGAGACGGAACCGGAAAGACCGGTGGAGGTGCGGACGACGCTCATCGACGACATGGCACTGGAAGATGAGTGGGCGGAGAGCCACTATTCGAGGCCACACTAGGCCCGAGCGACCACGGAGACCCCGGTAAAGATCGGAGATGTTCAGGAACCGGTGGTGGCACTGGTGGACCACGGTTCGGAAATAAACCTGATGTCCATGGACTTCTATAAGAAGGGAAAGTGGCCGATCAACACCAAGCACGGCTGGAAGATACGGGCGGCGACGCGCGCCACGGAGGAACTGCATGGGGCCTGCCCGAACGTGCAAGTCAAGATTGGCGACGTCGAGATTGACCAGCACTTCTTCGTACAGGAGACGTCCTCGCACCCGGTCATATTAGGGGAACCATACATCACGGCGGCGCGAATGGAGACCAAGGTGTTGGACAACGGTTCGGCCTACGCGAGGGTCAAAAGCCAAGATGGGCGTCATTCGGTCCAATTTCTGACGGTGAGACCGAACCACGAGCGAAACCGTGAATCCATCGGTGGCGAGAACCGGGAGGAGTTTTAGAGAGGGCTGCCAAGGCGTGGGGCTAAGACAGCCCGGACACTCGGGAAAAACCCCACAGTTGTACGATAGAACCGAAACCGAAGAATCCCTGTACGATAGGTAGGAAGTTTTGCTTCTCCAACAACGGAGGGTGTATGATAGTCGGCATCGTTGGCCGAGAAAAGACAGGGGCAGAAGTGCGACTTCGAGCGTGCGGAGTTCTCGGCCCGGACGAGGAAATCAGCGGAGCCGTGGAGGTGGTCTCCTTCGATGACACCTTGGGAATGCTGAGGAAGGTAGCGGGAGAAGACCTTAACGAAGACCGGACGATACTGGTATGTTCCGAAGAGATGTACGAAGTCATCGCGAACTTCAGTCGGGGGCTCAGGTCGTATCGGACGGCCCGAGTTAACACAAAGTACAAGACTGTGGACCGGAAGGTAAGGCCAGTCGCGGCACCCTTACCGGAGGGCAGCGAGTCCCGGATCAGAGGGGTTGCGTCGGACCCTAGTTTACGAGATCCGGCCTGCATAGGACACACCTTCACCGACGGGACGCTCCGGGAGCTCAAAATCGGTGGGGGCGGGTTCCTACTGCCGGCGGAGGAAGACCGGTTTCGGAGGATGCTCGGAAGGCACGGGAAAGCCTTCGCATTCTCACCGGAAGAGATCGGTTGTGTAGACCTGATGATCGTGGAGCCGATGGTGATATTCACGGTACCGCATGTGCCGTGGAATCTCAAGCCGATTCCGGTACCGAGAGGTCACATCCTGAAGTTGATGGAGTTATTGAGGCAGAAAGTAGATATGGGCATTCTCGAACCGTTGAGTGCCCCATACTCGAACCGATGGTTTACCGTACCGAAGAAAAACGGAACATTGCGCTTCATTCAGGACCTGTAGCCGGCCAACAGAGTGACCATTCGGAACGCAGGAATCAGACCGACCATAGACGAGTTCGCGGAGGCCTTCGCCGGAAGGTCGATCTACTCGGTCGGTGATCTGTACTCATAGTACGACCAGTTCCAGTTAGCCGTGGAGAGCAGAGACATTACGACGATGCGAACTCCCCTCGGCCTAGTGCGAATGTGTACCCTGCAGCAAGGAGGGACCAACTCGGTGGCCCACATGGTGAATGCAATGAACAAGGTACTGGGGGATTGCATCCCGGACATCACCATGCCATTTCTGGACAACATCCTGATTAAGGGGTGCCCGGTGGAAGAGAAGGACGAGACAGTCGGGCCGGTCAGATGCTGGCGATTCGTGGCAGCACACATCGACGACTACGAGAAGTTGCTACAAAGGCTAGAGGATGCGAGGCTCACCTTCTCTGGGGAGAAATCGGCCTTCGGGCAATCGGAAATCCTGGTGGTCGGACACCTATGTGGACCATATGGCCGGAAGCCGTCTCCGGCAAAGGTAGAAGCCATCTCCGCGATGAAGACCGACTGTAGCTCGGTTACGGAAGTTCGGAGGTTCCTGAGGGCATGCGCGTTCTACCACATATGGATCCCGCATTACGCCCACGTTGCGGAGCTGCTATACGGGTTGCTGAAGAAATGGCGAAAATTCGAGTGGCGAGACGAGCACATGGAGTCGTTCCAGAAACTGAAGGAAGCTCTTGCGGCAGCACCGGCGCTCCGGAAGGCTGTCTACGAGAAGGGTACCCCGGTATACATAACGGTGGATACGAGTCCGACCGGGATCGGATGGGTCGTCAACCAAGAAGACGGGGACGGCATTCGGTTCCCGATCCGATTCGGCGCGAAGGTCCTGAGTGAGCGACAGCGAGGGTACGCCTAGGTTAAACGCGAACTCTGGGGTATCGTTTCGGCAGTAAAGGCCGACAAAGACTACCTGATTGGGACGGAAGTGATTATCGAGACGGATTGCCTGCCAATTCTCGGCATGGTTTCCGGATGCGCGACACCAGACCTGGCAATGCTCAAGTGGATAGCGTACATCAAGTCCCTGGACCCGGAAATACGGCACATTTCCGGAAAGGACAACGCCATGGCCGACATGCTTTCGAGGGCGAGGTTTGATGACGAGGGCGGCATGGTTTCGGAGGACGACGAAGTCGGCGTGGACTTCTTCGAGGCGGCTTATGTGACGACAGATGGGACGAGCAATCCGGCACTTAATGACTTCGACGAGAGCAAGTACGATGGCGAGTGGCTCCAGATCAGTGGTTTCTTGAGGACAATGACGCCGGATGCGTCGTGGACGAGGGACGAGGCCAACCGGATCCGGAAGAAAGCATACCGGTTCTTTCTCCGGGACGGATACTTATTGGAAGCACCCGTAGAAGAGGAACGGCGTCTCACTCCGGGTGGTGGCGATGAAGGAAGAACGGGAGGAGCTGCTGACGGCCTACCACGACAACCCTTGGGCTGGAAACCGTGGAACGTGGGCCACATTCGAGAAGATAAAGGGGAAGTACTGGTGGCCGGGACTATACCGGGATGTGCATCGGTTCGTGACAACTTCCGAAAGCTGTCAGATGCACTCCATAGTCCGACATCGGGACGAGCTTCACCCAACGTACCCTCCGACCATCCACATCAAATGGATGGTAGACCTGGTGACGATGCCGATGGGAGTAGGACAGATGCGGTATCTAGTCCTGGCTCGGGAAGATCTGACGAACCAGGTAGAACGCCGAGCCCTTCAAAACAAAACGACCGCGGCCAAATGTCGGTTCCTGATTGAGGACGTGATATGCCGGTACGGATGCGTCGGGAAGATCGTGGCTGATCGCGGGGAGTTGGACGCCGAAGAGGCCGAGGAACTGTTCGAACGACTATGAGTCAAGCTCTCGCTCACCACTGCATACAATCCGGAGGCGAATGGGAAGGTGGAGCGCGGACACGGACCGATCGTCAAGGCGTTAGTTCGGGCATGCGGAGGTCAAGTGGGGAACTGGTCGCGGCTATTGCCTTACGCATTGTGGGCGGACCGAACTACGCACAGTTCGGTAACCAGATTCATGCCGGCAGAGCTCATGTTTGGGCAGAAGCCGATCATGCCGATGGAACGTACGATCTCCTCATGGGCTACCGTGGACTGGAGAGACGAGATGAGCCGGGAGGAACTGTTGACGGCGCGCATATGGCAGCTCGAGCGAAGACCGGAGGACGTGGAGCAGGCTGCGGAAAAGCTTCGGGTGGTAAGGACGAGGAACAAAGCCCGGTTCGACCGAACGCACCGGCTCCGACCGAAGAAGATCGAGGAAGGCGACTGGGTGCTAGTCTACGACAGCAGCCTCGACAACCAGCACCGAGCGACACGGAAGTTCGCAAGAAGGTTGTTCTGGCCTTACGTGGTACAAAGTGCCAACGACAACGGGACGTACCATCTGGCGGAACTCGACGGTACGAGAATGGCGATACCGGTAGCTGGGAAGCGTATCAAAGCGTTCAAGAAGCGTCACGACGACGAGCCGGATCCGGTTGACTTGGACCGCGACGACGAACGATCCAAAACCGAGGAAGAACCGACGGGCGGGGAATTAAGGCTGGACCGGTTTTCTCCGTCCCAACTCAATTTGGCGCATGCCAGTGGATGCGCGGTTAGGTGGGGGCGGATGTCGTGAAGAAAACCGTCCACCAGCGGAATTGGTGCGCCGGAGCGTAGGAACCGGCTCTTCTTGCGCGTTGTACATAAGAGAGAATGTTGTACATAGAAGATCCTAGGCAAGTAGATTCGGTAGGTAGGGAGTTAATGGGAAACGGCTCCTTCCTTGCCTATAAAAGGAGGGAAACGAGGAGGGGCGAAGGCATCGCGAAATCAGAGAGGATGAAGTGCTGTCGGATTGCGGGCCGAAGGCTTCTCTCTCTTCCATACTCTGTAGTTCCTTTCTGTGCAGGTTTCGGGAGGCTCGCGCTGCTCTGAGGAATGCCCAAGTGCTTCCGGCAGCACCTCCAACCTACTCCTTTCTTTCTGTGCGTTTACGAACAGGCATCGGCACCTGTTCGCTGGCCTGTTTGGTTGTAACCGACTACGTGTTTTTGCTATTTGTCTCTGTTAATATATACATACATTCCTTCGTGTCTCTCTGTGTTGGTTTCCCGCTCGCGTCTTCGTGTCGAAGGGCCGTGTCCCTGTGGATCTACGCTCACACCTAGTGGACCTCTTCCCTTCTCCTTTCTCTCTTGCTCTTCGGTACAAGACCCCCGAGGTCCCGCCTCATTCCACGCATCCGCGAGGAATACCTCGACAGCGCGAGGGCACCGGCGCCCTTGACAGGGCTATTGAGGCGATCGTCGGTAGGATCGGCCGGTTCAGTGGAAAGGATGCCACGAGTTATTTGGTGTCCTACCGGGCGGAGATGTTGATGAGGGATATCCCGAAAGAGAGGCGTCTTGCCGGATTCCCTCGAGTGGCGATGATGGGCATCCATGTGGAGGTGCTCGAGATCCGAGCGGAGAGCCGGACCTGGGAAGAGTTCGAAGGACGGCTCCTGGAGAAATACAGGCTGGATGACGCGCTTCGACTTACGAAGCGAAGCTTCATGGAATGGGTGGAGTCCCCCAACAAAGGAAGAAATGCGTCGGTACTCCTCCGGGAGTTTGAGGAACGCTTTGCGCGCCTTTCGGCGCTCGATCGGACAGTTCTAGACACAAGTCGTGTCCTACTGTTTGTGAAATCAGTTGACACACGGGATCGGGGACAAGTTGGCTCCTTACTGGAAACCGAAGACGGGCTGACGACCGACAGGGCCGCGGTAAAGAGAGTCTGCGGCCGTTTTGACAAACGGTGGGAGTGGGCTGATACAGAGGCGACCGGGGCGGGACCTGTCGCAGCAAGGAAGCTCGAACTGATACCACAGGCACGAAGGGAAGAGACCCGGTAATGGCTCGAAACCGGTTCGTCTTCGATCGGCGGGATAAGAGGATCGTCCGGGGGAACAGCTCTAGAGGAGTTGACACGAGCGGTAAAGGCTCTCCACATCGCCCAGGCTCGGAGGGAAGGCGGCGATCAGGCTCGTGACCGACGGCCTTCGGCAGGAAGTAGGTGCATGTGGTGCGACGAGGTCGGCCACATCCGGAAAGACTGTGGGGCTCTGTTGGAGGGTCGGGTGCACGCCAGCGATACTCGGAGGGCCCTGAAACGAAACAACGGAAGAGGAGGAATGAAAAGGCTAATGGAAGAGGCGGCAGCCCGGCACGCGGAGACCGTCCACTACTCAGCGTCAGCCGGTATTCGGGTCGGGGGCAGCGGGGCCCGGAAGGAGAGCAAAGCCGAGTTCTGGCCGACGGTGCTGGAAGGCCTCGCTGGTGCCCGACTGAAGAGGGACGAGGCGGACCGCGCGGAGAAGCGGGTCCAGGAGGTATCCGGGTGGAGTGACCCGGTCGAAGAAAAGACAGGTTTCGTCGAAGCAGCTTGCCAGAACTACGAGGCTCTGGTTGAAGACAAACGGGTGGGTAGAAACGGAGGGACCGAACCCTCACAAAGATACGAAACCTGATTCGGGCCGAAACGGAACGAGGTCGGTGAGTCCAGTGCCCGGGATAACCACAAGAAGGGCGGATACCGGTTGGGCACGGAGATCGAAAGGACCACGGACCTACGAAAGGTCCTGGAAGAACGAATCCTCGACAGCAAGGTGGAACCGTTGTTGCGAGAGGTGCTCGGGATAGCCAAGAAGGAGTTCCACGACTCCATCGTGGACTTGGTGAAGAGGAAGAGGCTGTCGACGGAGGTAGAACCGGAAAGGTCGGTGGAAGTGCGGACGGCGCACATAGAGGACATGGCGCTGGAAGACGAGTGGGCGGAGGGCCACTATTCGAGGCCACACTAGGCCCGAGCGACCACGGAAACCCCGGTGCAAATCGTAGATGTTCAGGAACCGGTGGTGGCACTGGTGGACCACAGTTCGGAAATAAACCTTATGTCCAAGGATTTCTACAGAAAGGGGAAATGGCCAATCAACACTAAGCACGGGTGGAAGATACGGGCGGCGACGCGCCACCGAGGAACTATACGGGGCCTGCCCAAACGTACGAGTCAAGATCGGCGACATCGAAATAGACCAACACTTCTTTGTGCAGGAAACGTCCTCGCACCCGGTCATTCTAGGGGAACCGTACATTACGGCGGCGCGAATGGAGACCAAGGTGCTGGACAACGGGTCGGCTTACGCGAGGGTCAAGAGCCAAGACGGGCGTCATTCAGTCCAGTTCCTGACGGTACGACCCAACCACGAGCGAAACCGCGAGTCCCTCGGTGGCGAGAACCGAGAGGATTTTTAGAGAGGGCTGCCAAGGCGTGGGGCTGCGATAGTCCGGACACTCCAGTAAAACCCCACAAATGTCTGATAAAAGCGAAACCAAAGAATCCTTGTACCATAAGTAGGAAGTTTTGTTTCTCCAATAACGGAGGGTGTACAATAGTCGGTGTCATAGGTCGAGAAAAGACAAGGGCGGAAGAGCAACTTTGGGCGTGCGGAGTTCTCGGGCCCGGCAAGGAAATCAACGGAGCCGTGGAGGCGGTCTCCTTCGACGATACCTTGGGAATACTGCGAGAGGTGGTCGGAGAGGGCCTTAAAGAGGACGGACGATACCGGTTTGTTCGGAAGAGATGTATGGAGTCATCGCGGACTTCAGTCGGGGGCTCGAGTCGGATCGGATGGCCCGGGTAAACACGAAGTACAAGACTGCGGAACGGAAGGTAAGGCCAGTTGTGGCACCCTTATTGGAGGGCAGCGAGTTACGAATCAAGGGGGTCGCGTCGGACCCCAGTTTACGTGATCTGGCCTGCATAGGACACACCTTCACCGACAGAACGCTACGGGAGCTCAAAATCGGTGGGGGTGAGTTCCTACTGCCGGCGGAAGAAGACCGGTTTCGGAGAATGCTCGGAAGCCACGGGAAAGCCTTCGCATTCTCGCCGGAAGAAATCGGGTGCGTAGACCCAACAGTCGTGAAGCCGATGGTGATATTCACGGTACCGCATGTACCATGGAATCTCAAACCAATTTCGGTACCGAGAGCTCACATCCCGGTGCTGATGGAGCTATTAAGGCAGAAAGTTGATATGGGCATCCTCGAACCATCGAGTGCCCCGTACTCGAACCGGTGGTTTACTGTACCGAAGAAGAACGGGACGTTGCGCTTCATTCAAGACCTGCAGCCGGTCAACAGAGTGACCATTCGGAACGCAGGAATCGGACCAACGATAGACGAGTTCGCGGAGGCCTTCGCCAGAAGGTCGATCTACTCGGTCAATGATCTGTACTCGGGGTACGATCAGTTCCAACTAGCCGTAGAGAGCAGATACATTACGACGATGGAGACTCCTCTCGGCCTAATGCGGATGTGCACCCTGCCGCAAGGAGGGACGAACTCGGTGGCCCACATGGTGAATGCGATGAACAAGGTGCTGAGGGATTGTATCCCGGACATCACCATGCCATTCTTGGATGACATCCCAATCAAGGGATGCCCGGTGGAGGAAAAGGACAAAACGATCGGACCGGATGGATGCCGGAAATTCGTGGCAACACACATTGACGACTGCGAGAGGGTGCTGCAAAGGCTAGAGGACGCGAGGCTCACCTTCTCTGGGGAAAAATCGGCCTTCGGGCAATCAGAGATCATGGTCGTCGGACATCTATGCGGAGCATATGGCCGGAAACCGTCTCCGGCTAAGGTGGAAGCCATCTCCGCTATGAAGCCCGACTATAACTCGGTCACGGAGGTACGGAGGTTCTTGGGAGCATGTGCGTTCTACCACATATGGATCCCGCATTACGCCCACGTTGCCGAGCCGCTATACGGGTTGCTGAAAAAGGGGCGAAAATTCGAGTGGCGAGACGAGCATGCGGAGTCGGTCCGAAAGATGAAGGAGGCTCTTGCTGCAGCTCCGGCACTCCGGAAGGTTGTCTACGAGAAAGGCACTCCCATCTACATAACGGTAGATACGAGTCCGACCGGAATCGGATGGGTCGTCAACCAAGAAGATGAGGACAGCATTCGGTTCCCAATCCGGTTCGGTGCGAAGGTCCTCAGTGAGCGACAACGAGGATACGACTAGGTTAAACGCGAACTCTGGGGTATCGTTTCGGCGGTGAAGGCCGATAAAGACTATCTGATTGGGACAAAGGTGATTATCGAGATGGACTGCCTGCCGATTCTCGGCATGGTTTCTGGATGCGCAACGCCGAACCTGGAAATGCTCAGGTGGATCTGGAAATACGACACATTTCCGGGAAAGACAATGCCATGGCCGACATGCTTTCGAGGGCGCGATTCGACGACGAGGGCAGCATGGTTTCGGAGGACGAGGAAGTCGGCGTAGACTTCTTCGAGGCGGCTTACGTAACAACCGAGGGGGGAAGCACTCCGGCGCTTAACGATTTCAATGAGAGCAAGTACGATGGGGAGTGGTTGCAGATTCGGGAATTCTTAAGGACAATGATGCCTGACGCATCGTGGACAAGGGACGAGGCCAACCGGATCCGGAAGAAAGCGTACCGGTTCTTTCTCCGGGATGGATTCTTGTGGAAGCACCCGAAGAAGAGGGACGAAATCCCGCTCCGAGTAGTGGCGATGAAGGAGGAACAGGAGGAATTGCTGAAAGCCTATCATGACAGCCCTTGGGCTAGGCACCGTGGGACGTGGGCCACGTTCAAGAAGCTGAAGGGGAAGTACTTGTGGCCGGGACTGTACCGGGACGTGCATCGGTTCGTGACAACTTGTGAGAGCTGTCAGATGCACTCCGTAATCCAACATCGGGACGAGCTTCACCCCACTTACCCTCCGGCCATCCACTTCAAATGGATGGTAGATTTGGTGACGATGCCGATGGGCGTAGGGCAGATGCGATATCTGGTGCTGGCCCGGGATGACCTGACGAACCAGGTTGAGGCCGAGCCCTGCAGAACAAAACGATCGCGGCCATGTGTCGGTTCTTGATCGAGGACGTGATATGCCGGTATGGGTGCGTCGGAAAGATCGTGGCTGACCGCGGGGAGTTGGACGCCGAAGAGGCCGAGGAGTTGTTCAACCGGTTGGGGGTCAAGCTCTCACTCACCACAGCGTAAATCCCGAGGCAAACGGGAAGGTAGAGCGCGGGCACGGGCCAATCGTCAAAGCGCTAGTCCGGGCATGCGGAGGCCAGGTCGGGAACTAGCCACGGCTGTTACCTTATGCCTTGTGGGCGGACCGGACAACGCACAACTCGGTAACCGGGTTCATGCCGTCAGAGCTCATGTTCGGATAGAAGCCGATCATGCCGATGGAACGGACGATCTCCTCTTGGGCGACAATAGACTGGAGTGATGAAATGAGTCGGGAAGAACTGCTCGCGGCGCGTATACGGCAGCTCGAGCGGAGGCCAGAGGACGTGGAACGAGTGGCGGAGAGACTTTGGGCGGCGAGGATGAAGAACAAAGCCCGGTTCGACCGGACGCACCGGCTCCGACCAAAGAAAATCGAGGAAGGCGATTGGGTGCTAGTCTACGACAGCAGCCTCGACAACCAGCACCGAGCAATACGGAAGTTTGCAAAGCGGTGGTTCGGGCCTTACGTGGTAACGGGCGCCAACGACAATGGGACGTATCACCTGGCGAAACTTGACGGTACAAGGATGGCGATGCCGGTAGTAGGGAAGCGGGTCAAGGCGTTCAAGAAATGCCACGACGACGAACCGGATCTAAGAGGCCTAGGCAGCGAAGACGAACAGTCCGAAACGGAGGGCGAACCGATGGACGAGGAACCGGAACCTGAACCGTTTTTCTCCAACCAGAACCCAAATTTGGCGCATACCGGTGGATGCACGGTTAAGTGGGGGCGGATGTCGTGAAGAAAACCGTCCCCTGGCGTAATCGGTGAATAGCACACAGGAACCGGCCCTTCACGTGTGCGCGCTCTTAATGTATATAATAGAGAATTAGGTACAGAGAGAGATCCGGGGTAGTTAGATTCGGTAGGTAGGAAGTAAATGAGGGAGACGGCTCCCCTCTTGACGCTATAAAGGAGAGGGAGACGCAGGGAGAGAGGATAGCGCATTGAGGAGGACGAAGTGCTGTCGGACCGGAACCGAACGCTTCTCCTCTGTTTGTTCTCTGTTGCCCTTCTCTGCAGGTTTCGGGAGGCTCGCGCTGCTTCGAGGAACGCCTGTGTGCTTCCGGCAGCACCTCCATCCTATTCCCATTTCGTGCGTAGACGAACAGGCATCTGCATCTGTCCGCCGGCCTGTTTGGTTGTAGCCGCTCGCGTGTTCTGCTGTGTACTCGTTATTCGTTAATATACAAACACTTGTTTCTTCCTATCTCTGTGTCCATTCGCGTCTTCTGTGTTGACGGGCCACGCCCCTATGTTTCTTTGCTCATACGTGACCGGGCGTCTCTCTCCTTCTCTTTCCCCTTCTATCACCTGCTCTTCGGTTCAAGACCCCGGTGATCCTGCCTTGTTTCTCCGCGCACGCGCGTAACAACGCGACACCGCGTGACAGGATCCTTCTGGCGGGTGGACCGGCGTAACTCACCGTTACCCGGTTTAAGGCCTTGCTTGGCCGGTTCGGTCTTCGTTGTCGAAGATCCTCCTTTCTCCTTGTTGGAGTCGGATGCACACCAATCCGACTCATCGTTGCCGGTTTCGAATTCCGACATCTTTTTCTTCCCTTTCTCTTTGCGCGTGAACCGTCTCCTCGGTTCCTTGCGCGGGGAGAGCACGACAGAGTCTCCACAACTCGCTGGTTTCTCTTCGGACTGGTCAGATTGACTTAGTGTCTCGTTCGGCCCACTCAACCGAAACGATTCCAGACTCTCATCCTGAGTCCACGCTTCATCATCATCTACCTGGGCCGGTTTAGGCTCACTAGCCTCATCCTCCAGCATCGGGTCAGATTCGGAAGTTGGAGCCGGTAAGGAGTACCACGATGCCGATTCATCGAACTCGACATCTCGACTAACTCGGACCTACTTTGTCCGAGGCTTATAACACTTATAACCCTTTTGCTCTTTAGCATAGCTGACTAGGATGCATTTTTCCGATTTTGCATCCAGCTTCCTCCGCTTCTCATCCGGTACATGCACATATGCAATGCTACCGAAGATCTTAAGGTGTCTAAAATTTGGCTTGCGCCCGAAATACAACTCGTGGGCTGACACTTTGTCACCGATCCAGTTCTGGATGTAAACAACCGTTAGGACTGCCTCTGCCCAATAGAATTTGGGCATGCTCTTCTCCTCCAGCATTGCCCTTGCCGCATCAATAAGCGACCGGTTCTTCCTTTCGGCAACACCGTTCTGTTGTGGTGTGTATCTGCAGCTGAACTCTCGCCGAATTCCCTTTTGCTGCAGATAACTATTGAATTGGCCGGAAAAGTATTCTTTCCTGCCATCTGACCGCAGGCATTTGACCTTCCTCTCCGATTCCCATTCCACCATGCTTTGGAGACTCCGGAAACACTCAAAGACTTCACTCTTCCGCTCAATGAGGTAGATCCATGTGTGCCGCGTATAGTCGTCAATGAAGGAGACGAAATATCGACTCCTACCAAGACTAACATTCTATGCCGGTCCCCACACATCTGAATGGATAAGGTCGAGCTTGTTACGGCTCCGGTTACGTTCGGTAGGGAATGGAAGCTGGTGTTGCTTCCCGAGTTGGCAGGCTTCACATACTTGGGCCTTCCGGCCGCTGAACTTCGGCAAACCGAAAACAACTTGTTTCGTTTGCAGGTCTTGAAGCCTCCGGTAATTGACGTGGCCTATCCGCTTGTGCCACAGGTCGATATCCGATTCGATCTTCTGTCCTTTTGCAAACATAGTGGTGCCGACGTCATTGGTGTCGAGGATAAACATCCTCCCGTCTCTGCGCCCTGCGCAATAATCTGGCCCTCTTCCTCGATGAAGCACCCGAGGTGCGTAAACCGCACCTGCATCCCTTGGTCGACGATCTGTTCGACCGACACCAGGTTCTTCGTGATTGTCGGAACGTGTAATACGTTCATCAGCTTCCCCTTCTGTCTGACGTGGCTCAAAGGGACTTCTCCGACGTGCACCATTGGGTGAGGAGTGTCATCTCCGGTTTCGACTACTCCTTGTTGATCCGGTTTCTCCAAAAAGGAGAACCACTCTTTTTGGCTCGTAATGTGGTTCGACGCACCGGAATCAACATACCACACTTCCTCTAATTTGGAAGTGGTCTTCTTCATCGAGTTCGCCTCGTGCTTCATCACCAAGGCTGGCCCGTTACCGTTCTTGGATCCTCTCGATCCCTTCGCGTAGTGCGAGCTTTGCCGGCCATCCTTGCCGGCCTTGGCGGATCCAGATTTGTCCGAATCAGCGCGTTTTCTCCAGCTCTCACTTTCTCTGTGGCCCTTCTTGCCACAGTACCAGCACTCCGTTGTAGTCTTCTCTTGTCGTCTTCCGGCACCGCCTTGACTCCCCCTGCCTGTGGAAGTCCCGGGACTGCTGTCGGCACATTCTCTGTGCCTTCGTTCTTGCTCTTGCTGGCCGCCTCCATTGCGTGCCGACCCGCCTCGTCCACCACGCCCATAGAACCGATCCGCCTCCGTGTACAACATCTAGTTGTCAGTGGGTGCGCTAGTTGACGCACCGGCATGGTTCTCCTCTACAAGGAGCATCGACTGTAAGTCAAAGAATGACGCGTATTCTCCCTTGTACATATCGCCATTCGGAACACTCTGAACTTAGACCTATACCATCTCGTCTTCCTCTACGGTAACATTGATGGAGACAAGCGAGTCATAGATCTCTTTGATCCGGGCCGTGTAATCCGCCACTGACTTGTCCTTCTGTCAGACATTGCTCAACTCCTGTTGGAGTTGCAGCTTCCGGGCGGTCGTACTTACAGCGAAAACCTTCTTCAGGTTTCCCCAAGCCTCTTTCGGCGTCTTGGCGTCTCGGATGTGGCTCAGCAGCTAGTCTCTGACACTGGACGCGAAGCAGTACATTACTCTGCTTGCCGATTGTTCCCACACTGGGAAATCCTTATGTGCCGCATCAGGTGTTGTTTCGTTGGCTCCTTCGACGAAACTCCAGTAGCCATGCCCAAGCAGGTACTGGTGCATCTTGTACGACCAAAATGCGTAGTTGGATCTGTCGAGTTTCTCCACAGGGAGCGAGCTAGCCATTCCTCTATCCATCACTTCTCTGTCTGTTGTTCTTACGACCTATTACGGTTTGCTTTCAAGCATTTTTCGGCGGTAGAGGTTCTCAACCCTCGCGCTCTGATACCATGTAAACGATTACTTGCGGAAGCGTTAGAAAACAGAGAAAGTAGAGAATACACAAAGTACACGGGAGAGACTGAGAGAGAGCAGAACGTAAAGGCTATATTCAAAACAATATATACACTCTGTTATTACAATTGTGCTCAGTAGCACTATTTATACAAGTCCTTGTGGAACTGACAAAAGTACCGCGTACTTCAATGCTCACACGAACATCTGACACTTACTACGAGACTATAACTGCCTAGTAGTCTAAACTAATACTAGGTGCGGTACCTAGTGCTTGCGCGAGAGGACTTGGCGAATCAGGTGGAGGGTCGCGCCCTACAAAACAAGACAACCACGGTCGTGTGCCGGTTCCTGATCAAAGAGGTGGTATGTTGGTACGGGTGCGTAGGAAAGACAGTAGCTGACCGGGGAGAGCTGGATGCACAAGAAGCCGAAGAGTTGTTCGACCGATTAGGGGTTCAACTCTCCCTCACTACGGTGTACAACCCGGAGGCAAACGGGAAGGTAGAGCGCAGGCATAGGCAGATCGTGAAAGCATTAGTACACGTGTGAAGGTCAAGTTGGGAGTTGGCCACGGCTCCTACCTTACACGCTATGGGCGGACCACACTACCCACAGTTCGGTGACCGGGTTCATGCCAGCGGAGCTGATGTACGGGCAGAAGTCGATCATTCCGGTGGAGCGAACGATTTCTTCCTGGGCCACAGTGGACTGGAAGGATGAGAAGAGCCAGGAGGAGCTGTTGGCAATGTGGATTCGACAACTCGAGTGAAGACCGGAGGATGTGGAACGGGCTAAAGCGAAGCTGGACGCGGCGAGGGCGAGGAACAAGGGCCGGTTCGACCGAATGCACTGGCTACGACCGAAGAAGATCGAGGATGGCGATTGGGTGCTGGTTTATGACATCAGCCTCGACAATCAGCACAAGGCGACGCGGAAGTTTGTGAGGAGGTGGTTCGGGCCCTACACCATAAAGAGTGCAAACAACAACGACACTTACCACCTCGCAGAGCTCGACGGGACGCGGATAGCAGTGCCGGTAGCCAGGAAGAGGATCAACGTTTTCAAGAAGCGGCATGAAGACGAGCCGGACCCAAGAAGTGAGGACGTCGGTGACAACCAGTTCAAAGCGGGTGAAGTTTCGGAGAACGACGGGTGAATACGAGCCGGGTTTCTCCAACACTTATGACGGGAACTACAAGGCTCCTTATACGCACCGCTCGGCCACAACCGAGCTTAGAATCATACACAGAAAATGGGAAATAAAACGCACGACACAAACAAGAGAAGAGTACACAGGATGTTTATGTGGAAAACCCAAACTAGGGAAAAAACCACGGCAGCCCACAGGCTGCAAACTATCACTATGCTAGAATGTTCAACGTTGAGTTCACGGAGGCAACGACCTCGTGCTCACGATCTTCTCCACAAGCGGCGGTTACAACAGAGGCAGCGACCTCTTCCTCTCACTCTGTCTGTCTTTGTACACAATTACGCGCTCTAATCTCGCGCAGACAAGAATAACAACAATAGTAACTATAAGTTTGCCCTAAGTCATATTTATACTAATATGACTTTTCGGCTATTTACAAATATAGCCTCCATGGACTCTCAAAAACATATTTACGAATATGTCTCTTCATCCGGTGAGAATTCCTCACTGGGTCTGCACCATCCGGCTCTCCGTAGCCGGGTACTCCTCATCCGGTTCTCACCGGGCCTGCACCATCCGGCTCTCCGTAGCCGGGTACTCCTCTTTCAGTTTAGGCCTCGGCCTGTCGGCCTCAGCCGAGATTGTTCGTCGGCACTGTTCTTCTCTCTTCCCATCCGGAGGGACCTATCTCCCAACAACTTATCCCTCTCTGGTGCATGCCGGAGGATGCAAAGTTTGGTGGGAGGCGATGTCATGGAGAAAACCGGCCTTAGGTGGAATCATGGGATTCGGCACGTGGAACGGCACTTATGCGTGTGCACTCAACCCCACACATTGTACATAACTAGGAATAGGCTGGGGTGATGTGTATGTCATAGGGAGAATATATTAATAGGCTAGTAAATCGAAGTGGATCTCTGTCCGAAGGGACAAAGAATAAAGGTGGTGTGACCGGGATGTAACGGTCCCTCCCCGGCGGCCTATAAAAGGGAAGGGGAGAAGACTGAAAGAGGTGTTTTTGGCAGGGGCGAGGTGTTGTCGGACTGGGAACCGAGCTCTCTCCTCCACTATCGTTGTTATCTGTAGGGTTTCTGAGTTGGTTGCCTTTACTTCGCGGAAGCCCGTGTGCTTTTCGGAAAAGGCTCTACTGTGTGTGTGCGGGCGCGTGATTGTCTGGGTTGGGTCTGTTGCTAGCTATCCGGTTGTAATCTTGCAAACACTGTAACCTTTACTATTATAGGAATTGAATCTCTTGTTTCCCCCTCTCTCTGTGTTTCTGTGAGTCTCTCTTTTACACGAGTGTGCATCTTGCTCAGACGCGCAGTAGTGGTTCATTTGGCCAGCAAGTGTTGTCGGTTGCAAACGGGCCTACCCGGCCCAAAGCTTGCGCTCTTCTCCCGCTCTGCCTTCTTCTCTCTCTTTCTCCTCTGTTCAGCGTCCCCGCGGTCCCGCCTTATTTCCTACGTAAAAGCGGAACAACACGACACCACGTCGACCTACTCCAAGTCATGTACAAAGTTATTAATGTACGCGTCCTCGTGTAAAGGGGACGGTTCATGCTCTTTATCCCTTAATTCCTCTTTAGGCCGGTTTTCTCCACGACACCGGTTTCAGCTTGTACACCCACTTGTTTCGGAGCGCTCTCTTTCCTTTCGGCATCTCCATCAATTCATATGTGTGGTTCTCATGTAGGGAATCCATCTCATCCTACATGGCAATTAACCACTTGTGGTTGTGGAAGCTTTCTAGCTCCCCGTCGTCGGCTAGTAAAACATGCTCTGCATCTGGAAATCTCTAGGAGGGCTTCTCTCTCTTAGAGGGTATCTACGTCCTTGATTTTCGGCCACCAGTTCTTCAGTTAGTTCTTAATCTAAATCTGATTCAAGGTCATGTCCGGTTCCGGCATCCGATCCTTCTTCAGTTGGTTCGGTTCTTTGTTTGAGTCTGATCGGTTCACTTTGATCTCCAATTCCCAGTTGGCGATGGTCTTGTCTTCCATAAAGACTATGTCCCCACTCCGGATCACTTTCTTTTCAGCTAGGCTCCACAACCGATAGCTGAACTCATCATCACCGTATCCAAGGAATATACACGGTTGTATTTTTGGGTCTACTTTTCCCCGTTTATCCTTTGCAATGTGCATATAAGTGAGACAACCAAACACTTTTAGATGCTGGTAAGAAACATCTTTACCGGTCCATTCTCTCTGTGGTGTGTCTCCGTCCAAGGGCACTGAGGGTGATTTGTTTATCACGTACATCGTCATCGTCAACGCCTTGGCCCAAAACGTCTTGGACAACTTGGCATGTGCGAGCATACTCCAGAGTCTCTCCATTACGGTCTGGTTCATTCTCTCGACCAATCCGTTTAGTCTGGTGTCTTCGGCACAATGAACTCAAGTTGGATTCCCTTCGACTGGCAATACTCCTCGAACTGCCCTCGGTATTTGCCTCCGTTGTCCACTCGAACAACCTTGACCTTCCGACTGGTTTCTCTTTCTACTCTTGCATGGAACTCCTTGAAGACAGACAATATTGGGTCCTTAGTCTTCAGCGTGGATACCCACAACTTCCGGCTATGGTCATCTATGAACGTCACAAAATACTGCGATCTGGCATGTGACTTCATGTCCATCGAGCATACGTCGGTATGCATGAACTCAAGCGGTGACTTCCGTCTCATCGTTGGTCTTGACCGAAAAGAGGTTCGGTTCTACTTACCAGCCAAACAATCAGTGCACTTCTCAAGTTGCACATTCTTTACCTCCGAAATGAGGTTGTCATCAGCCAATCTTCTCATCCCTTTCTGTCTCATGTGGCATAGCCTCTTGTGCCATGACTCACCGGTAGTGTTGGATCCATGTTCACTTCCTCCCGGAATATCCGGGCATGCATCAGATACAATGTGTTGATCTTCCGAGCTCAGGCCATGATCAGGCTTCCTCTACAAAACTTCATTGTGTCATTCCGGATGCTATCGGTGTAGACTTCATCATCTAGCTGACTGGTTGATATCGGGTTCAGTCGAACCTCCGAAACGTATCAGACATCTTTCAACAGCAGTTTACACCCGGTTGACGTTGCCAGCCACTGTTGTCCGCCGGAATAGTAACCGACGAACAAAAGCGTAGGAATAAGAAATTATATAAGAGCATAACGCATGTAACGGTTCACGCAGGAAGCGTGAACGGCTAATTAGACCCTGCATATATAAAGGGCAGAAAACCTCTGATGGAGGTGCGTGTAATTTTGGGGAATGTAAAGAAACGCCTGATAATAGAATTCTATCTTCTCTGATTTTCTGTGTATAGCTACGGCTAGTTCAGTGTGGGTGTCTTGAATACTTAAGCGTTGTAGTACGTAAGTGTAACCCTTAATAAGGATTCGGTTGTAGCAGTCTTCCCTTATACGCTGATAGGTTACAAGGGTTCTTCCCTTACGCATTACGCTTAAACACCTGTTCGTTGTTCCACACCCACTTTGAGGTCTAGGTCCAAGGACTGACCGCGAACCGTGTTCCTAAACGGCAACACTTTTGGCATGCTTGGTGATCTATGTTTCCTCACAGACGAGCAACAACGAATGGATGTTTAGCCGCAGACGACCCAGAGAACCAACACGACAAGACCGGCCAATAACAAGGTCCGTCACACGCCAGGCAGAAGAACGCGCACGGCAAAGGCCGCACCTCAGCAACCTCAGTACTACCTGCCGTGAGTGCAAAGGGGATTCTTCGCTCCCCAAATACCTCGACGAGACGCGGGGACCACGTTCACCACAGCCACCCTGTGGTCTTTCCCGATCCACCGTAGCTCCCACTATGGCCTTTGCCTACCCCCGCTTTAACGACGAAACTGATTCCGCAACGCATATTCGCATGTTCCTGAATGTTTGGAATGCAAACCACATGGTGCAGAATCTCTCCGAGACGGTGGCACACCAGTCGAAAATGACGGAGTTCGGATTAACACTAGATGGGTGTGCGGCGTTTTGGCATTCACAGATGGATTTACCAGCCATAACAACCTTCAATCAGCTGTAGTCCGCTTTCTTGCGATTCTTCCATCGGAGGGTTCCACAACACAAGATTCTCGGGCAGTTTTTTACAATTAAGCAACTACCGACCGAGACGATAGCGGACTTCAGCTTACGTTTCCAAAATTTACGACGGAAACTAAAACGAAGCCCCGCGGAGGAAGAGGCTTGGGAAACATTTCTGGCAGCTTTACGCCGGCCCATCTGGGCAACGCTCAACAACAATAGCGTGAAAGGGGAAACGTTGGATATGGTAATTGAACGAGCGTTACAGGTCGAGTTGGATGACGAGGAGGAAAGGTTTTCTATGTCCTCCTTACGACAAGTGTTACCTCGGGATGAGGAACGCCAATTTCGTCAAGCAATCCAGTGCACGATTTGCTTGAACTCGGGGCATTCCGTATTGGAGTGCAATATGCGAATCCACTGCCCAATCTGCCACTCAAAGGCTCACACAGTCGACCAATGCGAGTACAATATGTTAAACAGAGCCACTCCCGCAGTCCACAGCATGGACACACAACGTCAACCGCACCGGGCTGAACAAAGGAGGCAAGAAGACCGACCCCGGTATAAGGATCGCAACCCGCGGGAGGACCGGTACAACCAGAATCGCTGGAATCACAACGATTCCGAGGAGGACGACCCAGAGGACGAGGATTATCGTGGACATCTGAGTTACGCCAAAGGGGGTCGGCGCTACGAGAATCAACTACCAACAAACAAACTGTTGGGAGATAGGTCCCTCCGGATGGGAAGGGAGAAGAACAGTGCCGATGAACAAACTCGGCCGAGGCCGATAGGCTCGACCCGGTGAGAACCGGATGAGGAGTACCCGGCTACGGAGGACCGGATGGTGCAGACCTGGTGAGAACCGGATGAGGAGTACTCGGCTACGAAGAGCCGGATGGTGAAGACCCGGTGAGGAGTGCTCTCCGGATGAAGAGAAATATTCGTAAATATGTCTCTGAGAGTCCATCGTGGCTATATTTGTAAATAGCCGAAAAGTCATATTAGTATAAATATGACTTAGGGCAAACCTTTTTGAGAGTTGTTGTCATTCTTGTTGGTGCAAGGAGAGAGAGAGCGCGTAATTGTGTATAGAGAGAGAGAGAGAGAAAGAGGTCGTTGCCTCTGTTGTAACCGCCGCCTGTGGCGAGGATCGTGAGCACGAGGTCGTTGCCTCCATGAACTCACTGTTGTACATTCTAACATAGTGATAGTTTGCAGCCTGTGGGCTGCCGTGGTTTTTTCCCTTAGTTTGGGTTTTCCACGTAAACATCCTACGTACTCGTCTCTTCTTCGTGTCGTTCAGTATTTCCCGTTTTCTGTGTATGATTCTAAGCTCGGTTGTGGACGAGCGTTGCGTATAGGGAGCGTGCAGTTCCGTCAAGTGGTATCAGAGCAAAACGACACAAAAAATGGACAAATCGTTTGGCGGCATGTTCAAGCTCACCGGCTCCAACTATTTAGTGTGGAAGTCAAAGATGAGGAACATGCTCGTGGTTAAAGATCTTTGGTTACCGGTTCAGTTCGGGGACAAGAGACCGGACAAGATCGACACTACAATATGGGAGGTGATGCACATGAAGACAACGGCGTACATACGGTGCTTCATCGACATGAGCCTATACAACAACTTCAATGAAGAGAGCAAGGCTCATGAGATCTGGGAGAGGATGGGCATTATGTTTCAAAACAAAAATGTTGTTAATCAGGTTTCGGTATTCCGGAAGCTAGTAAGACTCTGGTACCAAGATGGCTCCAACATGGCGGAGCACATGAATGCCTTCCAGGGGCTGATCCACCAGGCAACTTCATTGTAAGTACCTCTCGCCGATGAGGTACTAGCGCTACTCCTGCTCGGTTCCCTCCCGGATAGCTGGGAGACGTTGGTTGTCACTTTGGGCAACGCCGGGCCGGAAGGAAAACGGTTATCCCTAGCAAGAGTAAAGTTGAGCTTGCTAGATGAGGAGGCACGTCGGAAAGATAAAGATATGAGCTCCGACTCCAAAGCGCTCCTTACCGAATCGGAACGCGGAAGACATAGAAACCGTAGTGCCCAGAACCGGGACAAGTCGGGGACACGGTCAAAGTCAAGGGGAAGGCCTACTTGCTTCTATTGTGGCAAGTCGGGACACTTCCAAAAGAACTGTCGGCATTTCCGAAAAGACAAGGAAACCGACAGTACCGATTCGAAGCGGACCCCGGACCGGAACGGTAAAGACCGGAGGGGGCCGGACCGGAAGGGAACAACGACAATCGCGGCAAGTGAAGAAGAGTTGATGCTCATCACCGAGGAGAGTGAGATAAACATTGCCGGTGACGAGATGACCTGGGTGGTAGACTCCGAAGCGTCGTTCCACCTTACCCCGGACCGGAAATGCTTCTCATTCTACACAGCCGGTGATCACGGCTATGTCCGGATGGGGAATGAAGGTACATGCCGAATTGTCGGCATAGGAGACGTGTGGCTGACAACACCAACCGGATGCAAGTTGCTGCTGAAGGATGTCCGACACGTTCCGGAGGTTCGTTTGAACCTGATATTAGCCGGTCGGCTAGATGATGAAGGCTACACGGGTAGCATCCGGAACGGTGTCATGAAGTTCAGCAAAGGGAGCCTGATTGTGGCTCGGGCCCGGAAGGTCAACACACTGTACCTGATGAATGCCCGGTTATGTCCGGAAGAAGTGAACGTGGCATCCGATACTGCTAGTGAGTTGTGGCACAAGAGGCTGTGTCATATGAGCGAGAAGGGGATGAAGAGGCTTGCAAACGACAACCTCATTCCAATGAAGAACGTGCACTTGGAGAAGTGCACTGATTGTCTGGCCGGTAAGCAAAACCGAACCTCCTTCCGACCAAGGCCACCGATGAGACGTAATGCATCACTGGAGATGGTGCATACGGATGTGTGTCAAGTAGACACGAAGTCACATGCCGGAGCGCAGTACTTCGTGACATTCATAGATGACCACAGCCGGAAGCTGTGGGCCACACCGTTGAAGACGAAGGATCAGGTGCTATCCGTCTTCAAAGAGCTCCATGCAAGAGTGGAAAGAGAAACCGGCCGGAAGCTGAAGGCGGTTTGAGCAGATAACGGAGGAGAATACCGGGGGCAGTTCGAGGAGTACTGCCGCTCGAAGGGAATCCGGCTCGAATTTACCGTGCCGAAGACGCCGGAACTAAACGGGCTGGCCGAGAGGATGAACCGGACCATAATGGAGAGGGTCTAGAGTATGCTGGCGCATGCAAAATTACCCAAGAAGTTTTGGGCTGAGGCACGGTCGACGGCGACATATGTGATAAACAGATCACCCTTAGTACCCTTGGACGGAGACACGCCACAGAGAGTCTCGACCGGTAAGGAAGTGTCCTACCGGCATCTGAAGGTATTCGGGTGTCTCGTGTACGTGCATGTAGCTAAGGACCAGAGAGGAAAGCTAGATCCAAAGACCCGGCCATGCATATTCCTCGGTTACGGTGACGATGAGTTCGGCTACCGAGTGTGGGACCTGGTCGACAAGAAGGTATTCCGGAGTTGAGATATTATCTTCATGGAGGACAAGACGCTCGCCGACTGGGAGTCGGAGAAGAAGATGATGAACTCCGAGTCGACCGGTAAGGATCGACTCCACAATGAACAAACCCAACCGATAAGAGACTGGTTAGCACTCGAGGAGCCAGCCGGTTACGGTCAGGATATCGAACCGGTAGAAGAAGAAGTAGAGGAAGCTGAAACCGGAACCGGCCAAGACCCCGAATCAGATTCGGATGAAGAGAAAATAGAGGAGCCGGTTACCGAAGCCTAGAGACGGAGATATCCTCTAAGAGAGAGAAGGGCCCCCCGGAGATTTCCGGATGCAGAACATGTGCTGCTAACCAATGAGGGGGAGCCAGAAAGCTTCGAAGAAGCGAAGGATGACACCCACAGCCGCAAATGGTTAAGTGCCATGCAGGATGAGATGGATTCCCTGCATGAGAACCATACGTACGAATTGGTGGAGTTGCCTAAAGGAAAGCGGGCACTCCGAAACAAGTGGGTGTATAAGTTGAAACCGGGAGATGCCGGCAACCCCCCGAGATACAAAGCCAGGATCGTGGTGAAGGGGTTTCAGCAGAAGAAGGGCGTGGACTTCGACGAGATATTTGCCCCGGTAGTAAAGATGACCTCCATCCGGATGGTGCTAAGTATAGCGGCAAGCATGGACCTCGAGGTAGAGAAGCTAGACGTGAAGACGACATTCCTTCACGGTGACCTCGAAGAGGAGATCTACATGCAGCAACCGGAAGGATTCATGGAGAAAGGGAAGGAGCACTTGGTTTGCCGGTTGAGGAAGAGCCTGTACAGACTGAAGCAGGCTCCCCGACAATGGTACCGAAAGTTTGACTCCTTCATGACCGATCAAGGGTACCACAAGACGCAAGTCGATCATTGCGTGTTTGTGAAGAAGTTCGAAGGAGGCGACTTCCTGATACTCCTTCTGTACATGGACGACATGTTGATCGTCGGACGGGACCAAGTCAAAATACGGATGCTGAAGAAGGCCCTCAACCGGACCTTCTCAACGAAAGACTTGGGTCCGGTAAGACAGATGTTGGGGATGCATATTATCCGGAACCGGTCAGCGAAGCAATTATGGCTGTCACAAGAGAAGTATGTGACAAAGGTGCTTCACCAGTTCAACATGTCAGATGCGAAACCGGTCGGATCGACACTTCCGGCAAAACTGCAGGTTATCCGGTAAGCAAAGCCCGAAGACGAAAGCAGAGAAGGCGGATATGATGAAGATTCCATATGCTTCTGCCGTCGGGAGCTTAATGTACGCAATGGTTTGTACCCGACCGAATATAGGATACGCAGTCGGAGTGGTGAGCCGGTTTATGAGCAATCCCGGCAAGGAGCACTGGAACGCGGTCAAATGGATACTCCGGTATTTGAAGGGCACTTCAAATATGTGTCTCCAATTCGGCTCCGGAAAACCTCAACTTGACGGTTTCACCGATTCGGACATGTTGGCTGATGTGGAGACCAGCCGGTCTACATCCGGGTATGTAATGACATATGCAGGGGGAGCTGTTTCGTGGCAGTTGAGGCTGCAGAAGATGGTTGCATTGTCAACCACAGAGGCGGAGTACATGGCGGCTGTGGAAGCCGGCAAGGAAATATTATGGATGAAGGACTTCATTGGAGAGCTCGGTATCCGGAAAGATGAATACCGACTCTATTGCGACAGTCAAAGTGCCATCCATCTTACTAAGAATGCGGCCTACCATTCCCAGGAGAAGCATATCCAGCGAAGGTATCACTCGATCCGGGAAAGAGTAGATGACCAAGAGTTCGCGCTGATGAAGATCCACACAGCCGAGAACGGGTCAGATATGCTGACCAAAGTGCTGATACCCGACAAGCTGGATGCATGTCGGAAGAGAATCGGACTGGTAAGACACCCCATGTCGGAGTGAAGGGGAAGTTTGTTGGGAGACAGGTTCCTCCGGATGGGAAGGGAGAAGAACAGTGCCGAAACCGGATGAGGAGTACCCGGCTACGGAGAGCCGGATGGTACAGACCCGGTGAGAACCGGATGAGGAGTACCCGGCTACGGAGAGCCGGATGGTACAGACCCGATGCGAACCGGATGAGGAGTACCCGGCTACGGAGAGCTGGATGGTGCAGACCCGGTGAGAACCGGATGAGGAGTACCCGCCTACGGAGAGCCGGATGGTACAGACCCGGTGAGAACCGGATGAGGAGTACCCGGCTACGAAGAGCCGGATGGTGCAGACCCGGTGAGAACCGGATGAGGAGTCCCCGGCTACGGAGGACTGGATGGTGCAGACCCGGTGAGAACCGGATGAGGAGTACCCGGCTACGGAGAGCTGGATGGTGAAGACCTGGTGAGGAGTGCTCTCCGGATGAAGAGACATTCGTAAATATGTCTCTGAGAGTCCATCGTGGCTATATTTGTAAATAGCCGAAAAGTCATATTAGTATAAATATGACTTAGGGCAAACCTTTTTGAGAGTTGTTGTCATTCTTGTTGGTGCAAGGAGAGAGAGAGCGCGTAATTGTGTATAGAGAGAGAGAGAGAGAGAGAAAGAGGTTGTTGCCTCTATTGTAACCGCCGCCTGTGGCGAGGATCGTGAGCACGAGGTCGTTGCCTCCGTGAACTCACTGTTGTACATTCTAACATAGTGATAGTTTGCAGCCTGTGGGCTGCCGTGGTTTTTTCCCTTAGTTTGGGTTTTCCACGTAAACATCCTGCGTACTCGTCTCTTCTTCGTGTCGTTCAGTATTTCCCGTTTTCTGTGTATGATTCTAAGCTCGGTTGTGGCCGAGCATTGCGTATAGGGAGCGTGCAGTTCCGTCACAAACGGGGCGGCTTCAATGGCTATCGGGGTAAGCCACGGCAATATAGGGATCATCGGCGTCACGACGAAAGCTCGGGGGATGAGCGGCACCAGGAACAACGACGGGACCAACAGCAGCCACCGCGTACATTCCGACAAACGAGGCCGGACCGCGAAGAGCAAGTAGCACCCGGAGAGCGGCACACACCACCTGGAGCCAAGAAGGGAGAATCAAGCATCCATTGTTTTATTTGTCAGCAACCCGGACATTATGCCACGCAATGCCCAACACGCAAGGGAAAGGGACCCGTTGTCAATATGATTACGGCGGAGATGCAACAAGTCACGACACGCCAGCAAACAAAAACAGTGGATTGGGTTGCGCAAGATGAGGTACGCCGACAAGCCCAAGCGTGGGTGGAAAAAACAAACGCGACCAATACGGAACGTATGCGGCCGGAGTCCGCGAACACAATGGAGTGAATAGAGAACGAAAGACCGGGTTCAGACCCCATTTGGCAGGTGTTAGCAGGCTGTGAAATAACGTTAACCATGGAAAAACTGCTACAGCTAGTTCCACGTTTCCGCCAGACCATGGAAGCACAGGTGGCAAGCATACCCGGGGCGAGTGTCGCCACAAATCTAACAAACGTCAGTGATGGACCACCGGTGGTGGATCAACACAACCCGGCTATTACAGCAATATTGCACGGACAGGAAGTTCCTGGATGCGTAATCGACGGCGACTCAGGCGTCAATGTAATTAGTGCGAAAACTTGCGAGCAGATAGGCATTTCCGAATGGGAGGCGTGTCCATTCTGGCTCCGCATGGCAGATACCCGCTCATTGCAACCGTTGGGGTTAATTCACAAAATAGGCATCATCGTGGGCAGACACCGCTTCGACATCTCGGCGGTCGTCCTCGCTTTGGACGCCCCAGGAGCGTACCCAGTGCTTCTAAAGAGACCATGGCTTCGAACAACAAATATCAAGCAGAGCTGGCAACACGAGTGTATTAGTTTCCGGCATGGACGCACCAAGGTTCGCATACCTACGGAAGGTAGCACACCACAACCTAAGGGTATAACACCGTTATACGCAGAGGACATAAATATGTTGGCTGGGGTGGAGGAGGCAGAATTGGAGGCGTACCTCGACGAACACCCTCGGATTATTCTGTTGTTCGAAATAGATGTCATAGCAACCGAGGCAGAATATGCCACGGCCACTGTTCCCCACGACGAGCCTTACGAACCAAACCCAGCATCCATATTGGAACTGAACAGAGCACAGGCAGTATTCGAAAGGGAAATGGAGATTTCACGATGAGTCACTGCTTCCGCTCTCGAAGAAGTAAATGTGGGTACGGAATCGAAGCCCCGGTTCCTCTCCATCGCAAAGGAATTAAGGCCGGACCAGAGAATCACGATGATCGCACTACTCACGGAATATAAAGATGTGTTCGCTTGGGCTCACGAGGACATGAAGGGGTTAGATCCCAAGTTCTATCAACATAAGATCAATTTAGCAACTGACGTGAAACCCGTCCAGCAGCATCGCTACCGCATGAACCCCAATTACGCAACCCGCGTGAAAGAAGAAATTGACAAGCTCCTGAAGGCGGGGTTCATATGACCAGTTAAACAAGCGACATGGCTAAGCCCGATAGTGGTCATCCCAAAGAAAAACGGCAAAATACGGGTATGCGTAGATTACCGAAAATTAAACGTCGTAACCATTACGAACGCATTTCCCTTACCCTTCACCGATAGCGTGTTGGACGTCGTCGCAGGCCATGAGATGTACAGTTTCTTAGATGGCTTCACTGGCTATAACCAGGTACGCATGCACCCCGAGGACCAAGAGAAGACGGCGTTTGTCATGGACTGGGGAGTGTATGTGGTAGTCGTCATGATGTTCGGGCTAAAGACAACGCCGGCAACATTTCAACGAACGATTACGGATATCTTTGGGGAATACATTCCGGTGTTCATGCAAGTTTTTCTAAACGACTTTGCGGTATATGGGGAAACAATAGACCATTTTACACACTTACGACTGTGCCTGGAACGTTGCCGCACCGCATGCTTAAGCCTAAATCCCGCGAAATGTGCCTTCGGCCTGACCAACGGGACTCTCCTAGGCCACATAGTCAGCAAAGAGGGAATAGCGGTCGACCCAAACAAGATCTCCGCGATTACGCAAGCCAAAACTCCGACAAACGCCAAATCGCTAGCCGGTTTTTAGGATAAATACGGTGGCATAGTCGGATGATACGATATTTGGCGGACTTCGCCACGCCGCTACACGTTGTCGTACATTGGACTCCTTTCCAATGGACTGCAATGGAGGATAAGGCCTATGAGGCACTTAAGATAATGCTCACAGAGGCTCCCATCGTACAACCACCAGTTTGGGCGAAGCCATTGCACGTGTTCGTCGATGCCTCGGACATAGCAATAGGAAGCACACTAATGCAGCTCACCGAACCAAACTGGTACAGGCCAGTATACTACGCGAGTCGTAAATTGTCAGCAATAGAGCGTAACTTTTCCACAACAGAGCGGGAGGCGCTAGGGATGATACTCGCCCTTGACGCCCTAGGGGCGTATGCGATGCTGTTGGCTTTATTCTGCGAAAATCAAGCAGAGCTAGCAACACAAGTGTATCAGCTTTCGATGCGGACGCACCAAGGTCCACGTACCGAAAGAGGAAATGGCGACACAACCCAAGGGCATAACACCATTGTACATAGAGGATATAAATATGTTGGCTAGGGTGGATGATACCGAATTAGAGGTAAACCTAGACGAGCACCCTCGGATTATTCCGTTGTCCGAAATCGACGTTATCGAAACCATGACGGAATATGCCATGCCCCCTACACTCCACGACGAGGCCTACGACCCAAACCCGGAGTCAATATTAGGACTAAGCAGAGCACGGGCAGCGTTCGAGAGGTAAATGGAAATTTCACGACGAGTCACCGCCTCCACCTTGGAAGAAGTAAACATGGGTACGGCGTCAGAACCCCATTTCCTTTCCATTGCAAAAGAATTAATGCTGGATCAGAGAGACGCGATGATGGCACTACTCAGGAAGTATAAAGATGTGTTCGATTGGGCCCACAAGGACATGAAGGGGTTAGATCCGAAGTTCTATCAACATAAGATCAATTTAGCAACCGACGCGAAACCGGTCCACCAACGTCGATACCGCATGAACCCAAACTACGCAGCCCGCATAAAAGAAGAAATTGACAAACTCCTCAAGGCTGGATTCATACGACCAATTAAACAAGCCACATGGTTAAGCCCGACAGTAGTCGTACCAAAGAAAAATGGGAAAATACGGGTATGCGTGGACTACCAGAAATTAAACGCCGTAACCATTACGGACGCATTCCCTTTAGTTTTCACCGATAGCGTACTGGACACCGTCGCGGGGCATGACATGTACAGTTTTTTAGATGGCTTCAGTGGGTACACCCAAGTACGCATGCACCCCGACGACCAAGAGAAGACGGCGTTTGTCACAGACTAGGGAGTCTATGTTGTAGTCGTCATGATGTTCGGGCTAAAGACGGTGCCGGCAACATTTCAACAGACACTCACAGAGAATTTTGGGGAATATATTCCAGCCTTCGTGCAAGTTTTTTTAGACAATTTTGCGGTATATGGGACAACAACCGACCATTTTACGCATCTGCTTGCCGAACCGCACGCTTAAGCCTGAATCCCGCCAAATGTGCCTTCGGTGTTACCAACGGGGCTCTCCTTGGCCATATAATCAGCAAGGAAGGGATAACGGTCACTCCAAATAAAATCTCCGCGATTACTCACGTGAAAAGGCCGACAAACGCGAAATCACTCAACCGGTTTTTAGGACAAATACGATGGTACAATCGGATGATACGCTATTTGGCAGACTTCGCCACGCCCTTACATGCCACCATTCATTGGACTCCATTCCAATGGACAGCTACGGAAGAGAAAGCATATGATGCGCTAAAGGTAATGCTAACAAAGGCACACGTCATACAACCACCAATTTGGGCGAAGCACTAAAATATGTCACTATGATAGAGAGCAAAATAGGACAACTTGGCTGAGTGGTTAACACGTTTGACTTGGCCATTGGGAAGATATTCCTCGTAAGGAATAGTTTTGGGAATTAGTGTAGTAGGCTCATTTATGAGCGGTAAAGTACTGTCAGTATTTGTGTCAGCCCGATTGTCAGGGCTTGTATAAAAGGTGATCACTGAGCACGGTGTATGTACAGATTCAGTATTATTTTGAATTGAGTTATTGTGTGTTCTCTCACTTTGTCACTCCCGCATATTGTGTATATTCAAGCTCTCCATTAAACCTGCGTATTTTCTGTGTTCAGTTTTCTATTGCTTCCGCACGCTATTCTTTTCAGGAAACAAGGTTACAAAGAGTAGGCTAAGGGCTAAAGATTGATGTTGAAGCAAATGAGTTGTGATGAATGAATAGACACCTATTTATAGGTCCTTATGGAATGTTCTAGAATGTTCTAAAATATTCTAGATATTTATGATATTTAATATAATCATGGAATATCCTAGAATGTTCTAGAATATTCTAGAATACTCTATATATCTTGAAATAACTAATAATATATTTATTATAAATAGATATCATATATGTTATGATAATGGTTAAAGGTCTAACATATAAACCAAGACGTCTTGGGATTGAATCCTTGTAAGGCCAAAATGTATGTCTTCATGACATTATCCTCCCTTTTCGACAACGAGTTCCACTAGTCGGAAGACAAGATTTAGGACTTTGCTTATGGGGATATTTGTTGTGAAACACAACAACCATTTTGGAAGCATTAGCAAGATTCTCGAAAGGTTCCCATGTTCGATCATTAGGTGTATAACCTAACTAGTCAACCAAATAATATAGTTTGTTGCGAACGATCTTGGAATTGAGAATGGCAGCAACTTCATCTTCGAAGCCATTTGAAACTTCGGTTGGAGGTGGGGGAGATGTAAGACGACCTGGAATAGAGTTGGTTCTGTAGGGCTCCAAAAGTGAAACATGGAAGACCGAGTGAAGATGCATATGAGGGGCGAGATCAAGGCAAAATGCCACATCAGTAATCTTACCAGATATCACATATAGGCCAAAACGTTGATAATCCAATTTGCAGCAAGGTCGGGTTGTTTTAATGTGCCCTTGAAAAACCCATACTCGATCTCCCACTGTCGATGAATCACGTCGATGACAGTCGGCAACCTTCTTTTGAGTGTTTTAAGCATCACATAAATGGTGCAAAAGGATATCTTGAACTTCTTGGAGTCACCTGAGCTGATCTTCAACAATCGGGTTCGTCGAGATTCAGGATGTTCAAGGATAGTCGAACGAGGATGGTACCCAATGTTTGCAAAAAATGGGGAATATTGCTCGGGGACCAAACAAGGAAAAACAGCTACTTTATCTCGGCGTTCATATATGGAACTTCGACCAGGAGAGGCCACATGAAAGTTAGAAGAAAATCCTCTTTGGTCTTGACCGTCTACGACTAATGGCATTTCATGTTATAGACACACCCGGGGATTCAATTCTTCTAGCCTACTCTTTGTAACCTTGTTTCCTCATAATATAATCTCATTTCCATTTCAACGCTTATCTCTCTCTCTCTCTCTCTCTCTCTCTCTCTCTCTCTCTCTCTCTCTCTCTCTCTCTCTCTCTCCTACTCACGAGTCATGATAGTCCTCCAATTGTCGACATTAATTTCCGTTAAGAATAACTATTCCTTTATGCATTTTTGGTTTCCTTATTATCAAGCTTAGATAGATAACATTTCCAACATTTTAATGTGGACAATACTAAAATCGATTCATAAAAACTAGAAACAATTTTCCCGACTACTTATGGTGGTGGACTCAAAATCAAATGTTTGCTTCTCGGAGCTTGGAATCCTACATTTGTAGACTTTCTTTTAAAATCTTTGATGTTGTCATCGTTGATTTAAATCGACCCATTGTGTGGCAAACCAATACATATCACAATTTACAGAGGTGACATCTATCATGAATATTTGACCGCTTAAGCCAAATGTGTCAATATTAGCCCGACTCCATATTTTGAAAATTTTCTAATATAACCGAATATTTTTGCATTAACATAATGGAAACTAAGAAACTCATTAGACGGATTACACAAAATATTAATAGTTTTATTATCTCATGCTAGAAGCCAACCAAATATCGCAAATTGGCCGAGTGGTTAAGGCGTTTGACTTGAAATCAAATGTGTTCGCCCTCGCAGGTTGGAATCCTATAGTCGTCGAGATTCTTTTACTATGTTTTGGAAACTATTTACAAACATTGAGCTTTTGTGCTTTAAACATTAAATATCCCAATAGTAATCAAATGTATGTGCACTAACATACTTGTGAACACTTAAATCGTATCGCTACCCAAAGAATAAAGACTCATTATTTTCCAATATCCTACCTTATTAGCATGCTTAGATAAAAAATATTTTCAACATTTAATTACAACCAATAGTAAAATATGTTATCGTAGATGGCTACATAGGATAATTAAGCCTAGTTGGTAAGTCGTTTGAGTAGATATGAAATGTGTTCCCCCTCGTAGGTTTGAGCTTGACATAAGCTAAAAAATCAATATCCCATCTTAGGAAGAAGTGGTCAACATATAGACTAAACTAAAAAAATTTTAACACATTTGTGAACATTGGCTTCCCTATCTATCATTAAATCAGGCTTACCTAAAGAAATGTAATTGCAATAAGTTAGTAGTGACCACATAAAGAGTAGCATTACCTTAAGAATAACTACTCTTTCTGGCGTTTTTCTTTCGCGTATTATCAAGCATATATAGTACGTGCCAACAAAATACGGTAATTTGGCCGATTGGTTAAGGCGTTTGACTTGAAAGCAAATGGGTTCGCCCTCGCAGGTTCGAATCCTGCAGTTGCCGACATTCTTCCATTTAGGTGTTGAAACTATTCACTAACATTGCATTCTTCCGTTTAGGTGTTTGAAATTGTTCCCTAATATTGAGCTTCTACTCTTTAAACAGTAAATATCCCATTTTAGGAACAAGACTCACAGAGGAAACATGACTTTTAATGTCCCATGTGTTAATAGTAGCTTCCCCAGGGATTGGAGAAAGGGGCTAAATCGTATCGCTACCCAAAAAATAAAGACTTATCATTGTCATGTTTTCTGCTTTATTAGCATGCTTAGAAAGAAAATATTTGCAACATTTAATTCCAAATAATACTAAAATATGTAACTATCATAGCAAAAAAGGACAACTTGGCCGAGTGGTTAAGATGTTTGACTTGAAATCAAATGGGTTCGCCCTCGTAGGTTCGAATCCTGCAATTGTCGACATTCTTTTCCAATAAGAATAACTACTCCTTCGTGTGTTTTTCGTTTGCTTATGATCAAGCTTAGATAGATAATATCTCCAACATTTTAGTGTGCACAACACTCAAATCGATCCATGAAAACTAGAAACAATTTTCCCGACTACTTACGGTGGTTGATTCAAAATCAAATGTTTGCTTCTTGGAGCTTGGAATCCTACATTTCGAGACTTTCGCTACCCAAAATATAAAGACTTATATTAGACCTCTTTTCTGTTTTTTTAGCATGCTTAGATAGATAATATTTACAACATTTAATTATAACCAATACTAAAATATGTAACTATGACAATGACCAAAATAGGACAACTTGGCTGAGTGGTTAAGGTGTTTGACTAGAAATCCAATGGGTTCACCCTCATAGGTTCGAATCCTGCAATTGTCGACTTTGTTTTAGTTAGGTGTTGACTATTTTAAATAACATCGATATTTTTTTATGTGAACCAATGCATCTTCCTTTTCACCCTTTCTTTTCCTTTTTATTTTGCATATGCAGAATTAATTGCATTTGTGTGCACACACATTGCACATGCACATTTCTGACCCCCCCTTTCGCCGGTTTTTCCCACCCTCGAGCATGCCACATCACGACCCTCGAGCACGCCATAACTATTTACTAACATTTAGCTTCTGTGCTTTAAACATTAAATATCCCAATAGTAATCAAATGTATATGCACTAACATACTTGTGAACACTTAAATCGTATCAGTACCCAAAGAATGAAGACTTATTATTTTCCTATTTTCTACCTTATTAGCATGCTTAGATAAAAAATATTTCCAACATTTAATTACAACCAATACTTAAATCTGTTATCCTAAATAGCTAAAGGCGTTTGACTAGAAATGAAATGGGTTCCCCCTAGTAGGTTCGAGCTTGACATATGTTGAACAATAAATATCCCATATCAGGAAGAAGTGGTCAACATAGAGACTAAACTAAATTTGTTAAAGCACATTTGTGAATACTAGATTCGTAGGTTCTAAAGTTTATGTTTCGCTTATTATCAAGCATGAATACTAGACGCCAACTAAATATGGCAATTTGGCTAAGTGGTTAAGGCGTTTGACTTTAAATCAAATGGATTAGCCCTCCTAGGTTTGAATCGTGCAGTTGTCGACATTCTTCCGCTTAGGTGTTGAAACTGTTCACTAACATTGAGCTTCTGTTCTTTAAACATTAAATATCCCATTTTAGGAATTAGACTCACATAGAGGAAACATGGCTTTTAATGTCCCATGTTTTAATATTAGGTTCCCCAAGGATTGGAGAAAGGGGTAAAATCGTATCGCTACCCAAAAAATAAAGACTTATAATTGTCATGTTTTCTGCTTTATTAGCATGCTTAGATATATAATATTTGCAACATTTAATTCCAAATAATACTAAAATATGTAACTATCATTAATAGTAAAAAAGGACAACTTGGCCGAGTGGTTAAGGCGTTTGACTTGAAATCAAATGGGTTCGCCCTCGTAGGTTCGAATCCTGTAGTTGTCAACATTCTTTTCCGTTAAGAATAACAACTCCTTCGTGCGTTTTTGGTTTGCTTATTATCAAGCTTAGATAGATAATATCTACAACATTTTAGTGTGCACAACACTCAAATCAATCTAGGAAAACGAGAAACAATTTTCTCGACTACTTACGATGGTTGATTCAAAATCAAATGTTTGCTTCTTGGAGCTTGGAATCCTACATTTGTAGAATTTGTTTTAGAATCTTTGATGTTGTCGTCGTTGATTTACATCAAGTCATTGTGTGGCAAACCAATACATATCCCAATTTAGAGAGGCAACATCTATCATGAATATTTAACCCCTAGAGCCAAATGTGTCAATATTAGCCTGACTCCATATTTTCAAAATTTCCTAATATAACCGAATATTTTTGCATTAACATCACGCCAAGTAAGATAATCATTAGATGGATTGCCCAAAATATTAAAAGTTGTACTATTTCATGGTAGAAGCCAACCAAATATGGCAATTTGACGGAGTGGTTAAGGCGTTTGACTTGAAATCATATGGGTTCGCCTTTGTACGTTCAAATCTTGCAATTGTCAAGATTCTTTTACTATGTTGTGGAAACTATTTACTAACATTGAGTTTTTGTGTTTTAAACATTAAATATCCCAATAGTATTTAAACGTATGTGCACTAACATACTTGTGAACACTTAAATCATATCGCTACCCAAAGAATAAAGACTTATACTAGTCCTCTTTTCTTCTTTATTAGGATGCTTAGATACATAATATTTGCTACATTTAATTACAACCAATACTAAAATATGTAACTATGATAGAGACCAAATAGGAAAACTTGGCTAAGTGGTTAAGGCGTTTGACTAGAAATGAAATGGGTTCGCCCTTGTAGGTTCAAATCTTGCAATTGTTGAGATTCTTTTACTAAGTTGTGGAAGTTATTTACTAACATTGAGCTTTTGTGCTTTAAACATTAAATATCCCAATAGTATTTAAATATATGTGCACTAACATACTTGTCAACACTTAAATCATATCGCTACCCAAGGAATAAAGACTTATAATAGTCCTCTTTTCTGCTTTTATTGGCATGCTTAGATACATAATATTTGCTACATTTAATTATAACCAATACTAAAATATGTAACTGTGATAGAGAGCAAAATAGGACAACTAGGATGAGTGGTTAAGGCGTTTGACTAGAAATCAAATGGGTTCACCCTCGTATGTTCGAATCTTGGAGTTTCCAACTTTGTTTCAGTTAGTTGTTGACTACTTTCAATAACATCAAGATTTTGTGATGTGAACCAATGCATCTTCTGTCTTAGCAATGCGACACACGCACACAAGCATGACTTCTTAAGTCCCATGGAACAATTTTCACGATATAAAGCTAGTATGACAATTTGGCCGAGTGGTTAAGGTATTTGACTCGAAATCAAATGGGTTTGTCCTCGTAAGTTCAAATATTGCAATTGTCGAGATTTTGGCACTTAGGTATTATTGCTAGTAACTTATATCGAGCTTGACATATGCTCAACAATAAATATACCATCTTAGAAAGCATTGGTCACCAGACAAAGAAAACTAAACTTTCTAAGATGCATTTTTGAATATTGGCTTCCGTAGGTATCGTAAACACAAGCCCACATAGTGAAATATAATTGCGATAACCTACTAGTGAACACATAAATAGTAGTATTACCTTAAGAATAAGTACTCTTTCTAGCGTTTTTGGTTCACTTATTATCAAGCTTAGATAGATAATATCTCCAACATTATAGTGTGGCCAATACTCAAATCGATTCATGAAAACTAGAAACACTTTGCCCGAGTGCTTATGGTGGTTGTACTATCTCATAAAAGCCAACAAAAATTGGCAATTTGGTCGAGTGGTTAAGGCGTTTGATTTGAAATCAAATGTGTTCGCCCTCGTAGGTTCGAAGCCTGCATTTTTCGAGATTCTTTTACTAAGTTGTGGAAATCATTTACTAACTTTAAGCTTCTATGCTTTAAACATTAAATATCTCAATAATATTCAAATGTATGTGCACAAACATACTTGTCAACACTTAAATCGTATCGCTACCCAAAGGATAAAGACTTATATTAGACCTCTTTTCTACTTTATTAGCATGCTTAGATAGATAATATTTACAACATTTAACTACAAAAAATACTAAAATATGTAACTATGACAATGAGCAAAATAGGACAACTTGGCTGAGTGGTTAAGATGTTTGACTAGAAATCCAATGGGTTCGCCCTCGTAGGTTCGAATCCTACAATTGTCGACTTTGTCTCAGTTAGGTGTTGACTATTTTCAATAACATCGATATTTTTTTATGTGAACCAATGCATCTTCCGTCTTAGAAAGGTGACACACGTACACAAGCATGACTTCTTAAGTCCCATGGAACAATTTTTGCAATGTAAAGCTAATATGATAATTTGGCCGAGTGGTTAAGGTGTTTGACTCGAAATCAAATGTGTTCGCCCTCGCAAGTTCAAATCTTGCAGTTGTCGAGATTTTTGCACTTAGGTATTATTGCTAGTAACTTATATCGAGCTTGACATGTGCTCAATAATAAATATCCCATCTTAGAAAGCATTGGTCACCACACAAAGAAAACTAAACTTTCTAATACGCATTTTGGAACATTAGCTTCCCTAGGTATCGTAAACACAACCTCACCTAGTGAAATGTAATTGCGATAACCTACTAGTGAGCACATAAATAACAGTATTACCTTAGGAATAACTACTCTTTCTGGCATTTTTGGTTCGCTTATTATCAAGCTTACATAGATATTATCTCCAACATTTTAGTGTGGACAATACTCAAATCTATTCATGAAAACTAGAAACACTTTTCCCGACTGCTTATGGTGGTTGACTCAAAATCAAATGTTTGCTTCTCAGAGGTTGGAAACCTATATTTGTAGACTTTCTTTTAGAATATTTGACGTTGCGGTCGTTGTTTTACATCGAGCCATTTTGTGGCAGACCAATACATATCACAATTTAGAGAGGCGACATCTATCATGAATATTTAACCGCTTAAGTCAAATGTGTCAATATTAGCCCGACTCCAAATATTTTTGCATTAACATAACGCCAGTGAAAAAAATCATTAGATGGATTGCCCAAAATATTAATAGTTGTACTATCTCATAGAAGCCAACAAAATATGGCAATTTGGCCAAGTGCTTAAGGTGTTTGACTTGAAATCAAATGTGTTCGCCCTCGTAGGTTCGAATCCTATAATTGTCGAGATTCTTTTACTAAGTTATGGAAACTATTTACAAACATTCAGCTACAAACAATAAATATCCCATATTAGGAAGAAGTGGTCAACATAGAGACTAAACTAAATTTGTTAAAGCACATTTGTGAATACTAGATTCGTAGGTTCTAACGTTTATGTTTCGCTTATTATCAAGCATGAATACTAGACGCCAACTAAATATTGCAATTTGGCTAAGTAGTTAAGGCGTTTGACTTTAAATCAAATGGATTCGCCCTCCTAGGTTTGAATCGTACAGTTGTTGACATTCTTCCGCTTAGGTGTTGAAATTGTTCACTAACATTGAGCTTCTGTTCTTTAAACATTAAATATCCTATCTTAGGAATGAGACTCACATAGAGGAAACATGACTTTTAATGTCCCATGTGTTAATATTAGGTTCCCCAAGGATTGGTGAAAGGGGCTAAATCGTATCTTTAAACATTAAATATCCCATCTTAGGAATGAGACTCACATAGAAGAAACATGAGTTTTAATGTCCCATGTGTTAATATTAGGTTCCCCAAGGATTGGAGAAAGGGGCTAAATCGTATCGCTACCCAAAAAATAAAGACTTATAATTGTCATGTTTTCTGCTTTATTAGCATGCTTAGATAGATAATATTTGCAACATTTAATTACACCCAATACTAAAATATGTAACTATCATAGATAGCAAAATAGGAGAAGCTAGTCGAGTGGTTAAGGTGTTTGACTTGAAATCAAATGGGTTCGCCCTCGAAGGTTCGAATCCTGCAGGTGTTGAGATTCTTTTACTAACTTGTGCAAACTATTTACTAACATTGAGCTTCTGTGCTTTAAACATTAAATATCCCAGTATTAATCAAATGTATGTGCACTAACATACTTGTGAACACTTAAATTGTATCGCTATCCAAAGAATAAAGACTTATAATAGTCTTAATTTCTGCTCTACTAGCATGCTTAGATAGATAATATTTGTAACATTTAATTACAACCAATACTAAAACATGTAATTATTATATAGACAACTTGGCTGAGTGGTTAAGGCGTTTGACTAGAAATCAAATGGGTTCGCCCTTGTAGGTTCGAATCCTGCAGTAGTCGAATTTGTTTCAGTTAGGTTGTAGTATCTCCAACATTTTAGTGTGAACAATACTCAAATCAATTCATGAAAACTAGAAACAATTTTTTTGAGTGCTTATGGTGGTTGACTCTAAATCAAATATTTGCTTCTCGGAGCTTGGTATCCTACATTTGTAGACTTTCTTTTAGAATCTTTGATTTTTGCGTCGTTGATTTACATCGAGTATTCTCTGGCAAACCAACACATATGACATTTTAGAGATGCAAAATCTATCATGCATATTTGACCGCTTAAGTCAAATGTGTCAATATTAGCCCGACTCCATATTTTGAAAATTTCCTAATATAACCGAATATTTTTGCATTAACATAACGCAAACTAAGAAAATCATTACGCGGATTGCCCAAAATATTAATAGTTGTACTATTTCATGGTAGAAGCTAACCAAATATGGCAATTTGTTAAGGTGTTTGACTAGAAATGAAATGGGTTTGCCCTCATAGGTTCGAGCTTGACATATGCTGAACAATAAATATCCCATCTTAGCAGGACTACTCCTGAGAACACTATAAAAGGAGGCACAAGGCATTATTTCGAAACAAATTGGTTGAACGCCTGTCTTAACCTCAGAGCTATTTTGTATTTACTCTTCACATAATATATCATCTATTATCATCATCCTCTCTCTCTCTCTCTCTCTCTCTCTCTCTCCTTTTCTCTCTTCCTCTCTCGTGGTCTTATGCAGTCAGTCCTATTAGTACTAATATTACTTCCCTTCTCTAGTATTGATTCTCTCTCTGTTTTAGTACTATTCTTGAGAGTTTGAACAAATTTCTTCCTTTTGGTCTTCTTTTCGGTTTCCCTCATCCTCTTACTCCTTTTTCCAATACTACGGATATTGTTAGCTTCCAAGAAAATCAATCCGTTTTTTCTGAGCTTCAATGTATAAAAGAAACAATCGTTGCATTGGAACAAGAAAACCAATGATTGTTAAGGGATCCAACATTTGATAATCAAAATTAGGTAATCTTGGGACCAACACGTTTGAACACAACCTGGATTTTTTAGACTCTGTTGGATTCCCGGATTATCAATGCCATACATGCCAATTTGAAGATGGACAAATTTGCTCAAGCCATTCTAGCGCAAATTGATGCCTCTCGGGCATGCTATTACCTGTCTCAACAGCCAGGTATGGACTACAGACAATTCAAATATCATTATGCTTTATTATTCTTTAAAAAGCTCTTGTATGTTTCTGATTGCTCCAATTGCCTTCAAATCGTCCACAATTGTCACGATTTCCATACAGTTGGACATTTCGGTAGTACTAACACGTTTTATCTAGTCCGACAATCTTTTCAGTGGCGCCATATGCGACGTTTTGTCAACGACTACGTTTGAACCTGTGATGCTTGTTGCCAGGCAAATATGCCATGACATCATCCATATGGCTTGTTGGAATCCTTAACAATTCCAAGTAAGCCGTGGCAATCCATTTTTCTTGATTTTATCACAGATCTTCCAGTCTTGAAGGCCTTCGATGTTATCTTAACCATCGTTGACCGATATACTTATTTGTTTGTTATCATCATCCTCTCTCTCTCTCTTTTAGTTATTATGACTAGATAAATACTCTTTTTGTTGTAAACCAATTGTCTCATGGGCCAATTTTGGCCTTAGAAGACGTTAATATATCTTTCTTTCTTTCTTTCTTTCTCTCTCTCCTTTTCCCTCTTCCTCTGTCGTGAATCTTACGCAATTAGTCCTCTTAGTACTAATAATACTTCCCTTCTCTAGGATTAATTCTCTCTTTGTTTTAGTACTATTCCTTTCCGATAGTGATTTGTTTTGTAGTTTGTGGACTCCACATGGTTTTTCCCTTCTCGGGTTTTCTACTTTAAAATACATGTCTCTGTATTTTCTATTTTCGGTCTTCTGTTTTGTCTATACACTATCTCATTCAATTCATTGCACTCACATTCTTATATGATGAAACTGTTGAGAACGCGGTCATCTTGTGCGGAACAAATCAACACTCTCCAAAGGTGAGGATCATAAGTGGATGCAGGCAAGGTAGATTGATGGCATCAGCAATAGAAACAGAGAAACAAGAACGCAAGAGAGAGAGACGATTAGCCACAAGATGAACTATATTTCAACAACACTCAAAACTAGGTTACAAAGTCAATTTATGTATTGACTGACTTAGGGCAATTGCCTTTCTCACTATTTACATAAATAGCGTAAACCTAGTGTGTACAAAAGGAGACAATGTGAATACGTTCATTAGAGACCCGCATTCAACACTCCCCCATAATAGGCGTATACATCGAAATTCTGTAAATCAAAATAAATGTACAATACATATTGATACAAAAATTTCGAACAAATCGAAATTTGGTTGGAGTTGGTGAACTTCAAAAAACTAAAGGCCGAACTGGCCGAGGTTGGGGAAGCTAAAGTTGAACTTCGAACTGTCGAAGTTGACCGGGGATTATCATGTCATCCACGTAGATGATGACGAAGATGGGTGACCCATCTCGAGCTATTTTGGTGAAGAGACAGTGGACCTCATCAGTCTTCGAGCAGTCGACTGATTGAATGATGTCATCGAACTTCCTATACCACTGTCATGGTGCCTATTGCAGGCTGTAAAGAATCTTCCTAAGTCGGCAGACTAGATGTTCTTGGCCAGGGTGCGACGAAGCCTTTCGGTTGCTCCATATAAATTTCCTCCTCTAGATCATCGTGCAGGAATGTCATTTTGACATTTAGTTGAATCAGCACCAAATTCTTGGCTGCCACAACCCCAAACATAAAGTGGAGGGTTGTCATTTTCACCACTAGTAAAACAATTTTGTCGAAATCGACGACATATTTCTATTGAAACCCTTTCGCAATTAATCTGGCCTTGAATTTTGGGGTGGCCGAATCAGACTTCTCTTTAATTCTATAGATCCATTTGCACTGAAAAGCACATCGATTTTTCGGTAGTTCAACCAAGTTCCAAGTTTCGTTTGCTCAAATAGAGTTCATTTCGGACTCCATTGCCAGATGCCAGATGGCCGAATCGGCAGATGCTAATGCTTCTTCGTATGATGTCGTTTCTCCAACGTCCGTTCTCTAGGGGCTGCGACATTTTCTCGGATCTTCGAGGTATGACTGGACTAGTCGCATTGGGTGTCGTAGCCAGATGGTCCGAAGCCGAAACATTCGGTTGTCCCGAGTTGGATGTTGCCGAGTCGGTACAAGAGGTTTCGGCTACCTGTGAAGCCAACCTTGTGTTGTGTGTTGGGCCTTCATGAAGGGTTGGCACATTCGTAAAAATTACCCTTCGGACTTCGATCGGGTTTTCGGCCGATTGGTGCATGCCTAACTCATTGAACAATACGTCTGAACTTCAGACAATTTTTTGTGCTCAGGGTCCTAGAGTCGGTAGCCAATTTTGCCATCTACTCCATAACCAAGGAAAATACTTTTCTTGGACCTTGGTGCAAGTTTGCGGCGATCATCTTTCGCGATGAGGCCATACGCCTCGCACCCGAAAATCCTTAGCTTATCATAAGTCGGCTTACTGCCGGTCCATGATTCTAGAGGTATCCGAAGACCTAGACGCCTGCTCGGCGACATATTGATTATGTGAACCACCATAAGCAGTGCCTTTGCCCAGAAGTTATCCGATAGTCAGGAGTGTTGGAGCAAAATCTGGGGTGCCATATATTCATGGTGTATGTTGCGTTGTCGGCAAAATCTGACAAATTCTTTAGATTTCCTCCATTGTCGGTCCAAAAGCATTTTAGTTTTCAGCCGTACTGATTTTCGACCATAACGAGAAAATCGGAAAAAATCGAGAACACTTGATCTTTAGTTTTAATTGTATAAGCCCAAACCTTCCAAGTCGAGTCGTCAATAAAGTTGACGAAATACGAGGCACCATCGAGAGTCGGATGTAGCATTGGACCACAAACGTCTGAATGGACCAAATCGAGGGGACTCGATTCTCTCGGTGCTTATGTTGGATGTGATGGGGTTATTTGTTTGCTATACTGGCAATGCTCACAGAACTCCTGATCAGAGAAGGAGAGTTTAGGGATGTATTCGGCTCTAGATAAATGTATAATACCGGCCTTACTGAGATATCTGAGTCCATGCCAAAGTGATGACAGGGGAATGTCGACGAAGAACAAGTCACCCTCTCTGAGTGTGACATATAACAGGTACAACGAGTGTAGTTTTAGTCCTCAAGCAAACAAGTGGTTTCCCCTGTGGACTGTCGTCTTCGTCTAATTGTTTGTCTGAGATAAAAGGTCTTGAGAGGTCAGGTACATGTCTAACATTATGAAGTGCCAATGTAGAGCCACCCTGAAGGTTGAGCTCTACTGTGTCGATTCGATTATTGCACATTGTTGTGAATTTCCGACTCGAAATCAGTTGGAATATCGCGTTGCGTATTGCCGAAATTGGGATCGATGAGGGGCACATGATATGAAGCGCCCGAATCCAAGAGCCATGTGCTCAATTCCTCTCTCGTGAGCAGAATTTATGATTCAACTGGGTTCCCAATAGAGAGAGAGACATAAGACTTGAAATGGAAATGAGATTATTTTATGAAGAAACAAGGTTACAAAGAGTAGGCTAAGGGCTAAAGACTGGTATAGAACGGAATGAGTTGTGATGAATGAATAGACACCTATTTATAGGTCCTTATGGAGTATTCTAGAATGTTCTAGAATATTCTAGATATTTATGATATTTAATATAATCATGGAGTATCCTAGAATGTTCTAAAATAATCTAGAATACTCTAAATATCTTGTAATAACTAATAATATATTTATGGTAACTATATATCATATATGTTATTATAATGGTTAAAGATCTAACATATAGACCAAGATGTCTTGGGCTTGAATCCCTGTAAGGCCAAAATGTATGTCTTCATGACATTATCCCCCCTTTTCAACAACAAGTTCCACGGGTCGGAAGACAAGATTTTGGAATTTGCTTATGGGGATATTTGTTGTGAAACACAACAACCATTTCGGAAGCATTAGCAATATTCTCAAGAGGTTCCCATGTTCGATCATTAGGTGTATAACCTAACTAATCAACCAAATAATACAGTTTGCAGCGAACGATCTTGGAATCAAGAATGGCAACAACTTCATATTCGAAGCCATTCGAAACTTTGATTGGAGGTGGGGGAGATGTAAGCCGACCTGCAATAGAGTTGGTCTTGTACAACTCGAAAAGTGAAACATGGAAGACCGGGTGAAGATGCATATGAGGGGGAAGATCAAGGCAAAATGTCACATCATTAATCTACCAGATATCACATATGGGCCAAAAAGTTGATAATCCAATTTGCAACAAGGTCGGGTTATTTTAATATGACCTTGTAAAAGTCATACTCGATCTCCCACTTGAAACGTAATCGATGAATCACGTCGATGACGGTCGGCAACCTTCTTTTGAGTGTTTTAAGAATCACATAAATGGTGCAGAAGGATATCTTGAACTTCTTGGAGTCGGCTGAGCCGATCTTCAACAGTCAGGTTCGTCAGGAGTTCGGGATGTTCAAGCATAGTCGAACGAGGATGGTACCCAATGTTTGCAAAAAATGGAGAATATTGCCTTGGGACGCAACAAGTAAAAGCAAATGTTTTATTTCGACGTTCATAGATAGAACTTCAACCAGGAGAGCCCACATTTGAAAGTTAGAGTCAAATCCTCTTGGGTCTTGACCGTCTACGACTAATGACATTTCATGTTACAGACACACCCGAGGATTCAAATCTTCTGAACTCCATTCAGGAGCATATTGCGACTGATGAATTCGCCCAAGACATTCTGAACAATATTATCCTAGATTATGCTTCTTGTTAACAATCTCAAAATCTTCGTCAATACTACAACCAGTTCAATTGGCATGATGGATTACTTTTTCGACAAAATCTCTTATATGTGCCTGATGGTCCTTCTCGACTCCAAGACTTGCAACAATGTCATGCCGCACCAATGGCTGGACATTTTGGCATCCACAAGACTTTCACGTTAATTTCTCGAAGATATTGGTGGGCACGACTTCACCATTTGGTTATGGATTATGTTCATAATTGTGATACATGTTGCCGATCCAGAAAAACTCGACATCATTCATATGGCTTATTACAGCCAATGCCTATTCCTGAGAGTCCATGGAAATCTATTTCATTGGACCTTATTACGGATTAGCCCTTAGCCTACCATTCGTAACCTTGTTTCCTCATAATATAATCTCGTTTCCATTTCAACTCTTATCTCTCTCTCTCTCTCTCTCTCCCTCCTACTCACGAGTCACGATAGTCCTCCAATTGTCGACATTCTTTTCCCTTAAGAATAACTACTCCTTTATGCATTTTTGGTTTGCTTATTATCAAGCTTAGATAGATAATATCTCCAAGATTTTAGTGTGGACAATACTCAAATCGATTCATAAAAACTAGAAACAATTTTCCTAACTACTTATGGTGGTTGACTAAAAATCTAATATTTGCTTCCCATAGATAGGAATCCTACATTTATAGACTTTCTTTTAGAATATTTGATGTTGTCGTCCTTGATTTACATCGAGCCATTGTGTGGCAAACCAATACATATCAAAATTTAGTGAGGCGACATCTATCATGAATATTTTGAAAATTTCCTAATATAACCGAATATTTTTACATTAACATAACGCCAATTAAGAAAATCATTAGATGGATTGCCCAAAATATTAATAGTTGTATTATCTCATGGTAGAATCTAACCAAATATGGCAATTTGGCCGAGTGGTTAAAGCATTTGACTAGAAATCAAATGGGTTCGCCCTCATAGGTTCGAATCTTGAAGTTGTTGACATTCTTTAACTATGTTTTGGAAACTATTTACAAACATTGAGCTTTTGTGCTTTAAACATTAAATATCCCAATAGTAATCAAATGTATGTGCACTAACATACTTGTGAACACTTAAATCATATCGCTACCCAAAGAATAAAGACTCATTATTTTCTAATTTCCTACCTTATTAGCATGCTTATATAGAAAATATTTTCAATATTTAATTATAACCAATACTAAAATATGTTATCGTAGATGCCTACATAGGATAATTAGGCCAAGTTGTTAAGGCGTTTAAGTAGATCCCACTCGTAGGTTTGAGCTTGAGATAAGTTGAAAAATAAATATCCCATCTTAGGAAGAATTGGTCAACATATAGAGTAAACTAAATTGTATAAAACACATTTGTGAACATTGGCTTCCCAATCTATCTTCAAAACAGCCTAACCTAATGAAACGTATTTGCAATAAGCTAGTAGTGAACACATAAATAGTAGCATTACCTTAAGAATAACTACTCTTTCTAGCGTTTTTCTTTCGCTTATTGTCAAGCATAGATAGTAGATGCCAACTAAATACGGCAATTTGGCCGATTGGTTAAGACGTTTGACTTGAAAGCAAATGGGTTCGTCCTTGCAGGTTCCAAACTTGTAGCTCTATAAACAGTAAATATCCCATCTTAGGAATAAGACTCGCATAGAGGAAACATCACTTTTAATGTCCCATGTGTTAATATTAGGTTCCCAAGGGATTGGAGAAACGGGCTAAATCGTATCGCTACCCAAAAAATAAAGACTTATAATTGTGTTGTTTTCTACTTTATTAGCATGCTTAGATAGATAATATTTGCAACATTTACTTACAAAATAGGACAATTTGGCCGAGTGGTTAAGGCGTTTGACTTGAAATCAAATGGGTTCGCCCTCGTAGGTTCGAATCCTGCAATTGTCGACATTCTTTTCCCTTAAGAATAACTACTCCTTCATGCGTTTTTGGTTTGCTTATTATCAAGCTACTATAGATAATATTTCCAACATTTTAGTGCGGACAATAGTAAAATCGATTCATGAAAACTAGAAACAATTTTCCTGATTGCTTATGGTGGTTGACTCAAAATCAAATGTTTGCTTCTCGGAGTTTGGAATCCTACATTTGTAGACTTTCTTTTAAAATCTTTGATGTTGCCGTCATTGATTTACATCGAGCCATTGTGTGGCAAACCAATCCATATCACAATTCAGAGAGGCGAAATATATTATGAATATTTGACCGCTTAAGTCAAATGTGTCAATATTAGGCCGACTCCATATAACCGAATATTTTTGCATTAACATAACGCCAACTAGGAAAATCATTAGACGGATTGACCAAAATATTAATACTTGTACTATCTCATAGAAGCCAAAAAATTATGGCAATTTGGCCAAGTGGTTTAGGCGTTTGCCCTCGTAGGTGCCAATCCTGTAGTTGTCAAGATTCTTTTAGTAAATTGTGGAAACTATTTACTAACATTGAGCTTTTGTGCTTTAAACATTAAATATCCCAATAGTAATCAAATGTATGTGCATTAACATACTTGTGAACACTTAAATCGTATCGCTTCCGAAAGAATAAAGACTTATAATAGTCTTTTTTTCTGCTTTACTAGCATGCTTAGATAGATAATATTTGCAACATTTAATTACAACCAATACTAAAACATGTAACTATCATAAAGAGAAAAATAGGACAACTTGGACGAGTGGTTAAGATGTTTGACTAGAAATCAAATGGGTTCGCCCTCGTAGGTTCGAATCCTACAATTGTTGACTTTGTTTCAGTTAGGTGATAGTATCTCCAAGATTTTAGTGTGGACAATACTCAAATCGATTAATGAAAACTAGAAAAACAATTTTCCCGACTACTTATGGTGGTTGACTCAAAATCAAATGTTTGCTTCTCGGAGCTTGGATTCCTACATTTGTAGACTTTCTTTTGGAATCTTTGATGTTGCCGTCGTTGATTTACATCGAGCCATTGTGTGGCAAACCAATACATATCACAATTTAGAGAGGCGGCATCTATCATGAATATTTGACCGCTTAAGTCAAATGTGTCATTTTTGTCCGCCGCAATAGTAACCAACGGACAAGAGCGCAGTAATATGGAATAGAGTAATATTGTAACACATGTAAATGGTTCACGTGGGAAGCGTGAACGGCTAAAAGACCCTATGTATATATATGGCAAAAAACCTCTGATAGAGGTAGCATGTAATTTTGAATGTAAAAGGCGTATCTTAATAGAATTTTATTTTCTTTGATATATGTGTGTATCTGTGGTTAATCTACCGTGTGTCTATAATCCTTGGTGGCGTAGCACAATCGTAAGAGTGTAGGCGTGAGTAACAGTGTGTGTGCTAGCCCACTGTCAAAGGAGCTCGGTTGTAGCCATCTCCCTTATACGTTGCTAGGTTACGCACAGACGCTACCATTCGTTGTCACACAGTCACTTTGAGGTCTAGGTCGAAGGATTGACTGTAGACCGTGTTCCTAATCGTTAACACTTTTGGCACGCTTGGTGATCTGTGTCTTCTCATAGATGAACAACGACAAATGGATGTTTAGCCGTAGATGCCCCAGAGAACCAACACCACAAGACCGACCAATCACAAGGTCCATCACACGCCGGGCAGAGGAACGCGCATGGCGAAAGCCTCGCCTCAGTGACCTCAGTGATACCTGTCGGGACCACAAAGACGATTTCTCGCTCTCCAAATACCTCGGCGATACGCATGAAGGGCGCTCACCACAAAAGCACTGTGGCCTTTCCCTGCCCGCCATAGCTTCCAACATGGCCTTTGCTTAGCCCGCTTCAACGGCGAAACCAACGCCGCAACCCACATCCGACTGTTCCTCAATGTCTAGAATGCAAACCAGATGGCGCAGAGCCTTTCTGAAGTAGTAGCGCACCAGTCCAAAATGACGGAGTTCGGATTAACCTTGGATGGGAGAGCGGCGTTTTGGCATTCAAAGATGAATTTGCCAGCAATCACGACCTTCGACTAGCTGCAGTCAGCCTTTCTACGGTTTTTTCATCAGAGGGTGCCGCAACGCGAAATCCTCAGGCAAATTTCCACAATTAAATAGTTGTCGATCGAGACAGTAGCGGATTTCAGGTTACGCTTCCAAAATCTACAACGGAAATTAGAATGGGGCCCAGCGGAGGACGAGGCTAGGGAGGCATTTGTGGCAGCATTACGTCGACCCATACGAACAACACTCAACAACAATAGCGTAAGAGGGGAAACAACCGATCTGGTCATAGAAAGAGCGCTACAGCTCGAGCTTGACAAAGAAGAGGAAAGGTTTTCCATGTCCTCATTGCGACAAGTGTTAGCTCAAGACGAGGAACGACATTTTCGCCAAGCGATTCAGTGCACGATTTGCTTGAATTAAGGGCATTCCGCAGTTCAATGCAACATGCAAATCCACTGCCCAATCTGTCACTCGAAAGCTCACACAATTGAGCAGTGCAAGTACAATATGTTGAACAGAGCCACTCCCACAATACGTGGCGTGGAAACATAGCGTCCCCCACGCCGTAATGAACAAAGGCGGCAAGAAGAACGACCATGATATATGGATTGAAACCCACGCGATGATCAGCACTACCGGAATCGCCGAAATCACAACAATTCCGAGGAAAACGAGCTGAAGGATGAAGACTACCGTGGCAACCCCAGAAATACTAAAGGGGGCCAACGCTATGAGAATTATTGTCCGACGAACAAACGTGGAGGCTTCAATGGGCCTCATGGAAACCATCGTCAATATCGGGACCAACGGCGGTACGACGAAAGTTTGGACGATGACCGGAACCAAGAACCACGCCAACACCAACAGCAACCACCACGTACGCTTCGACGAGCGAATCAGGACCGGGAGGAGCAAGTCACACCTGGGGATCGGCACACACCACTAGGGGCCGAGAAGGGCGAATCTAGCATCCATTGTTTTGTTTGTCAACAACACGGACATTATGCCACACAATGCCCAGTACGTAAGGGCAAGGGGCCCGCCATCAATATGATTACGTCGGAAATACAGCAAGTCACGACACGTCAGCAAACAAAAAATGTTGATTGGGCCATGCAAGATGAGATACGACAGATAGCCCAAGAATGGGTTGAAAAAGCAAATGCGGCAAATACGGACCGCATGCGAAATGAGTCCGCAAACACGGTGGAGCTATTGGAGGAAGAGGGACCATCTCTGGACCCCATATGGCAAGCACTGACAATCTGCGAGATAACGCTAACCATGGACAAGTTGCTGCAACTAGTCCAACGATTCCGCCAGGCCGTGGAAGAGCGGATGACGGGCAAACTTGGGGTAGATGTTGCCGCGAATTCTACGGACATTAGCGACGGACGGACATTGGTGGATCACCACAACCCGGCTATTAAGTTGATACTACACGATCAGGAAATCCCAGGATGCGTGATCTATGGTTGCTCGGGCGTTAATGTAATTAGCGCGAAGACATACGAACAATTGGGAATTTCAGAATTGGAAGCTTGCCCGTTTTGGCTTCGCATGGCGGATAGTTGCTTAGTACGACCATTGGGGTTGATACGCAAGGTAGGCATTATCGTGGCAGGAGATCTCTTCGACATCTCGGCGGTAGTCCTCGCCCTTGACGCCCCAGGGGTGTATCCGATGCTGCTGGGCAGACCGTGGCTTTGTTCTGCGAATATCAAGCATAGCTAGCAACACAAGTGTATCAGCTTTTGACGCGGACGCACCAAGGTCCACGTACCAACAGAGGAAATGGTGACACATTGTACGTAGAGGATATAAATATGCAAGCTAGGGTGGATGATACGGAGTTAGAGGTATACCTAGACGAGCACCCTCAGATTATTCCGCTGTTCGAAATCGACGTTATCGAAACCACGACGGAATATGCCATGCCCGCTACACTCCACAACGAGGCTTACGACCCAAACCTGGAGACAATATTAGAACTAAGCAGAGCATGGGCAACGTTCGAGAGGTCAATGGAAATTTCACGGCGAGTCACCGCCTTCGCCTTGGAAGAAGTAAACGTGGGTACGGCGTCAGAACCCCGTTTCCTCTCCATCGCAAAAGAATTAATGCTGGATCAGAAAGACGCGATGATAGCACTACTCTGGAAGTATAAAGATGTATTTGCCTAGGCTCACGAGGACATGAAGGAGTTAGATCCGAAGTTCTATCAACATAAGATCAATTTAGCAACCGACGCGAAACCGGTCCAGCAACGTAGATACCGCATGAACCCAAACTACGCGGCCCACGTAAAAGAAGAAATTGACAAACTCCTCAAGGTTGTATTCATACGACCAGTTAAACAAGCTACATGGTTAAGCACGATAGTAGTCGTAGCAAAGAAAAATGGCAAAATACGGGTATACGTGGACTACCGAAATTAAACGTCGTAACCATTATGGACGCATTCCCTTTAGCTCTCACCGATAGCGTACTGGACGCCGTCGCGGGGCATGACATGTACAATTTTTTAGATGGCTTCAGTGGGTACAACCAAGTACGCATGCACCCCGACGACCAAAGAGAAGACGACGTTTGTCACGAACTAGGGAGTCTATGTTGTAGTTGTCATGATGTTCAGGCTAAAGACGGCGCCGACGACATTTCAACGGACAATCACAGAGAATTTTGGGGAATATATTCCGGCCTTCATGCAAGTTTTTTTAGACGATTTTGCGGTATATGGGACAACAACCGACCATTTTACGCATCTGCAACTATGCTTGGAGCGTTGCCGAACCGCGCGCTTAAGCCTGAATCCCGCCAAATGTGCCTTCGGTGTTACCAACGGGGCTCTCCTTGGCCATATAGTTAGCAAGGAAGGGATTGCGGTCACTCCAAATAAAATCACCGTGATTACTCACACGAAAAGTCCGACAAACGTGAAATCACACATCCGATCTTTAGGACAAATACGATGGCACAGTTAGATGATACGCTATTTGGCGGACTTCGCCACGTCATTACATGCTACTGTTCATTGAAATCCCTTCCAATGGATAGCTACGAAAGAGAAGGCATATGATGCGCTAAAGGTAATGCTAACACCCGTCGTACAGCCACCAGTTTGGGCGAAGCACTAAAATATGTAACTATGATAGAGAGCAAAATAGGACAACTTGGCTGAGTGGTTAATGCATTTGACTTGAAATCAAATGGGTTCACCCTCGTAGGTTCAAATTCTGCAGTTGTCGACGTTGTCCCAGTTAGGCCTTACTGAGGTGTTTGAGTCCATGCTAAAGTGATGACACGGGAATGTCGACGAAGAACAAGTCACCCTCTCTGAGTGTAACATATAGCGGGTACAACGAGTGTACTTTCAGTCCTCGAGCAAAGAGGTGGTTCCCACTGTGGAGTGCCCACCCTCTTGATGAGAAGGCAGCATGGATGCCGTCTTTGTCTAATTGTCTGACTGAGATCAATGGTCTTGAGAGCTCAGGTACATGTCTGACATGTCACATTATGTAGTGCCAATGTAGAGCCACCGTGAAGGTTGAGCTCTACTGTCTCAATTCCGATAATTGCACATTGCTGCGAATTTCCGACTCGAATTGAGTCGGAATATCGGGTTGAGTATAACCGAAATTGGGATCGATGAGGGGTCACATGATATGAAGCGCCCGAATCCAAGAGCCATGTGCTCAATTCCTCTCTCGTAGGCAGAATTTATGATTCGACTAGGTTCTCAATAGTGAGAGAGAGAGAGAGAGAGAGAGAGAGAGAGAGAGAGAGATATAAGACTTGAAATAGAAATAAGATTATATTATTAGGAAATGTTGAGAGACAAGCTCAACATTTGTGCATAATACGATGCGTAACCCAGTGCGTAGACTGAATGCGTAAATCGGTACGCACAACATGGCCGTATCGGTGTGAAGACCGCGAGGCTGTTGGGAAGATATTCCTTGTAAGGAATAATTTTGGGAATTAGTGTAGTAGGCTCATTTATGAGTGGTAAAGTATTATAAGTACTTGTGTTAGCCCGATTGTTACGGCTTGTATAAAAGGTGACCACTAAGCACGGTGTCGCGAAAATATGACGAGGATACGTGAACGTTGAGGCAAGACCCCGGGGCCTTTGTCTAGAGGATATCAAATTCGTGTATTTATATACTAAGAATTAATCGAAATGAGAAAGATTAACAAATTTCATTAATAAAAGGGAAAGAAAGATTACAATCAATCCCAAGATTGGGATTACAAAAGTTTTATCTTATGGAGATGATTAGAATAATAGATTAGAAGAAATAAGAGATGATGATTCTTGAGTGATATGGCTTTGACAATGAATTTTGGATTTTGAGAGATTGCTTCCGTATGGAGATTATGGTTTTTCGCTTCCATAAGATAAGAGAGCTCCCCAAGAAAAGGAAAAAAATTAAGATAATATAGAGAGTCTATCCTAGTGTAGGAAAAAAATATGGAGTTCCCCCTTGATCATAGCCTTTCCACTTTTTGTTGCATGGCCTCTACTTTTAGTTGCCTAGCTTTTTCTTTTGGTTGCATGTGACTGTCCACATGACCTTTACTTTTTCCATGCACTCCCTTCTTTAGTTGGTTGCGTCCACATGGCCTTTACTTTAGTTCTCTTCACTTTACTTTAGTTTGTTGCATGATCCAATCTTTCGTCCGTCCGCGTCCAACCTCGTCCGGTAGCCGGTTCCATTTTGCTTGCCGGCCGGTTCCGGTTTGCTTGCCGGTTCCAGTTCCGGTTTTGCTTGCCGGCCGGTTCCGGTTTGCTTGCCGGTTCCGGTTCCGGTTTTGCTTGCCGGCCCGTTCCAGTTTGCTTGCCGGTTCCGGTTTTGCTTGCCGGTTCCGGTTCCGGTTTTGCTTGCCGGCCGGTTTCCGGTTTGCATACCCGTTCCGGTTCCAGTTTGCTTGCCGACCGGTTCCGGTTTTGCTTACCGACCGGTTTCCGGTTTTGCTTACCGACCGGTTTGCATACCCATTCCGGTTCCGGTTTTGCTTGCCGGCCGGTTCCGGTTTTGCATACCGGCCGGTTTCCGGATTGCATACCGGCCGGTTTCCAGATTTGCTTACCAGACCCATTTTTCGGATTTGCTTACCAGACCCGTTTTCCGGATTTGCTTACCGGCCAGTTTCCAGTTTTAAGGAATTTGGCCACCATCATCCATCAAGACAAAGTGGGCAAAGTGCTTTTAGCACAAATGAAAAATGAGGGAGCTCAAGGTGTTTATATAGCCAGGGCCTTAACTTTCCTATCTATGTAGGATAGTTCTAATCTCCCTATCTAATCAAACTTTATTTTCTCATAACTTGGTATGTATTTCTCCATTTTGTATATAGTAAAATACATTTTGAAGCTCTTGAGTATATCCATCTTTCTATAGTAAGCTACTAATCTAATCTATAATAATTATTTCATTATTTTTTTACATAGTGTGTGAAGATTCACACGACAACGGTGTATGTACAGATTGAGTATTATTTTGAATTGAGTTTTTGTGTGTTCTCTCTCTATGTCACTCCTGCATATTGTTTATATTCAACCTCTCCATTAAACCTGCGTATTTTCTATGTTCAGTTTTCTATTGCTTCCGCACGCTATTCTTTTCAGGAAACTAGGTTACAAAGAGTAGACTAAGGGCTAAAGATTGGTGTTGAACCGAATGAGTTGTGATCAATGAATAGACACCTATTTATAGATCCTTATGGAGTATTCTAGAATGTTCTAGAATATTGTAGATATTTATGATATTTAATATAATCATGGAATATCCTAGAATGTTCTAGAATATTCTAGAATACTCTATATATCTTATAATAACTAATAATATATTTATTATAAATATATATCATATATGTTATTATAATGGTTAAAGGTCTAACATATAAACCAAGACGTCTTGGGCTCGAATCCTTGTAAGGCCAAAATGTATGTTTTCATGACATTATCCTCCCTTTTCGACAACGAGTTCCACTGGTCGGAAGACAAGATTTCGGACTTTGCTTATGCGGATATTTTTTGTGAAACACAGCAACCATTTCGGAAGCATTAGCAAGATTCTCGAAAGGTTCCCATGTTCGATCATTAAGTGTATAACCTAGCTAGTCAACCAAATAATACAATTTGTTGCGAACGATCTGGGAATCGAGAATGGCCGAAACTTCATCTTTGAAACGATTTGAAACTTCAATTGGAGGTGGACGAGATGTAAGACGACCTGGAATAGAGTTGGTTTTGTAGGGCTCCAAAAGTGAAACATGGAAGACCGGGTGAAGATGCATATGAGGGGGGAGCTCAAGGTCAAATGCCACATCAGTAATCTTGCCAGATATCACATATAGGCCAAAACGTTGATAATCAAATTTGCAGTAAGGTCGGGTTATTTTAATGTGACCTTGTAAAACCCATACTCGATCTCCCACTTGAAACGTAGTCAATGAATCACGTCAATGACGGTCGACAACCTTCTTTTGAGTGTTTTAAGTATCACTTAAATGGTGCAAAAGGATATCTTGAACTTCTTGGAGTTGGCTGAGCCGATCTTCAATAGTCGAGTTCGTCGAGATTCCGGATGTTCAAGGATAGTTAAACGAGGATGGTACCCAATGTTTGCAAAAAATGGGGAATATCGCCCAGTGACGCAACAAGCAAAGAAGATGATTTATCTTAGCATTCATATATGGAACTTCAACTAGGAGAGGCCACATCAAAGTCAGAAGCCAATCCTCTCTTGTCTTGACCGTCTACGACTAATGGCATTTCATGTTATAAACACACTCGGGGATTCAAGTCTTCTGAACTCTATTCGGGACCATATTGCGATTGATGAACTCACCCAAGACATTCTAAACCATATTATCCTAGATCATGCTTCTTGTTAAGAATCTCAAAATCCTCATCAAGACTACAACCAGTTCAATTGGCATGATGGATTACTTTTTTGACAAAATCTCTTATATGTGCTTGATGGTCCTTCTCGACACCAAGACTTGCAACAATGTCATGACGCACCAATGGCTAGACATTTCAGCATCCACAAGACTTTCACATTAATTTCTCGAAGGTATTTTATTACGAAATATTTTCGTAATTGTGATACATGTTGCCGATCCAAAAGAACTCGACATCATCCATATGGCTTATTACAGCCAATGCCTATTCCTGAGAGTCCACGGAAATCTATTTCATTGGACTTCATTACGGATTAGCCCTTAGCCTACTCTTTGTAACCTTGTTTCCTCATAATATAATCTCATTTCCATTTCAAGTCTTCTCTCTCTCTCTCTCTCTCATACTCACGAGTCACGATAGTCCTCCAATTGTCGACATTCTTTTCCGTTAACGATAACTATTCCTTTATGCGTTTTTGGTTTGCTTAATATCAAGCTTAGATAGATAATATCTCCAACATTTTAATGTTGACAATACTAAAATCGATTCATAAAAACTAGAAACAATTTTCCCGACTACTTATGGTGGTGGAATCAAAATCAAATGTTTGCTTCTTGGAGGTTGGAATCCTACATTTGTAGACTTTCTTTTAAAATCTTTGATGTTGTCATCGTTGATTTGAATTGACCCATTGTTTGGCAAACCAATACATATCACAATTTACAGAGGCGACATCTATCATGAATATTTGACCGCTTAAGCCAAATGTGTCAATATTAGCCCGACTCCATATTTTGAAAATTTCCTAATATAACCGAATATTTTTGCATTAACATAACGCAAACTAAGAAATCATTAGACGGATTGCCCAAAATATGAATAGTTTTATTATCTCACGGTAGAAGCTAACCAAATATGGCAATTTGATCGAGTGGTTAAGGAGTTTGACTTGAAATCAAATGGGTTCGCCCTCGTAGGTTCGAATCCTATAGTTGTCGAGATTCTTTATTATGTTTTGGAAACTATTTACAAACATTGAGATTTTGTGCTTTAAACATTAAATATCCCAATAGTAATGTAATGTATGTGCACTAACATACTTGTGAAAACTTAAATCGTATCACTACCCAAAGAATAAAGACTCATTATTTTCCAATTTCCTACCTTATTACCATGCTTAGATACAAAATATTTTAAACATTTAATTATAACCAATACTAAAATATGTTATCGTACATGGCTACATAGGATAATTAAACCGAGTTGTTAAGGCATTTGAGTAGATATGAAATGTGTTCCCCCTCGTAGGTTTGAGCTTGACGTAAGCTAAAAAATAAATATCCCATCTTAGGACATAGAGTAAACTAAAAAAAATTTAACACATTTGTGAACATTGGCTTCCTTATCTATCATTAAAACAGGCTTACCTAATGAAATGTAATTGCAATAAGGTAGTAGTGAACACATAAAGAGTAGCATTACCTTAAGAATAGCTACTCTTTCTGGCATTTTTCTTTCGCGTATTATCAACCATATATAGTATGTGCCAACAAAATACGGTAATTTGGCCGATTGGTTAAGGCGTTTGACTTGAAAGCAAATGGGTTCGCCCTCGCAGGTTCGAATCCTGCAGTTGCCGACATTCTTCCATTTAGGTGTTGAAACTGTTCACTAACATTGCATTCTTCCGTTTAGGTGTTTGAAATTGTTCCCTAATATTGAGCTTCTACTCTTTAAACAGTAAATATCCCATTTTAGGAACAAGACTCACAGAGGAAACATGACTTTTAATGTCCCATGTGTTAATATTAGGTTCCCCAGGGATTGGAGAAAGGGGCTAAATCGTATCGCTACCCAAAAAATAAAGACTTATCATTGTCATGTTTTCTGCTTTATTAGCATGCTTAGAAAGAAAATATTTGCAACATTTAATTCCAAATAATACTAAAATATGTAATTATCATAGCAAAAAAGGACAACTTGGCCGAGTGGTTAAGATGTTTGACTTGAAATCAAATGGGTTTGCCCTCGTAGGTTCGAATCCGGCAGTTGTCGACATTCTTTTCCCTTAAGAATAACTACTCCTTCGTGCGTTTTGGGTTTGCTTATTATCAAGCTTAGAAAGATAGTATCTCCAACATTTTAGTGTGCACAACACTCAAATCGATTCATGAAAACTACAAATAATTTTCCCGACTAGTTATGGTGGTTGATTCAAAATCAAATGTTTGCTTCTTGGAGCTTGGAATCCTACATTTGTAGACTTTCTTTTCGAATCTTTGATGTTGTCGTCGTTGATTTATATCAAGTCATTGTGTGGCAAACCAATACATTGCCCAATTTAGAGAGGGCTAACATCTATCATGAATATTTAACCCCTAGAGCCAAATGTGTCAATATTAGCCCGACTCCATATTTTCAAAATTTCCTAATATAACAGAATATTATTGCATTAACATAATGCCAACCAAGATAATCATTAGACGGATTGCCCAAAATATTAATAGTTGTACTAATTCATGGGAAGTCAACCAAATATGGCAATTTGGCCGAGTGGTTAAGGCGTTTGAATTGAAATCATATGGGTTCGCCCTTGTAGGTTCAAATCTTGCAATTGTCGAGATTCTTTTACTGTGTTGTGGAAACTATTTACTAACATTGAGCTTTTGTGCTTTAAACATTAAATATCCCAATAGTATTTAAATGTATGTGCACTAACATACTTGTCAACACTTAAATCATATCGCTACCCAAATAATAAAGACTTATACTAGTCCTCTTTTCTTCTTTATTAGCATGCTTAGATATATAATCTTTGCTACATTTAATTACAACCCATACTAAAATATGTAACTATGACAGAGAGCAAAATAGGACAACTTCGCTGAGTGGTTGAGGCGTTTGACTAGAAATCTAATGGGTTCGCCCTTGTAGGTTTGAATCCTGTAGTTGTTGACTTTGTTGTTGACTACTTTCAATAACATCGAGATTTTGTGATGTGAACCAATGCATCTTCTATCTTAGCAATATGCCACACGCACACAAGCATGACTTCTTAAGTCCCATGGAACAATTTTCACAATATAAAGCTAGTATGACAATTTGGCCGAGTGGTTAAGGTGTTTGACTCGAAATCAAATGGGTTCTTCCTCGTAAATTGAAATATTGCAGTTATCGAGATTTTGGCACTTAGGTATTATTGCTAGTAACTTATATCGTGCTTGACATGTGCCCAACAATAAATATCCCATCTTAGAAAGCATTGGTCACCACACAAAGAAAACTAAACTTTCTAAGAATCATTTTTGAACATTGGCTTCCGTAGGTATCGTAAACAGAAGCTCACATAGTGAAATATAATTGTGATAACCTACTAGTGAACACATAAATAGTAGATTTACCTTAAGAATAACAACTCTTTCTAGCGTTTTGGTTCGCTTATTATCAAGCTTAGATAGATAATATCTCCAGCATTTTAGTGTGGACAATACTCAAATCGATTCATGAAAACTAGAAACACTTTGCCCAAGTGCTTATGGTGGTTGTACTATCTCATAAAAGCCAACAAAAAATGGCAATTTGGCCGAGTAGTTAGGGCGTTTGATTTGAAATCAAATGTGTTCGCCCTCGTAGGTTCGAAGCCTACAATTGTCGAGATGCTTTTAGTAAATTGTGGAAATCATTTACTAACATTGAGTTTCTGTGTTTTAAACATTAAATATCTCAATAGTATTGAAATGTATGATCACAAACATACTTGTCAACACTTAAATCGTATCGCTACCCAAAGAATAAAGACTTATAATAGACCTCTTTTCTTCTTTATTAGCATGCTTAAATAGATAATATTTGTGTAAAGAATCAAGAGATGAGGCGAATGGGCTAGATGGAGCTACCAAATCGTTCTGATACCATGTAAAAAATCAAGAGATGGATTCTTGTGAAGCGGAAGAGATGTGAGTTATGTGTGTGTGTAAGAGAGAGAGAGAGAGTGAGTGAGTGAAACACAGAGAATACGCAAGGTAAAAGTCTATTGACATAGGAGAAAGACTCAACATTATACAAGGTGGGAGGAGGGTGCTTTATGTAGTCACCCTCTCTCTTCATTAACTACAAGACTCATGGAGCATGGGGAATGTGAAAGCTCATAAGTTATGTGTCATAGAATATGATTCTATGACTGATACTAAATGCTAGAATACAAAGTGGTGACTCTTGACCGTTGGAGTGTCTCTTCACTCTCAAGGTGAGTTCACACACTATACCAAGTTGAGCTTGATTCTCAACTTGCCCCCTCAAGCTCAAGTCGGGTCGGTTTCAGACGGTATTCGAAATCCGCTTCAACTCAAGTTCCGGATTCCACGTCGACTCGCTTTATGCGGAGTTGCGGAATCCGTGCTCCAGCTTGCGTTGTGCGTAGTTACGAAGTCTGTGCTTCGGCGTGCGTAGTTGCGAAGTCTGTACTTCAGTTTGCGTCTTTCTTCGCGGCTTTGCATGGTAGATCGGCTCTTCACTGCTTCGTTGTGTCGATGTGGAATCCACGCGTTATTGCGTAGTGTCTTCAGTACTCCCCCTCAAGCTTGGCAGGTCAAGGATTTTCAATCCGAGATCGGTCATGAATTGCCATAGCTTGTCGGCTCCTAAGGCTTTGGTGAAGATGTCAGCCGTTTGAAGATTGGTGCTAATGTGTTGTAGATCGACATCGCCATTGAGAATGCGCTCTCGGATGAAGTGATAGTGCAATTCGATGTGCTTTGTCCGCGCATGGAACATTGGGTTCCGAGCCAGATAGATACTGCTCATGTTGTCGCAGTAAAGGGAAGTCGGATCCTTGATGGGTACGCCCAGATCCTTCAAAATCCTCTTGAGCCATACGGCTTCGCATGCAGCTATGGTTGCGCCCCTGTATTCCGCCTCCGTACTCGAAAGAGCGACGATAGGCTGCTTCTTGCTACTCCAAGATATTGCTCCGCTGCCGAGGGAGAAAACAAATCCGGAAGTTGATCTTCTATGAGCTTTGTAGCCGGCCCAATCGGCATCTGTGTACCCCTCAAGTCGTATTGGCATCGCGGTCTTGTAGAGGATGCCGCAATCCATTGTGCCGCTCACATAGCGTAGAACTCGCTTAACACAATCCAAGTGAGTATCACGCGGTGTTTGCATGAATTGGCTAAGGAGACTGACCGGATAACTGAGATCGGGTCGTGTGATCGTGAGGTAGATGAGACTCCCGATGAGTTGTCGATACTGAGTTGGCTCACACACTTTGGTGTCGCAGTTCGCATCTAGTTTGAGATTATGATCGAGCAGGGTTGCCATGGATTTGCACTCAGCCATACCGAACTTGTACAATAAGTTGAGCATGGAGTGCCGTTGGGAGATCATGATTCTGGCCGGAGTCTGAATTACCTCGATGCCGAGGAAGTAGTGGAGCTCCTGCATGTCCATCATCTCGAACTTGTTGGAAAGGAGGGATTTGACCTTATTGATTTTGACGAGATGCTCACCTCCAATGACTAGGTCATCCACATATAAGATGATGACGATCAGACTTGCGGAATCACTTTGTATGTAGAGAGAGTTGTCCAATTTTGACATATGGAAGCCGATTTGATGAAGATATTGCGTTATCTTCGAATGCCAAGAACGTGGTGCTTGCTTGAGGCCATAGAGTGGCTTCTTGAGTCGGCAAACAACTTTCGGATGGGTGCTTGAGTTGAAGCAGGGTGGTTGGATCATGTACACCTCCTCTTCTAATTCGCCTTGTAGAAAGGCGTTCTTGACGTCCATTTGATGGAGGTGCCACCCTTTCGCCGCGGCAATCGCAATTACGGTCCGCACCGTCGTCATCTTTGCCACCGGGGCAAAGGTCTCTTCGTAGTCGACGCCATGCGTCTGAGTGTATCCTTTCGCTACGAGTCGAGCTTTGTAGCGGTTCATGGAGCCATCGGCATTATACTTCACCTTGTAGATCCATCTGGATCCGATCGCCTTTCTGTGTGGTGAGGTGGGAACGAGATCCCACGTCTCGTTCTTCCGTAGTGCTTACATCTCCTCGTTCATTGCTTCAATCCATCGCGGGTCCTTCACGGTTTCCGAAAAGGTTTCTAGCTCCAGTACTGTCGCTACCTTCATCATAAAGACGTAATGGTACGCCATATAATTGTTGTAGCCGAATCGGCTTACGGGGTTCTTTTCATGAGTGGATCGGCGGAGCTTTTCATTTGCAGAGATGAGGGCTTTCTTGGCTTGATTGGTACCTCGAAACCACCGAACTCACTGTCGAGTGAGTGAGTCGACTCATCGTCGTTGAAGCGATCATCTTCGTATTCCGACATTTTCGCCTTGCCTTTGTCCATCTTCGGGCTAGGTCATGATGTGCTTTGATCGCTCAAAGGCTCTTGTGGTCCGCTCAATCGGGTCGTGATCGGAGTTTCTTCGAATATGCGCATAAGGCGATCTTCATCCTCGATCTCTTGTTCGGCGAATTCCGGGGCGAGCGGAGTCGGAGTTGGAGTTGTCTTTGGTGCGTACCAGGATGTGGACTCGTCAAAAACGACGTCTCGATTTACTTGAGATTTTCGAGTTGAGGGGTTGTAGAACTTGTACCCCTTTTGCTCCAGTGAGTATCCTACGAGGATACATTTCTCTGACTTTGGGTCGAGCTTTTGACGCTTCTCGTCGGGGATGTGCACGTACGCAATGGAGCCGAATATCCGAACATGTGATAGGTTTGGCTTCTTTCCGAAGAATTTTTCATGCGGAGTGACCTCGTGCACGCCGGATGTTGTGCACCGGTTCATTAGGTAGACAGTCGTATTTGCAGCTTCGGCCCAATATGACTTGGGCATATGCTTCTCGTTGATCATGGCTCGCGCTACTTCGAGGATGTGCCGATTTTTGCACTTCGCTACTCCGTTTTGTTGCAGAGTGTGTTGGCAAGTGAATTCTCACCGAATTCCTTCCTTTCGGAGATACACCGTGAAATCATCCGAGAAGTACTCCTTGCTGCCATCCGATCGAAGGCATCATACATGTCAGCCCATGGCTTTCTCGACTTCATTCTTGAAATTTTGGAAGTGTTCGAAGAGTTCGCTCTTTTGCTGCATCGGCTAGATCCAAGTGTGCCTAGAGAAGTCATCGATGAAGAGCACGTAATATCGGCATCCGCCGAATGTAGCCGTCTGCGCCGGTCCCAATACGTCGGAATGGACTATGTCGAGTAGACCTTTGCTCACGTTCCGCTCTTTCGGGAATGGGTGCCGGTGTTGCTTGCCGAATTGACACGCTTCGCATACACCTTCAATCTCCTTCTCTTTGAATGTCGAGAGTCCGATGATGACTTCTTTCGATTTCATTGCTTTGAGTTTGTTAAGATTGATGTGGCCGATTCGTTTGTGCCATAGCTCTATGTCGGAGTCGGCTTTCGTGTTTTTCGCGAACATGGCGGATTTCATCTCGCGTGCATTGAGAATGAACATCCGGCTCTCTCTTCGTCCGCGTGCGATGAGTCGGCCCTCTTTTTCGATGAATCAACCGCCTTGATTAAATCGAACTTGCATCCTTGCTCTACAATTTGGCCGATGAGACCAAATTCTTCGTAATGGTTGGTACATGCAAGACATTTTTAATGTAATTTTTCTTAGGGTCGAAGCATGCTACGGTGTACCAACTTTTGGCCAAAAATTTAGTACTAAATCGAAGAAGAAAATAAACATTAAAAATTGTAAATAAATTTCAAAAAACAAAAAACAAATTCATTACGTCACACTTGAAATGTCCCTAGGCCATATTTAATACATTAATTGTTGCCCTAGTCTCCTAGGTAGAGTTATACGAAAGCACACTTGGAGAAGGTATCCATTGTGACAGTTGGTCAGTCTCAGTATCTCTCTCTCTCTCTCTCTCTCTCTCTCTCTCTCTCTGGTATGGGTAGTCGAACGTGTCAGTTGGTATGTCTCTCTCTCTCTCTCTTCTGTCTCGAAGTTGTCAAATAGACAGTGGCAGAAAGTTAAAGAAAGACGACATATCTATTACAGGTCTATCTCTCTCTTTCTCTCTCTCACTCCACCTTCAAAGCTCTGTTTCTTTCTTTCTGTTTCTCTCTCTCACTCCACCTTCGATTCTCTGTTTCCCCGCGTAGCTGTTCTTGTGTTCCCCTCTGTGCCAGGTTCGATCTCTGAACTCTGTATACGCAGAGATTTTTGTTTCCCCTGCTCGTTGTATGTGTTGTTGATTTTCCTTCCTTGTGTATGCTCGTTTGTCTCCTCTGTGTATGCTCGTTTGTCTCCTCTACAGCAGCCTCGTCAAAAACCTCTTGCATATAGGTGATTTTGAAGGCTTGGGTGTGCTCCCAAGGTGTAGAAATCAACACGGTGTGGTACCTCTGCAAGTTGTACGACCTCCAGGTATTCTCTGTGTTGCATGCCCAACTAGCATGTTTTGTTTTTTTGAATGTTTCTTGTCTGTCTGTTTTTTATTTGCATGTGTATGGCCATTTTTAGGTTTTGATTATTAATAGTCTATGTGTTGCATGCCCAACTGGTATGTTTTTGTTTTCTCTGTGTTTCTCTGTGTTTCTTTTAAAAATGTATGACAATATTTTGATCGAGGTGGTTGTCTGTTAGACATGTTTGTACATGCAACGTAAATGGAGTTGGCATCGATGAGTTGCTATGTTTTCGTTTTGTTCTTGTTTCTTGTCCATCTGTTTTATTTTGTGTGAGTTTGACATGGATGAGTGTTTTTCCGACTATTTTGGGTTTTTGTGTGTTTGACATGGCTTGTACATGCGATGTGATGGAGTTGGCTATGATGATTTACAATGTTTTCGTTTTCTTTGACTTTCCTATCCGTCTGTTTTTATTGTCTGTGTGTTTGACATGGATGAGTTTTTTTCTGACTATTTAGGGTTATGGTGTGTTTGACATGGTTTGTACACGCAATGTGATGATCTGCTATGTGTTGATGGTAATTGCTTGAGTTTTCTTCTAGTACATGCATATTCATTCCCTGAGAATTGTGTTGACTAGGACAATGACAAGAAGGACACCCATAAAGAAGACATTGATGAAAGAGAAAGTGAAGACACCAGTGAAGGAAGGAAGAAGGATACCCATGAAAGAAAGCAAGAAGACACCCACAAGAGAAAGGGTGATGAATTCATCAACACAAAGAAAGAAGATGCACCACTCCATTAGTCGAGACACACCTCTTGGATGGAATTATTTCCTTCGAGCACGACCTGACGTTTATCCAGAGCTGAGAGAGTGGTTGTTAAAAACCTGGGGGTCAGCACATCCCGACACAAGGCGAGGATTCCACATAAGTGGTTTGAAGAGGGAATACATGAATTTATTGAAGACGAGATACGAACATGTTTATGATACAAATCAAATCACTAACAATGAGGTGGGTACTGTTTTTGCACGTGCTTTTGCATGTGAAGTTCAAGGTGGCATTGACGTGAATTGGGAAGATTTTAATCGGCACCGGTCAGAACATTACAAAGGGTCCTCTAGTACCAACACTGGCTTGAAGTCATCTGGAACCTCTCATGTGGATATTCCAGCTACAACACCTGTCCACCAAGTTCTAGAGGCAAAGGTACGGGCCACAATGACTGAAAAGCATGAACACATGATGGTTGGTTGCATAGCTTCTATGAGCTCAAGAATACAAGCACTACTTGTTGGTTTGGAAGCAATTAAATCAGCAGAGATACAGGCAGAAAAGAAATATTCTTCAATAAAAACTACATATGAAAGGATTGCATCGACAATCCAAAATTCAAAAAGTGAGGTGTTGAAAGAGGAGTTGAAGAAAGAGCTGAACAATATGGGCACTCAATTAGGTTCACAGATGAGAGACCTTGATACTTGCAAGAATGCACATGAAGAAATAGATAATAAGTTGTCAGCCTTAAAGTTGCATTCTGAGAACCTTGCATGCTTGATGTAGGATTTAAAACAAAATGGTTTTGATACTTTGTGTCCATCTGTAATTGAGCACCCAAGTGGTATAGAAAGTACCATTATTAGTATAGCTATATCACGGTATTGGCTTTAAAAGTTATTTATTTCTACTTCTCTGGTATAAATAAGTGAGCATCTAATATAATATAACTTGTGTTTGCAATCTTCCAGGTGTATATTTTGTGGCCTCGGATTCAAGCTGGAGGCTATGGATGTTGTGATTACACCATGCTTGCACACATATCATGTGTAAAACTACAATTGCGGCTGAGTGGTACTATGCTTGGGGTCTAAAAGTACACCCGTACGGTATGTGGCTCTACTATTCTATTGTTTGTATTATATGATGTCAATTAACATTTGGACTAGAACTAGTGTATGCCACAATTCATACTTGAAATTTAGTGTAATCTCTAACAACTATTATGTGGAACCCTAATTATGTGGGTTAGTATTGGCAGTACTCTTAATATATAATTGGTATGTGTAGTTGAAGGGATATTTTCCAGAATTAGTAGTACTAAAAGGGAACCATGTACAACATCGTCCAATCTATATTGCAACTTGCCTAGTATTAGTTTAGTAAACACTATACTTATAGTACACTGTTGACTGTTAGTATTGTTTGTGTAACTTGGGAATTAGTACTAGTAATGTAATTTGGGAACAAGGTGTATAGTAAATTGCTGAATAATAGTACAATTATTGTAATTTGGAAATGAGGTGTGTGAAATACATATCACGTTTAGTACTAATACTGTTCAAGATTAATATTGTTGGTGTAATTAGTACAAGTTATGTAACTAGGTGTGTAGACCACATATCATGTTTAGTATTACTTGTGTGCAAAATACCAATCTACATTTGTTGGATTAGTACTTAGTAAGTACTACATGGTTCATGATTAGTACTAGTTCTGTACTTTGTGAACTAAGTTACTAGTACATTGCTCATGATTAATACTAGTTTTGTAATTTGGGAACTGAGTAGTACTTTGTTCCTTATTAGTACTAGTTTTGTACCTTATTAGTACTAGATCAGTAATCTAGAAAATAAGTGAGTAGTACATTTTGTAGGATTAGTACTAATTGTGTAATTTGACTAAGTCAATGGTACATTCTTGAGTACTACATTGTTCAAGATTAGTACTAATTGTGTAATTTGACTAAGTCAGTGGTACATTGTTCGGGATTAGTACTCCTTGTGTAATTTGGTAACTAAGTGAGTAGTATATTGTGCATGATTAGTACTACTTGTGTAAATTGGGAACTAAGTGAGCATTACATTGTTCGGGATTAGTACTCCTTGTGTAATTTGGTAACTAAGTGAGTAGTATATTGTGCATGATTAGTACTACTTATGTAAATTGGGAACTAAGTGAGCAGTACATTGTTCGGGATTAGTACTCCTTGTGTAATTTGGTAACTAAGTGAGTAGTATATTGTGCATGATTAGTACTACTTGTGTATATTGTGCATGATTAGTACTACTTATGTATATTGTGCATGATTAGTACTACTTGTGTAAATTGGGAACTAAGTGAGCAGTACAGTGTTCCTTATTAGTACTAGTTCAGTAATTTAGGAACTATGTGAGTAGTACATTGTTCATGATTGGTACATTGTGTAATATGGGAAGCAGCTCTTGTGACCTACATTATATATTTTAGATGATGGTACTAACATTCAAGGTTTTTTTGTTTCTTGCAATGAATGTTGTTGTGTCAAGCAACTCCACGCCAGGGAAGGTAATGGAACAACCAACCCCTGTGCCTAAACCCTCAATATTTGCTGCACATTCCAAGGTTCAGGGACCATCATTACCAATAACCTATGATTTTTATGATGAGGATGAATGTATGAGAAGGGCCATTGGAGCAGTGGCACATATGCTTCTACAAACAAATTCCCCAAACTCCAGTCAACATCAAGAAATAGAGCCCACTAAGAAGAGAAATGCAGTTTCTTTACAAATAGAGCCCAGTAAGAAGAGAAATGTTGCAAGAATGTTGTATGGAAACGGCAAGAAAGGCAAAGTTGAATGCAATGGTGAGTCATATAAGTTCTCACCTGTCTGGAGCATTGTCAACCTAATCCATTGTCTAATACCATGTACTTGTGTTACTAGCTGATGACGAAATGATATTTGGTGACGGAGATACGAGTCCAAAACTTGATCGTGAAGACGAATTTATCACACTCCTAGGTACACGTCAAAAGCCAGACTTTGAAAACAATGATTTAGCTCATAACAACCCTATTTTTGTTGCTATTATAGATCATAACAACACTGTTGAGCACCTAGATGTTGTGGAGAAGATGACCGAGCCCACCACTTGCAATGGGGTATCTACGGTTGTACAGTATGACGATGTAACATTAGGTAAAAATGTGGCCCCTAAACCCTATGTTCATTGTTTGCAAACTTTTGAGTATGTGAGTTGATACCAATATTCTTTGGAATCCCATTAATTAGGTTTACAAGAGCAGTCTGATTCCCAACTGCAATCAAATGAATCAGGAACTTCATGGAGCACAAGTGCAGAGTCAGATTCTGGTCAGAGTCAGAATCAAATTAACCTTTGCACGGAGGCAGACTCTAGAAGCACATCTTCCACACATGAGGACTGTGAGAAAAACGAAGCATTCATATGTGAAGAGCAGTTGGCATGTACAAACAACACTATGTCTAAAGAAGCCTATGAGGAGTGTGGAAAGAATATGGCAAGTACTGAAGAGAAGATTGAAGCCCATGAAGAGTGTGGAAAGAATACTGATAATGTGTTAGTAGTGTCTACTGATAATGTGCTAGTACTGTCTAAAGATTCCCATGAGGATCATGGAAAGAAGATTGCTAGTAATGAAGAGGAGCTTGATTGTACTGAGAATGTGCTAGTAGTGTCTTGTGAAGCCCATGAGGATCGTGGAAAGAACATCGCTTTCCCTGAAGATAAGCCTGATTGTACAGAATCCCATGAGGAGTGTAGAGCGAACAACGTTACTAATGAAGGGGGGCCTGATTGTATACTCAGAGCGAGCATACTAGCATCACCCAAGAGGACCAGGCAATAACGACCACCCAAGCAGGTACACGTTGTCTTAAGAATGAGGTGACATCCACCGTACAAGAGGAGTTGACCATGACTACTGCCACGGTCCACATACAGGAGTCTAATAAGAATGAGTGTATAGGCATCGATGATGATGATAGGGCAATAAAGATCGCTTGGAGTACAAGCATTCAGGAGATGAGTGATAATTTGTCTATCGACAGCACCTTTGTGGATTTGTGTACAAGCATTGCAGTTGCAGAAAACACAGTTGCTCTCTCAAGCTTGCCACCAGTACAAGGCGCCCGCGCATCCACGCCTGTCTCTGATGCCTCTGATGATGAAGTGTCACTTAGTCAGCTCATACCTAAAGGCTTTAAGATAAAGAAGAATGTAAAATCAGAAAAATCTGGCACCAACAACAAGCGCATTACAAGATCGGCCAAGTTACCCTCTAGTGCTTGATTGTCTTTCGATTGTACTTGAACTTTAGTTGTTAGTGATGTCTGAAATTGAACTATTTGGATACCAAAATACTGTTTCAATTGCCAATGTCAAAAATCCAGTTCATGAATCTGAAATAGTTATACCAGTGTGAAATCAAGTTCATGTTTAAGGATTGCTTCTGTATTTTGCTCGTCAACATATATCAAAAACAATGGGAATATACTTTTTGATCTAAGTATTCTTATTTTACAACGTTTTGTTTCTTTTTTGAGATCATCTCCTAATCCTCGCAAAGTCTTTCAGTCTGTTGTAGATAAAATGCTTGAAAGTCTTCTTAGCTTGCTAGGAAAATTTAGGTTTTCAGGTGTTGATGATGAGAAACAGAAAATATCGGGTGTTATTGAAGATATACTGAATTATAGACTGTTTCATCAATCCCATTTGGAGGGTAACCAGAATGTGTGCAAATTGTTGAAGCAATGTGGGCCATATTTTGATGATATCATCCCAAAGGATGAACCATCCACTAACAGTAGTAAGGAAACACTTAAAGAAAGAAAGGTCTCTACTTTAAAATCCATAGCCTGGATATTCAGGACTTATATACAAGAAGTTAAAACTCAGATGGCTTCACAGGACATATCATGAAACAAAAAAGGATTCTAAGAGAATAATTTTCTTTGTTGTCTTAACAGAATTCATCACCCCCTTTGAAGAATGAACTTACAGTAGAAAATCTTACAATATTAAAGTCTTTAATGAATTCAACTAACAATCTTCTCTTGGTAGCAAAAGAAGAGCATATTTATGTGCCAACAGAGGACACACCAACTCTTATGAATCTAGACTTTATCAAGAAGATATACGATATTTTTACTCATTTTAACATGGCTCTGCAAAACTTCTATGCTCAAATAACATCAGGAAACATGAGCAATATCGACAATGAAGAAATCCAAGTCCTGTTGACAACAGCTAATATATTATGAAAGATAAGTACAAGTGGTTGAGAGGCATAAACACTTTAGAAGAAAGACGAAATATATCAATTCATTTGTCAATCATCAAAATTAATAGTGAACTCCAAGTGGATGTTTTTCAGTTTTCTAGTACAATGTATTGATAGGGTGACTTTCAAGCATTAAATAGAGAGACCTCCCCTAATATGTGCTCATGAACCTCTTGGGGGACCTTGTAGACAGTGTTGTATCCCTTAACCTTGTGCTTTGCTTGAGTCATATTGAATTTGATCGCAAGAATGGCATCAGCGTAGATTATTGCGATGGGTGCTTCTTTTAGTAATGCATATGTGTTCTTGCACTGCGGCAACTTTGCATAATAGTTTCCATACACGACAGACTCACCAACGTTGAAATTGTTGCCCCAACCATCCCTCACCACTTCTTTCAATAATGTCTTTCCTTGCTTGCACACCACAATGTAGTAGTCTTCTAAATCTTCATTCTAAGGAGATTTGAGCACTGCAAAATGATCTCCAACTTCTAATAAAACTGCCAAGTCTTGATTTTGGTTGTAGTATACAATATCGTTTGAATGCACATCCTCTTCAATATCATCTTGTCGTTCAGGCTCAAGCTTCTATAGCTTCTAGGGCTCCACGATTGATAGGTTGATGCATTTATCCCAAGCTTCATCTAGACACATGGAACAAAAGCATGATAAACTACGGAGTAACAATTGTGTTGTGTCCTTGCGGCTAAACCCTAACACACAATGGGTGTTGTGTGTGCCTTTCACGGTTTTACAACCATATGATTTAATTCTATCGACCTCATCAGCGCGAACTTCAACAAACTATCTGTTCTTACCATCATTTGACATCTTCCATGTTAGCCACTGCACAACATCATGTGCATTTTGTAACTTAGCACCATTATTATCCAACTGCTCACTTGTAAGGGCACGTTTGATCACAGCCCCCACGCCATCATGCTCTCCTTTTCCATGTCCAGACCCGAAGTAATTCCATTGCATACGAATATTGAATAAGGAGAAATACCTGCTTTGGTATCTCAGGTTTCCAACAAAATTAGTACTATGTTGTCAATTGAGAGTACTACACTTCCATTAATACTGATTTACCAACAAAATTAGTACTATGTTGTCAATTGAGAGTACTACACTTCCATTAATACTGATTTAGTACAAATACAAAACAAAGCATAGCACAACGTATCCATTGAGAACACTCTACACTTATTAAAAGATAAATAGTACTATGTTGTCAACCAACAGTACCTGGCATCCATTTAATACTAACTTAGTATGGATATAGCACAAAGTATAGTACAATGAGTTCATGGAAAGCACTCTACATGTATTAACAGATAAATAGTACAAAATGTTCAATATCGGATAGTACAGTACAATGTGTCCACGAAGAACACACCCCTCCTTAGAAGATCATTAGTACTACAAGACATGTACTTTACATCCCCCAATAAACACTGATTTAGTATAGATACAACACATAGTATAATACAGTGTGTTCATGGAGAACGCTGAACATTGATTAATAGATAATCAGTACCACACAGTGTTTAAAAGATGAGTACAAGATGAGTACAATACTATGAGTACAACATGAGTAAATACTGATTTAGTACAATTCTCTGAAGGACGGACGATACTATGAGTACAAGATGAGTACTTTACATCCTCCTGTAAACACAACATAGTACAGATACAACACACGACATAGTACAATGTGTCTATGGAGAACCCTTCACATGGATTAAAACATAATTAGTACAATTCTCTTAAGGACGGACAATACTATAAGTACAAGATGAGTACTTTACATCCTTTTGTAAACACAACATAGTACAGAACCAACACACAACATAGTACAATGTGTCTATGGAGAACCCTTCACATGGATTAATCGATACTTAGTACAATTCTCTTAAGCACGGACAATACTCTGAGTACAATATGAGTACTTTACATCCTTCTATACACACAACATAGTACAGATACAACACACAGCATAGTACAATGTGTCTATGGAGAACACTTCACATGGATAAAAAGATAATTAGTACAATTCTCTTAAGGACGGACAATACTATGAGTACAAGATGAGTACTTTACATCCTTCTGTAAACACAACATAGTACAACGTGTCTATGGAGAACACTTCACATGGATTAAAAGTTACTTAGTACAATTCTCTTAAGGACGGACAATACTATAGAGTACAATACGAGTACTTTACATCCTTCAGTAAATACTGATTTAGTACAGATAGAACACACAACATTGTACAAACAAAATTAGTATGCATGCATCCATTCACAAGTGCAAGATTCGAATAGTTACAAACATAATTAGTATGCATCCATGTGAATAGTACTGTTTGTTAATAGTTACAAACATAATTAGTATGCATCCACTAACACAGGAATTACTTCCTTACACATTGCATGATAAGTACTAAACATATGGATTAAAAATTACCTGGCGATAAAGTAGAACGATCATGCCGCCTTAAACTGTGAGGCAGCACCATCAGACCAAACCCAATGACGGTTAAAGGTTAACCCTAGAGAAAATAAATCTGCATGGTGAAGCTTAAAACAATGTTGAACAAATAGTGTATCATGCTTTTTATCATTTGAAATGTAAAATATTGATTTCTTATGTAACTCACCGTCTTGCCTCCAATAGCAAATATGTACAAGTATTGTACATTGATCATTGTACCAATGCATTGATTGAACCTCATTTTGAACTTTAAATGTATAGTTTTCTGCAAAATCAATAACGGATACGATGACACCCATTGGTAAGTTATTAATACATTCCTTGAACTGTGAATTTTGCCAATAACTCCGGAAGTTATGTGGAATGAACTCCCCAAGTTGTTTCTTCAATTCTGAGACAAGGGTAGCAACACATGTCTCCTTATATACTTCCTTGATACGCTTAGTTACAACTCCCTTGCCAATATTTTCAGTCACATACTCCAAATATTTCCATTTCACGATATGACTATTTCCCAAATCAAGCTCCTGCCTACAAAATAATGGTAGCGGACAAACCTTACATGTTCTTAATAGACATGTACGACGATGCCACTCACATGATGGTTCTTTTTCACAAACACAAGACCTCCATAGCTCAGAAACGGATGCATAAGTCATGTTTCGTGCATTACACCTATTATCCTCCCCATTTGGTGTACAAATCTCACAAGTGCAGACACATAATTCCCCGTGTATACCCTTAGAATCAGTACACATTGCATTCACTGCTAACCTTAACATGTCCATCTTCACATGGTACACACAACAACATGTATTCCTCTCATTTAATTTTCTAACATAAAATGGTTTCAAACCTTGGAACTTGTGGAATCCAACAGTCAAGCTTGGATGTTGGTCTTTAAAGTTCATGTACAATTCAGCCTAGATCAACCAATATATATAGCAAACATTAATATACACTTGGTCAAAACATAAAGTTATGGAATGTGAATTGATATAGAAAAATGGAATACCTCTGTCATCTCCAAGAAGTGTCTAGGCTGAATCTGGTACTTACCCTGACTTATTCGTTGTCTACACACGTCCTTCTTATTTGGTGAGACACGCATATTTTTGGCCCAAAATGAATCCACTTTCTCAATAATCTCTTGAGATAAGGCATCACATCGTTGTCTACGTCCCAACCCCAACCACTTGAATTTGCTTGAGTGTATATTTCGGCGATGTTTCCTCAAGTTCCTTCTTTGAATACCCAGGGCTAAGGCAAATTTAGTATCACTATATTTTTTTCTCTCGCAGCGTTCACAACCATGTGTAGGGCTGCCCTCTTTGCAGCAAGTTTGTCTAAGCTCTCTACACCTTTCACTAAGTCTAGGGATGACTTCATAGACACCACAATCTCTTCTGAAACACATTGGTCCCTAAATTTTATTCTCTCCATGTCTTCATTCAAACTTTGATGGTGTAACACTCTACAGATAATATCCCTACGATCCTCTTCACTAAATCTCTTCGTTATTTCAACCAAATAACGGACTATGTGAAGAACCACTCGTCTCTTAGTCCTTTAAGATATGCATGAGTTACTTGACAACTCACTCTCGTTAGGAACCCCCATTCGGTCACTAGATTTATCCACAAAAATTAAGTGTCTTGCGAAAGTAGTTAGTGTTATATAGACTCAACCAAGAAAACACAATCAAATGTTTTTAAATGTGGCCTGCAAAGTGAGAAATATTTTGTTTCAAACATTAGAATTACATATCAAATATGACAAATGTCAATTCTAAAAATTTAGTACTGAAATATGAAGAAATGAAACATTTTAGTACTGAAAATAAAAAAATGGATGGAAGGAACCTCCAATGGTGGAGGGAGCGTTGGATATGCCGCCTCGATTTGGTGGAAGGAACCTCCAATGGTGGAGGGAGCCTGGATATGCAGCCTCGATTTGGTGGAAGGAACCTCCAATGGTGGAGGGAGCGTTGGATATGCCGCCTCAATTTGGTGGAAGGAACCTCCAATGCCGCCTCGATTTGGTGGAAAAAGCCCCAAATAACCACGACATCAACTGCAATCGGTGGAAGTAAGAAAGTCGTTGTCGAAGAAGTCATTATTGGCTGCTACCTAAACCCTCACAATAGTCTCTGTACCTCAACCTAAACCCTAACAAAAACAGAAACCCTAAAAAAATCAGAAATCCTGAACTCAAACTCTCCAACCAGACATGGATGTCTGATATTTAGATTGAAGGAAAATCAGAAACGTGACATGGATGTCTGTGATGAAAAGCTCAGAGGGATAGAGGAAGAGGAGTATGAGGGGAAGCGCCAAAATCGACGTGAGGGGAAAATAGCCTCCAAAATGGAAGAACATCTCCTCACGTGTTCCCCCCACTCCTTCTACAGTAAATGACACTTGTACTACAATCACCCCACTCTCCAAAATCGATTTTCTTTTTCTCTATTTTTTTTTTCTAAATTATTCAGTACTAACAGTATTGAAAGTACTGACAATTTTTGTGGCAAAAAACAGTACTTTTCTGGTACACTGTAGCGTGCTTCGACCCCTTACCTTCTTTTCCGAACGGAACATTGCCAATGTGCCGAATCGGGTGCGTAGTGTCATCTCCAGTTTTGACATAGCCGGGTCGGTCCGGCTCTCGGAGTTCTCGGAACCATTCTTGATGCGATGTCATATAGTTCGAGGCACCGGAATCAACGAACCATACGTCTTTCGGACCGGAAGCACTAGTTGAGGTAGCGGCCGACATAGAGTTTGCTCTATGTTTAATCATGAACATTCCGCCACGGTCGGAGTTGTGCGCATACATTCCACCACGATCTTCGTAGTCGGAGTTGTGCCCGTACATTTCGCCACGGTCGGAGTTGTGTACATCCATTCCTCCATGATCTTCGTAGTCAAAGTTGTGTGCGTAATTCGTGAGTTGTCGGTTTGTGGAAGCTGATTCACGCATCTTCTTTCGGCACTCTTCTTCGTGGTGGTCGAGCTTTCTGCAATATCCGCATTCGGTTCCTCTCGAATGTAACCGAGCATGTGGTCATGAACACATGTCGCCAAACAATACATCACGCAGCTTGCGGCTTGCTCCCATGTCTCGTATCCGGGAGCCGCTTCATGCGCTCCTTTGATGTAGCTCCAATAGCCTTGTCCGCCAAGGTTTTGGTGCATCTTGTACTCCCAAGATGCGAAGTTGTTTCAATCCAACTTCTCGGTAGGGAGAGCGCTCCCCATTTGAGTATTCATTATGTCGATTCTTCTTCTTCTTCTTCTCTCTTCGAATGCGAGCTATGTAGCGAAGCTACGATAGCTATGACCCGGTTCTTGGTCGTCGATGTAGAGCACAACACACAATCACGATGAGGCGAATGGGCTAGATAGATCTACCAAATCGTTCTGATACCATGTAAAGAATCAAGAGATGGATTCTTGTGAAGCGGAAGAGATGTGAGTTATGTGTGTGTGTAAGAGAGAGAGAGAGAGTGAGTGAAACACAGAGAATACGCAAGGTAAAAGTCTATTGACAAAGGAGAAAGACTCAACATTATACAAGGTGGGAGTAGGGTGCTTTATGTAGTCACCCTCTCTCTTCATTGACTACAAGACTCATGGAGCATGGGGAATGTGAAAGCTCATAAGTTATGTGTCATAGAATATGATTCTATGACTCATACTAAATGCTAGAATACAAAGTCGTGACATAATAATGGTGACTCTTGACCGTTGGAGTGTCTCTTCACTCTCAAGGTGATTTCACACACTATACCAAGTTGAGCTTGATTCTCAACATTCTACCACCCCTGGTTTCGTGTGTCTCACTAATGCAGCCTGTGGATGTTTGGCCACTCAACGGAGACCCGTCATTCCATTCCCTTCTCTTATTGAAGCGGCTACAAACCCGTTTTACCATAGCCCAATCCGTCATGAGCCCATCATCAGTTTCGAGGAGGAACCCCACCTTCTCTCGGTCTCATGCATCAACAGTCTTTATGAATAGTAGGACATTGCTTGTGTCAAGCACCATCCTATCGAGCGTCAAGAGTCGAGCGAAGCGCTTCTCAAATTCTTGTAAAAGTACCATAGTACTTCTCCCCTTGCCGGGAAGCTCAACCCACTCCATTAGATCCCTTTTCGAAATTCTGAGTGAGTCATCAAGGCCGTACTTCTCGAGGAGTCTTTCTTCAAACTCCACCCAATTGCAACAGTCCGCTTGGATCTCGAGTACCTCCGTGTGGATACTCGGCGTTACCACTCTAGAGAATCCGGTTAGCCTCCTATCTTCGGGGAAATTTCGCATAAGCATTTCGGCCTTATAGGCATCCAAGTAGCTCATGATATCTCTTCCATTGAACTGACCCGTTGTGCTTACCATCGTCTCTATGGCCCGGTCTAGGCCGGTCATGCCTTCTCGGGCATTTACTAAGCGGTCCACCGCCGCCACCATCACTTCAGCGAGTTCTCCTCCTCGCATCTTGGTTCTCCCTTGCCGCCCTTTCACGTCGGGTTCACCCATTTATGTCGCGAAGTTTCGCGCACGTGTGTTACTTGGGCGGGACCACGGGGATTTTGGACTAGGGAGTACTCAAGGGATAGAGAAGACCCGAGGTTTGCTTTACGACAATACTACTTCCCGGCCCCTTCCTGAGCAAGGTCTCGTTGCCCTTTGTTTTGTGAGGTCGGTGGCTCTCGTTGATCACGACTCGTCGACCTTCCGAGATCACCGCACGAGCCAAGTGACCAAACGGGTACAAGCAAGATGATTACGCAACATGAGCGCACAAGGGGACGATAACAGAAACATGAATGTCCGTATGTCTTTATGAGGAGGAGAGGTGCATGGGCACGCCTGAACGATTCCTCGTCACAAGACGTCGAACGTACGAGGAAGACACAAAACACATGCACAAATGCTCGTACGCCTTTATGAGGAGGAGAGGTGCATGGGCAAGCCCGAACGCTCCCTCGTCACGAGACGACCGAACGTACAAGGAAGACACAAACACACGCACAAAATGCTCGTACGCCTTTATAAGGAGGAGAGGTGCATGGGTGAGCCTGAAATGCTCCCTCGTCACGAGACGGTCGAACGTACAAGGAAGACACAACACATGCACAAAATGTTCGTACGTCTTTATGAGGACGAGAGGTGCATGGGCACGCCCGAAACGCTCCCTCGTCACAAGACGGCCGAACGTACAGGGAAGACACAAACACACACCCACATGCTCGTACACCTTTATGAGGAGGTGAGTTGCATGGGCAATCCCGAATGGTCTCCTCGTCACAAGATGGCCGAATGTACAAGGAAGACACTAACACACACACAAATGCTCGTACGCCTTTATGAGGAGGAGAGGTGCATGGGCAAGCCTGAACGGTCCACTCGTTACAAGACGGCTGAACGTACAAAAAAAGACACAAACACACACACACAAATGCTCGTACGCCTTTATGAGGAGGAGAGGTGCATGGGCAAGCCCGAACGGTCCCCTCGTCACAAGACGGCCGAACGTACAAAAAAAAACACACAAACACACACACACAAAATGCTCATACGCCTTTATGAGGAGGAGAGGTGCATGGGCAAGCCTGAACAGTCCCCTCATCACAAGACGGCCGAACGTACAAGGAAGACACGAATAAAGAAAGAAGGAGAGAAAGAAACACGAATGATATCAACCAAAGAGATAAATAGGTGTTCGATTCCAACGCTAGAGAACCCTTTATAAAATAGGGTTTTGTTTACAATGGCAACTTATAGTTAACCACAGGTTCAATCAAAACATAAATATTAAATGCCCTTAGAGACAAACGTAAATCCGAACACGGTGAAGATGAACACACGAGCACCACCAAAATGTCAATCCCAACGAACCACGACCACCCGAACGGCGAGCACACAGGTTCGCAACGACGAATGGGGCGGAGCAACGTCAAACCAACGAATCTTGGGCTCACGAGCACTTCAAGTGCCGACACGAAGAGGACGAGCACGTGGCGATGGGGAGATGAAGGGGTATGAGATGAAGAGAAGTGGTAAATAAGGAGATGAAGAGCTTCGAAGGAAAATTGGCGATAGTCTCCTCCTCCCAAAACGTCCTCCCGAATGAGCCCCCCTCGACCTCCTTTTATAGGAAAAAAAGAAGGGGGGGTCGCCAAATTTGTCTTCAATAAAAAAGGAATAAAATTCCTTAAATCATGCTACACTATAAGTCCAAATTCAAACCGTGCACCTCTAGCTTATAGTCAATGTGACTATCCACTAGCCCACTAACTCTCTCTTATATAATATATAATTCTATCTCTATAAATTTATAGCCTCTCTCCCCTCTACCTTTTATCTCTCCTCTCTCTTACTTTTTGCACGAGCTTCTATACCTCCTTTTCACCCTTTCTTTTCCTTTTTACTTTGCATATACACACTTAATCGCATTTGTGTGCACACACATTGCACATGCAACTTTTTGACCCCCCCTTCCGCCGGTTTTAACCACCCTCGAGCACGCCATAAAAGAGAGAGAGAGAGAGAGATATAAGACTTGGAATGGAAATGAGATTATTTTATGAAGAAACAAGGTTACAAAGAGTAGGCTAAGGGCTAAATACTGGTGTTGAACCGAATGAGTTATGATAAATGAATAGACACCTATTTATAGGTCCTTATGGAGTATTCTAGAATGTTCTAGAATATTCTAGATATTTATGATATTTAATACAATCATGGAATATCCTAGAAAGTTCTAGAATATTCTAGAATACTCTAAATATCTTGTAATAACTAATAATATATTTATTGTAAATATATATCATATATGTTATTATAATGGTTAAAGGTATCTTGGGCTCGAGTCCTTGTAAGGCCAAAATGTATGTCTTCATGACATTATGCTCCCTTTTTGACAACGAGTTCCATGGGTCAGAAGACAAGATTTCAGACTTTGTTTATGGGGATATTTGTTGTGAAACATAGCAACCATTTCGAAAGCATTAGCAAGATTCTCGAGAAGTTCCCATGTTCGATCATTAGGTGTATAACCTAACCAATCAACCAAATAATACAGTTTGTTGCAAACGATCTTGGAATCCAGAATGGCAGAAACTTCACATTCGAAGCCATTTGAAACTTTGATTGGAGTTGAGGAAGATGTAAGCCGACCTGCAATAGAGTTGGTCTTGTACGTCTCCAAAAGTGAAACATGGAAGACCGGGTGAAGATGCATATGAGGGGGAAGATCAAGGCAAAATGCCACATCATTAATCTTACCAGATATCACATATGGGCCAAAACGTTGATAATCCAATTTGCAGCTTGAAGGTCGGGTTGTTTTAATGTGACCTTGAAAAACCCATACTCGATCTCCCACTTGAAACGTAGTCAATGAATCACGTCGATGATGGTCGACAACCTTCTTTTGAGTGTTTTAAGCATCACATAAATGGTGCAAAAGGATATCTTGAACTTCTTGGAGACGGTTGAGACGATCATCAACAATTGAGTTCGTCGGGAGTTCGGGATGTTCAAGCATAGTCGAATGAGGATGGTACCGAATGTTTGCAAAAAATGGGGAATATCACCCTGGGACGCAACAAGTAAAAGCAGATGCTTTATGTCGACGTTGATATGTAGAACTTCAACCAGGAGAGGCACATTTGAAAGTCAAAAGCAAACCCTCTTGGGTCTTGACCATCTACGACTAATGGCATTTCATGTTATAGACACACCCGAGGATTCAAGACTTCTGGACTCCATTCGAGAGCATATTGCGATTGATGAATTCGCCCAAGACATTCTGAACCATATTATCCTAGATCGTGCTTCTTGTTCACAATCTCAAAATCCTCGTCAAGACTACAACCAGTTCAATTGGTATGATGGATTACTTTTTCGACAAAATCTCTTATATGTGCCTGATGGTCCTTCTCGACTCCAAGTCTTGCAACAATGTCATGACGCACCAATGGCTGGATATTTCGGCATCCACAAGACTTTGACGTTAATTTCTCGAAGATATCGGTGGCCACGACTTCACCATTTTGTTGTGGATTATGTTCGTAATTGTGATACATGTTGCCGATCCAAAAAAACTCGACATCATCCATATGGGTCATTAGAGCTAGTGCCTATTCCTGAGAGTCCATGGAAATCTATTTCATTGGTCCTTATTACGGATTAGCTCTTAGCCTACTCTTTGTAACCTTGTTTCCTCATCATATAACCTCGTTTCCATTTCAACTCTTATCTCTCTCTCTCTCTCTCTCTCTCTCTCTCTCTCTCTCTTACTCACGAGTTACGATAGTTTGAACCGAATGAGGTGTGATGAATGAATAGACACCTATTTATAGGTCCTTATGTAGTATGCTAGAATTTTCTAGAATATTGTAGATTTTTATGATATTTAATATAATCATGGAATATCATAGAATGTTGTAGAATACTCTAAATATCTTGTAACAACTAATAATATAATAATATTTTATGACTATACATCATATATGTTATCATAATGGTTAAAGGTCTAACGTATAGACTAAGATATCTTGGGCTTGAATCCCTTTAAGGCCAAAATGTATGGCTTCATGACAAATTATCTCGAGATTTGCTCCGATTTCGCTGGTTGTTTGGCTGCTATGAAGAACTTCTTCCTCGGTTAGTCGAACCTTGTAATACATACGCGTTATTGGCCGAATCGTTTGCAAATGATTTCCTCCAAGCTGCTTTAGTCAAAATTGTGCCCGTGCCTGAGGAGTATTGAACGACCGCAGTCGATGCGTTGCACATGATTGTGATGAAAGTTTCCCACGAAGGCGGGAGACTACTGATAAGCAGCAATGCTCTTAGTTCATCCTCGATAGTCATTCCTTGAGCCGAAATTTGGGAGCTTATACTTTCGTACTCGTTGAGGTGCGTTGGAGCGAATCAGATTCTTTCATCCGAAGGTTATAGTGGCGTCGTATCAAATATATCTTCGTGGCGGCGACCTTCTTTTCGTAATTGTCCGAAAGTGTCTTCCATAGTTGGAAGGAAGTCAAACATGATTGCATCGTAATGTACACGGACTTCGATAGATGCATCCGAATAGTGGTTGTGACAATTCTGTTGAACTTGTCCCATTCAAGCGGCTTGTATCCTTCTACAGCATTTTCGTTTTCGATGGGGTCGATTTGCCCCTTGACTATTATTAAATAGTCTTGAATCTGCTCCTTCCATATTTGAAGTTCGATGTATCAAACTTCCTTAGACTCATCTCTGACGAGCCGGATGTTGATGCCATCTGTGTCGATTTTGAAGGGGGCTTTGTTTGGCTTGGCTACGAATAGTGCTTGGGTGCGGCAGACTGGCTCACCCGAATTCGTTCTAGTCGAGTTTGAACACAAGCCGGATCTTATTCGAAATTTAGGAGACTCGATCCGAAGTGACCACGGCTGACTAGCCTAGTCGAGTTGGACCCGAGTATGTCGATTTTTTTTTTTTAGTTCTGAACATAGAGTATGTGCCGATTATCCAGGCCGATCCTACTTCAGGTGACTACAACAATGAGAAGAATAGATTCAGCTAATCTTTCTGAATGAAGCACAGAAGGGGGTTATTCCTAGAGGCCAGACAACTATGAGTGATTACGACAAGCGAGTGACTAGCGTCAGGTGACCTATTCGATTGTTGTCTAATCCAATGTAGTTCAGCTGAGGCAGAGCATGTGAAGCAAAATCTCACTCTATGCAGCTACAATCAAAGGAGTGAAGTGTAGCCGATTGGCTCACTTCAATGGTGATTTAGAATAGCGAAGTGCAGATTTTGCCGGTGTTTCTCTTCGTGGAAACGATCTTGTAGAGAGTTGCCAACCGAGATATTCACGATGTACAAAAGAAGAGTTGTTGATAGAAACTAGATAGACGGCAGACGCAGAATCGAAAGAACCTGGCTCTAATACCAAATGTTGAGAACATGGTCGTATTGTGCGGAACAAATCAACACTCTCCAAAGGTGAGGATCATAAGTGGATGCAAACAAGGTAGATTGATACCATCATCAACAGAAACAGAGAAACAAGACACAAGAAGAACGCAAGAGAGAGAGAGAGACGATTAGGCACAAGATGAACTATATTTGAACAACACTCAAAACTAGGTTACAAAGTTAGTTTATGTACTGTTTGACTTAGGGCAAGTGCCCTTCGTGTAGGACTTTCGTGTAGCTCGTTCTTCCTTCCTTCCTTTTGGTTTGTCGGTCTGTCCATGTAGCCAATTTATGGTGTGGACATCCTGATCATGAAACATGTGTCGTGCCAATGCCTGAACTTGTGTCCGCCCACTCCGCTTGCGCAACCATGAAGCTTAGCCTTTGCCAACCACGCAATATACAAAACCCTATCTATAAGAGATCTAAACATACAATAATTCTTACAAACAGATAAAAGCTCGTGAGCACAGCAATAGATAAACCAACATCACGTTTTTCTTAATACGTGATTGTTTTATATGTGAAGAAGAGAACCAATGATTGTTTTGTCCTCACAAGCTTGTACGGGTGTTATGTTGTAGGTTTTTTAAGGGTTACAATTACTCATCTCATTTGTAGTTTGTCCGGGGTCTTTGTGTTGAAAACAAAACTTGACCAAAGAGAGATATTACATGCCGATGAACCAACTTTATTAAAGGTTGTCTTGACCAAGAGAGTATTATGAGAGTTAAAGTGAGAATTAAACTACAGAATTAGATTAGATAGCTTAGGGGTAGCTACATCGGTTGACTTCCCTACAATGAGTGTCATACAATTTCATTTTTTGTTACTAATCATATATCAACTTAGTATAAATGATAATAATAAGGTTTTGATACTTGTTGGAACTAATTGGATTAATCTTAGATGATTATACTAAGACCTTCAACATACTCCAAGTTGTGGTTTTTTTATCATGATAAGATTATATGTATTGAAAGGTGGGCATATGGCTTGAGATATGATCCTAGTTCTCCATTGTTTGAGAAGATGTTCATTTTGTTGAGTTCATCATGTTCCTTACTCAATAGCTTGATGACTCAAGAGTCACATATGTGTCTTTTAAAATGCATAAACAAATGTCACTTGTTTTCAAGGAGTTTTTTTGGGGGCACTAATTAGACACTAGAGGATTTCACAATAAGCACTATCAAGAAGAAGAAGACGAAGAACAGTGGTTGGGCAAAGCATGATGCTGAAATAACCCCATAACATATGCAGGAAGTGATTGTTGCAAGCCCACCTTTTGCTTCTAAATAATATACTTTACATTCAACTACTTTACACATGTGAGAAGTGACTGTTGCAAGACCACCTTTTGCTTCTAAGTAAACTATGCATTTGAGTAACTATCTAGCACTAACAATACCATGGGACTTCTAACCTTTTTAACTCCTATTAAGGTAGATGTAAAACATGAATTATGAATTCATACACCAATATATACCAAATACCTTCTTTAGTCAATGGTTCTCAGGTAAGAATTAATCCATTCAAGAGTACGGTTACGTGCATTTTAAATCTAAGAAAAAGCTCAATTATCAGTGGAAATCTAGCTTATAAAGAATATACGGTAGGATATCTACCATATGTTGAAAACGTGTCATAGATGATATACTTCAGTAAAAATCATCTAACATGAAAAGATGATGATATACCATAAAAATGTAATTACAAGCCAACATATACAAATATCTTAAAATAGACCAAGCAAACAAAATCAAGAACAAGAATAACTCGACAAACCCAAAGCAAAAAACAACACAAGGAGCATGAAGTAATTAGAGCCAACTTAAACAGGCGTTCAAAAAGTATCATCACTAAAAGTGTCACGCGGTTAAAAGATCTGGCTTGCATTCCAGAACTAAAACCAGAATTTCTTCACCTACGAGTCAGCATCTAATTGTAGAAAATTTAAATTGTGTGCAATCCATCCATCTATTATGCCTCTGTACATTAGCATTTCCATTTACCTATGCACTACCACTTACATCACCATTAATATCCAATGGCGATGTAGACTTTGGTTCAACGGCAAACCCTGCAGAGAGCCATCCTTGAGCCTTCGCCTTATCCACGTACCGTAAAAGCTTCTGCTTTGCATCATGTATGTCCAAGGCAAGATCCTCTAAGCTATCTAAAACTCTGGTGAAACCTTTCAACATCTCATTTGAAGTGATAAGGCCTTCACGAGAACATTCTTGCAGCAAGTTCAACAAATTCTCATTCTGTTTCTCCATGGCCATAACAAGAGCTTTCTTCACAACTTCATGGTGGAAGAATGGCATATCAAGGTCCCAAATACATTGGCAAGCCTCCAACACATCTCCACCAGCTTCATACTCTTCCAAGAGCTTCACGATTTTGTCTTTTGCATCCTCTACAGCCCAGCCAGAGCCACCTCCCCAGCACCGCAAGATTCGTTCACTAGCATGCAAAGGTGGTGACAAGTAGCTTTTCTCAGCTTTATGTATGACATTATGACCTTTCGATCCTTCGGGCAAAGTTTGGGTTACTTTATGAATAAATGATGGAGGAAGAATATCATCAACAATAGCTCTAGCCACAAATAGAGCAAGTATATCGAGTGCATCTAGTATGTCAATCACCAAGTCATCTAGTATTCCCGAATAGACTGAGCAGTTGGAGTAGCCACTAGTTTATATGGTTCCTGATAATTCAACATTTATTATGATGAGCCGATCTTCAACAATCGAATTCGTCGGGAGTTCGGGATGTTCAAGCATAGTCGAACGAGGATGGTGGAGAATGTTTTCAAAAAATGGGGAATATCGCCCTGGGACGCAACAAGGAAAAGCAGATCCTTATCTCGACGTTCATATATGGAACTTCAACCAGGAGAGGCCACATTTGAAAGTCAGAAGCAAATCCTCTTGGGTCTTGACCATCTACGACTAATGACATTTCATGTTATAGACACACCCAGGGATTCAAGTCTTCTTAACTCCATTCGGGAGCATATTGCGACTGATGAATTCGCCCAAGACATTCTGAACCATATTATTCTAGATCGTGCTTCTTGTTCACAATCTCATAAATCGTCGTCAAGACTAGAACTAGTTCAAGTGGCATGATGGATTACTTTTTCAACAAAATCTCTTATATGTGCCTGATGGTCCTTCTCGACTCCAAGACTTGCAACAATGTCATGACGCACCAATGGCTAGACATTTCGGTATCCACAAGACTTTGACGTTAATTTCTCGAAGATATTGGTGGCCACGACTTCACCATTTTGGTACGGATTATGTTCGTATTTGTGATACATGTTGCCTATCCCAAAAAACTTGACATCATCCATATGGCTTATTACAGCGAATGCCTATTCCTGAGAGTCCGTGGAAATCTATTTCATTGGACCTTATTACGGATTAGCCCTTAGCCCACTCTTTGTAAGCTTGTTTCATCATAATATAATCTCATTTCCATTTCAACTCTTATCACTCTCTCTCTCTCTTGCTTCCATGTGACTTAGCTCACATGCATTGCAATGTGAAATAGGGCGCTGGGATACAAGTGATGAGAGTGTTCGGCTATGCGCACTTTGCCCTAAACAAGTTTGCGAGTCTGAGTATCACACTTTGATACAATGCTCTGGCTTTGATCATATTCGACCATCCTTTACACATCTCTTCGATCGAGCCCAATCTTTGCATGAATTCCTCTCACAACCACAATGTGCACTCTCGATTGCAACATTCATTGGTAAAGTTCTTGAACATCGAGAGTCGCTACTCACTTTCACACATATCACGTGAAATGTAATATTTTTGGTCTCATAGGTCATATTTGACCTCCGAAGACGATAATATAATCTATCTCTCTCTCTCTATCTATCTCTCTCTCTCTCTCTCTCTCTCTCTCTCTCTCTCTCTCTCTCTCTCTCTCTCTCTCTCTCTCTCTCTCTCTCTCTCTCTCTCTCTCTCTCCTACTCACGAGTCACGATAGTCCTCCAATTGTTGACATTCTTTTCACTTAAGAATAACTACTCCTTTATGCGTTTTTGGTTTGCTTATTATCAAGCTTAGATAGATAATATCTCCAACATTTTAGTGTGGACAATACTCAAATCGATTCATAAAAACTAGAAACAATTTTCTTGACTACTTATGGTGGTTGACTCAAAATCAAATGTTTGCTTCCCATAGCTTGGAATCCTACATTTGTAGACTTTCTTTTAGAATATTTGATGTTGCCGTCGTTGATTTATATCGAGCCATTGTGTGGCAAGCCAATACATTATCAAAATTTAGTGAGGTGACATCTATCATGAATATTTGACCGCTTAAGCCAAATGTGTGAATATTAGCCCGACTCCATATTTTGAAAATTTCCTAATATAACCGAATATTTTTGCCTTAGCATAACGCCAACTAAGATAATCATTACACGGATTGCCCAAAATATTAATAGTTGTACTATTTCATGGTAGAAGCGAACCAAATATGGCAAATTGGCCGAGTGGTTAAGGCGTTTGATTTGAAATCAAATGGGTTCGCCCTCGTAGGTTAGAATCCTGAAGTTGTTGAGATTCTTTAACTATGTTTTGGAAACTATTTACAAACATTGCGCTTCTGTGCTTTAAACATTAAATATCCCAATAGGAATCAAATGTATGTGCACTAACATACTTGTGAACACTTAAATCGTATCGCTACCCAAAGAATAAAGACTCATTATTTTCCAATTTCCTACCTTATTAGCATGCTTACATAGAAAATATTTTCCACATTTAATCACAACCAATACTAAAATATGTTATCGTAGATGGCTACATAGGATAATTAGGCCGAGTTGTGAAGGCATTTGAGTAGATATGAAATGGGTTCCCACTCGTAGGTTTGAGCTTGACATAAGCTGAAAAATAAATATCCCATCTTAGGAAGAATTGGTCAACATATAGAGTAAACTAAATTTTATAAAACACATTTGTGAACATTGGTTTCCCTATCTATCTTAAAAACAGCCTAACCTAATGAAACGTAATTGCAATAAGCTAGTAGTGAGCACATAAATAGTAGCATTACGTTAAGAATAACTACTCTCTCTAGCGTTTTTCTTTCGCTTATTTTCAAGCATAGATAAGAGATGCCAACTAAATACGGCAATTTGGCCGATTGGTTAAGGTGTTTGACTTGAAAGCAAATGGGTTCGCCCTTGCAGGTTCCAATCTTGCAGTTCTCGACATTCTTCCGCTTAGGTGTTGAAATTGTTCACTAACGTTGAGCTTCTGTTCCTTAAACAGTAAATATCCCATCTTAGTAACGAATCCCACATAGAGGAAACATGACTTTTAATGTCCCATGTGTTAATATTAGGTTCCCAAGGGATTGGAGAAACGGGCTATATCGTATCGCTACCCAAAAAATAAAGACTTATAATTGTCCTGTTTTCTGCTTTATTAGCATGCTTAGATAGATAATATTTGCAACATTTACTTACAAATAATACTAAAATATGTAACTATCATTAATTGCAAAATAGGACAACTTGGCCGAGTGGTTACGGCGTTTGACTTGAAATCAAATTGGTTCGCCCTCGTAGGTTCGAATCCTACAATTGTCGACATTCTTTTCCCTTAAGAATAACTACTCCTTCATGCGTTTTTGGTTTTCTTATTATCAAACTTAGATAGATAATATCTCCAACATTTTAGTGCGGACAATACTCAAATCGATTCATCAAAACTAGAAACCATTTTCCCGACTGCTTATGGTGGTTGACTCAAAATCAAATGTTTGCTTCTTGGAGCTTGGAATCCTCTATTTTTAGAATTTCTTTTAGAATCTTTGATGTTGCCGTCGTTGATTTACATCAAGTCATTGTGTGGCAAACCAATACATATCACAATTCAGAGAGGCGAAATCTATCATGAATATTTGACCGCTTAAGTCAAATGTGTCAATATTAGCTCGACTCCAGATAACCAAATATTTTTGCATTAACATAATGCCAACTAGGAAAATCATTAGACGGGTTGACCAAAATATTAATACTTGTACTATCTCATAGAAGCCAACAAAATATGGCAATTTGGCCAAGTGGTTTAGGTGTTTGACTTGAAATCAAATGTGGGACCACAAAGATGATTTCTCGCTCTTCAAATACCTCGGCGATACGCATGAAGCGCGCTCACCACAAAAGCATTGTGTCCTTTCCCTGCCCACCGTAGCACCCAACATGGCCTTTGCTTATCCCTGCTTCAACGGCGAAACCGACGCCGCAACCCACATCTGACTGTTCCTCAATGTCTAGAATGCAAACCACATGGCGGAGAGCCTTTCCGAAGCAGTAGCGCACCAGTCCAAAATGACGGAGTTCGGATTGACCTTGGATGGGAGAGCGGCGTTTTGGCATTCACAGATGGATTTGCCAGCAATCACGACCTTCGACGAGTTGTAGTCAGCCTTTCTACGGTTTTTTCATTGGAGTGTCACGCAACGCGAAATCCTCGGGCAGTTTTACACAATTAAATAGTTGCCAATCGCGATGGTAGCGGATTTCAGTTTACGCTTCAAAAATCTACGGCGGAAATTAGAACGGGGCCCAAGGGAGGACGAGGCGAGGGAGACATTTTGGCAGCATTACGCCGACCCATACGGACAACACTCAACAACAATAGTGTGAAAGGGGAAACAACCAATATGTTCATAGAAAGAGCGCTACAGCTCGAGCTCGACGAAGAAGAGGAAAGGTTTTCCATGTCCTCATTGCGACAAGCATTAGCTCAGGACGAGGAACGACATTTTCGCCAAGCGATCCAGTGCACGATTTGCTAGAATTAAGGGCATTCCGCCATTGAATGCAACATGTGAATCCACTGTCCAATCTGTCACTCGAAAGCTCACACAGTTGAGCAGTGCGAGTACAATATGTAGAACAGAGCCACGCCCACAGTACGCGATGGCATGGTATATGGATCGAAACCCACGCGATGACCGACACTACCGGAATCACCGAAATCACAACGATTCCGAGGAAGACGAGCCAGAGGATGAAGACTACCGTGGCAACCCTAGAAATACTAAAGAGGGCCAACGCTATGAGAATTACCGTCCGGCACCAGGAACCACGACGACACCAACATCAACCACAGCGTACACTTCGACGCACGAATAAGGACCGGGAGGAGTAAGTCACACCTGGGGATCGGCACACACCACTAGGGGCCGAGAAGGGCGAATCTATGATCCATTGTTTTGTTCGTCAATAGCCTGGACATTATGCCACACAATGCCCAGTACGTAAGGGCAAGGGGCCCGCCGTCAATACGATTACGGCAGAAGTACAACAAGTCACAACACGTCAGCAAACAAAAAATTTTGATTGGGCCGCGCAAGATGAGATACGGCGGACAACCCAAGAATGGGTTGAAAAAGAAAACGCGGCAAATACGGACAGCATGCGGAAGGAGTCTGCAAACACGGTGGAGCTATTGAAGGAAGAGGGACCATCTCCACACCCCATATGGCAAGCACTAACAAGCTCCAAGATAACGTTAACCATTGACAAGTTGCTGCAACTAGTCCCACAATTCCGCCAGGCCGTGGAAGAGCAGATGACGAGCAGACCTGGGTCGTTGCCGCGAATTTTATGGACTTTAGCGATGGACCGACATTGCTGGATCAACACAACCCGGCTATTAAGTTGATACTACACAATCAGGAAATGCTAGGATGCGTAATCGATGGCGGCTCGGGCGTTAATGTAATTAGCGTGAAGACATGCGAACAATTGGGAATTTCAGAATGGGAAGCTTGCCAGTTTTGGCTTTGCATGGCGGATACTTGTCAGTACGACCATTGGGGTTGATACGCAAGGTAGGCATTATCATGGGAGGAGATCACTTCGACATCTTGGCAGTAGTCCTCGCCCTTGACGCCCCAGGGGTGTATGTGATGTTGTTGGGCAGACTGTAGCTTTATTCTACGAAAATCAAGCAGAGCTAGCAACACAAGTGTATCAGCTTTCGACGCGGACGCACCAAGGTCCGCATACCAATAGAGGAAATGGAGACACAACCCAAGGGCATAACACCATTGTTCGTACAGGATATAAATATGTTGGCTGGGGTGGATGATACCGAATTAGAGGTATACCTAGACGAGCACCCTCGGATTATTCCACTGTTCGAAATCGACGGTATCGAAACCACGATGGAATATGCCATGCCCCCTACACTCCACGACGAGGCTTACGACCCAAACCCAGAGTCAATGTTAGGACTAAGCAGAGCACGGGCAGCGTTCGAAAGGTAAATGGAAATTTCACGACGAGTCACCGTCTCCGCCTTGGAAGAAGTAAACGTGGGTACGGCGTCAGAACCCCATTTCCTCTCCATCATAAAAGAATTAATGCCGGATCAGAGAGACGCGATGATGGCACTACTCAGGAAGTATAAAGATGTGTTCGCCTGGTTCAGAAGGACATGAAGGGGTTAGATCGGAAGTTCTATGAGCAGAAGATCAATTTAGCAACCGACGCGAAACCGGTCCACCAACGTCGATACCGCATGAACCCAAACTACGCGGCCCGTGTAAAAGAAGAAATTGACAAACTCCTCAAGGCTGGATTCATACGACCAGTTAAACAAGCCACATGGTTAAGCCCGACAGTAGTCGTACCAAAGAAAAATGGGAAAATACGGGTATGCGTGGACTACCGGAAATTAAACGCCGTAACCATTACAGACGCATTCCCTTTAGCTTTCACCGATAGCGTACTGTACGCGGGGCATGCCATGTATAGTTTTTTAGATGGCTTCAGTGGGTACAACCAAGTACGCATGCACCCCGACGACCAAGAGAAGAAGGCGTTTGTCACGGATTAGGGAGTCTATGTTGTAGTCGTCATGATGTTCGGGCTAAAGACGGTGCCGGCGACATTTCAACGGACAATCACAGAGAATTTTGGGCAATATATTCTAGTATTCGTGCAAGTTTTTTTAGACGATTTTGCGGTATATGGGACAACAACCGACCATTTTACGCATCTACAATTGTGCCTGGAGCGTTTCCGAACCGCACGCTTAAGCCTGATTCTCGCCAAATGTGCCTTCGGTGTTACCAACAAGGAAGGGATAGCGGTCACTCCAAATAATATCTCCGTGATTACTCACGCGAAAAGGCCAACAAACGTGAAATCACTCAACCGGTTTTTAGGACAAATACGATGGCACAGTTGGATGATACGCTATTTGGTGGACTTCGCCACGCCGTTACATGCCACAATTCATTGGACTCCCTTCCAATGGACAGCTACGGAAGAGAAGGCATATGATGCGCTAAAGGTAATGCTAACAAAGGCACCCGTCGTACAGCCACCAGTTTGGGCGAAGCACCAAAATATGTAACTATGATAGAGAGCAAAATAGGACAACTTGGCTGAGTGGTTAACGCGTTTGACTTGGCCGTTGGGAAGATATTCCTCGTAAGGGATAATTTTGAGAATTAGTGTAGTAGGCTCATTTATGAGCGGTAAAGTACTGTCAGTACTTGTGTCAGCCCGATTGTCAGGGCTTGTATAAAAGGTGATAACTGAGCACAGTCTATGTACAGATTGAGTATTATTTTAAATTGAGTTTCTTTGTGTTCTCTCTCTCTGTCACTCCCGCATATTGTGTATATTCAAGCTCTCCATTAAACCTGCGTATTTTCTGTGTTCAGTTTTCTATTGCTTCCGCACGCTATTCTTTTCAGGAAACAAGGTTACAAAGAGTAGGCAAAGGGCTAAAGATTGGTGTTGAACCGAATGAGTTGTGATGAATGAATAGACACCTATTTATAGGTCCTTATGGAGTATTCTAAAATGTTCTCAAATATTCTAGATATTTATGATATTTAATATAATCATGGAATATCCTAGAATGTTCTAGAATATTCTAGAATACTCTATATATCTTGTAATAACTAATAATATATTTATTATAAATAGATATCATATATGTTATGATAATGGTTAAAGGTCTAACATATAAACCAAGACGTCTTGGGATTGAATCCTTGTAAGGCCAAAATGTATGTCTTCATGACATTATCCTCCCTTTTCGACAACGAGTTCCACTAGTCGGAAGACAAGATTTAGGACTTTGCTTATGGGGATATTTGTTGTGAAACACAACAACCATTTTGGAAGCATTAGCAAGATTCTCGAAAGGTTCCCATGTTCGATCATTAGGTGTATAACCTAACTAGTCAACCAAATAATATAGTTTGTTGAGAACTATCTTGGAAGCCATTCGAAACATCGATTGGAGGTGGGGGAGATGTAAGACGACCTGGAATAGAGTTGGTTTTGTAGGGCTCCAAAAGTGAAACATGGAAGACCGGGTGAAGATCCATATGAGGGGGGAGATCAAGGCAAAATGCCATATTAGTAATCTTACCACATATCACATATAGGCCAAATGTTGATAATCCAATTTGTAGCAAGGTCAGGTTGTTTTAATGTGACCTTGTAAAACCCATACTCGATCTCCCACTTCAAACGTAGTCGATGACGGTCGGCAACCTTCTTTTGAGTGTTTTAAGCATCACATGAATCACTTCTTGTAGTCGGCTGCCAAAAGTGAAACATGGAAGACCGGGTGAAGATCCATATGAGGGGGGAGATCAAGGGAAAATGCCATATTAGTAGTCTTACCAGATATCACATATAGGCCAAAATGTTGATAATCCAATTTGTAGCAAGGTCAGGTTGTTTTAATGTGACCTTGTAAAACCCATACTCGATCTCCCACTTCAAACGTTGTCGATGAATCACATCGATGACGGTCGGCAACCTTCTTTTGAGTGTTTTAAGCATCACATGAATCACTTCTTGTAGTCGGCTGAACCGATCTTCCACAATCGGGTTCATCGAGATTCGGGATGTTCAAGGATAGTCGAACGAGGATGGTACCCTACATTTGCAAAAAATGGGGAATATCGCTCGGGGACCCAACAAGGAAAAGCAAATGCTTTATCTCGGCGTTCATATATGGAACTTCAACCAGGAGAGGCACATGAAAGTCAGAAGAAAATCCTCTTTGGTCTTGACCGTTGTCGTGAAGATCCGTCACTACGCGTGGATCGTGAGGCGGAACCGCCGGGGTTCTAGACCGGAAGGATTCAAAGTCGAGACAAGCTTTGGCGAGAAAGTACTTAAGATAGATTGGGAAAGAGAGAAGTTGACATTAAACGATTGAGAGAGATTGATTGAACTTTTAACTTTAGATTTAAGAAACAAGTTACACCATCAATTTGATAACGAATTTCTTCTTCTTAATTTCATAATAATAAAAAAACCCCCCGTCTTTTTTCTCCTCCCCCTTCCCTCTTTTATAGATGCTCTCATGCATATGATGCATGTGAGGGTACAAGACATGCATAAATTGCATGTTTGCCATTTGTCGCTTATGTATTACATGTGGTACATGATAACCATGTCACTCATTTTAGTTCTCATGTATGAGAATTTACATGTAAAAGTACAATGATAGAAATATAATTTCAACTAAATAGCATGGCTTAATGGTAATCCAATTGACTCCTAACTTGGAGGTGCAAGGTTTGAATCCTTACTTGCCCTCCTTGTATATGTAAATATGTATATATATTTATATATTTATTTATCTAGTCGCCGGTTCGCCGGATACCGTCGCCGGATGCCGTCGGTTATCGGTGCGTCGCCAAATACCGTCGGTTACCAGTGCCGTCGCCGGATACCGGTGTGTCGCCGTATACCGTCGGTTACCGGTGCCGCCGTCGGATGCCGCCGGATCACCGGCTCCATCGCCGGTCCGGTTTTGGTTGGCCAAAACCCTTTACGAGTAGCTAGCCCACCTCCACTCTTAGTTCAAGTTGCCTTGAACTCTCTATGCTCCACACATAGACACAAAGATAATATCTTTTGCTCCACCTTATATATGATGAGAGCTGTATTTGTCGTGCCTATGTGGGATATCTCACAATTTTCTCCTTTCCTTTTACAAACTTTATACCCTCATATCTTGACATTTAGTTGTCCGTTTCTCGTGGAATAAAGTGCATTCGAAACCTCCATCATTTTGTACTTAGATATTAAATCTATTTAAAATGTTATCTTCACAATTACTGTACTATGTGATTCATACTCGATTTCGTAAGTTTTATGGGATTTTCACACTATTGCCGAAAATCTTCACGACATCCACCCCCACCAAACCGCACGTCCTCTGGTACGTGCCAAGAAGAGAAGAAGTGAGATTTCGGCTACGATGATCAATTAGATTCCTCCATGTCTTCATTTTCATCCGGCCTATTATGGTCATCGTCGAGGTAATCGAGGTCAGGATCCTTGTCTTGTCTTTTCTTGAAAATCTTTACTCTTTTTCCCGCAATGGGTACGGCCAACCTTGATCCGTCTAGTTCTGCAAGGTGGTATGTGGCATTATCGTTGGCACTTGGCACCACATACGGCCCGAACCATCTTCTTGCGAACTTCCTTGTTGTACTGTGTTGATTGTCAAGGGTGTTGTCGTAAACCAAAACCCAATCCCCTTCTTCAATCTTCTTGGGACGAAGTCGATGCGTGTTGTCGAACCGAACTTTGTTCTTTACTCGGGCTGCCTTCATCATCTTTCGCGCTTGTTCTAAATCTTCAGGTCTTCTTTCAAGTTGCCTTATCCACGCCGCTAATAACTCTTCTCGGCTCATCTCGTTCTCCCACGGTATCGCTACCCATGAGGCGATCGTCCTTTCGATGGGCATAATCGGCTTTTGTCCATACATAAGCTCTGTCGGCATATACCCTGTCACCGAGCTATGTGTCGTTCTATCGGCCCACAAGGCATAGGGTAATAGTCGTGGCCAATTCCCGACTCGACCGTTGCATGCCCGTATGATGGCTTTAACAATAGGTCCATGCCCTCGCTCGATCTTCCCATTTGTTTCCTGATTGTAGGCAGTCGTGAGGGAGAGCTTCACGCCTAGTCTTTCGAAGAGCTCCGTCGCTTCGTGCGCGTCCAACTCCCCTCGGTCGGCCACTATCTTCCCTACACATCCATATCGGCAAACAACATCTTCAAGTAAAAATTTACAAACGGCTGAAGTCGTCTTATTTGTCCCACTCCCAAGTACTTCATTTGTCCCACTCCCATTGGCATCGAGACCAGATCCACCATCCATTTGAAGTGAATGGTGAGTGGGTATGTCGGCTTTAACTCATCACGATGACATATATTTGAATATATTTGGCAAGTTTCACATGTGGACACGAAATGGAGTACATCTTTGTACATGCTTGGCCACCAGTACTTCTCCTTCAATTTTTCGAACGTCGCCCATGTTCCTCTATGACCTGCCCAAGCACTCTCGTGGAATTCGGTCATCAGCGTCTCTTGCTCTTCTTTCTTTACCACCACTCGACGTGGTATTCCTGTCCTTCTTTTTGGATGTCGCCAAAGGAATCCTCCCTTCAAGAAGTATTGGTAAGCTTTCTTTCAGATTCGTAGGGCCTCCTCCTTTGTCAATGAAGCATCTGTCGTCAATGTTCTTAGGAATCTACCGATGAGTTATAATGTCCCGACTGTCGATCGCCAATTGGAATTGGTCATATCCGGAGTAGAGATCGCCAATGGAGTAGATGGACTGGCCCGCAAACGCTTCGGCAAATTCGTCCACGCTCGGACCGATTCCGGCATTTCGAATTGTCACCTTGTTGACGGGTTGAAGATCTTGGATGAATCGCAATGATCCATTCTTCTTCGGCACCGTGAACCACCTATTGGAATAAGGAGCATTCGACGGTTCTAGAATTCCCATACTCACCTTCTCCTTTAAGAGCTCGATCAGCTTCGGAAGGTGTGCTCTCGGAACCGGTATCGGTTTCAAGTTCCAAGGCACATGAGGCACCGTGAAGATCACCATCGGCTCTATAACCTTTGGGTCGGCGCATCTGATTTCTCGTGGGAAGAATGCGAAAGCCTTCCCATGTCTCTCAAGCATATCGCGAAAAATTCGGTCCTCTTCAGGGAGAAGGAAATTCTCCTTTCCAACTCGTAGCTTCCCCTTCATCTCTTTGGTGAAGACATGACCTATCTTCTTCGGATCTCTTAAGCTTGGATCGTTAGCGACTTCCTTCATCTTTTGCCAGCTATCTTCCGGTAGCGGAACCGCAACTGGCTTGATCTTCTTATCCACCGTTTTATATTTCGTGTTGATGTCAGCTTCCTTCATCGAGATGCCACGACGGTATTCATCGATGATAGCGTACATGTTGACGGAGTTAACCGAAATCACGCATTGGTTGTGAAGATAGCTCAAGTCCACGACGTCCTCGATTTCGCCGATGGTGTCGTTAAATGAGGCTTCTTCCATAATATGAGTCACGAATTATGTTCTCTTCTTTCAGCATCTTCTCGAATTCTTGTATCCGGTGCTTGTGCTTCTTGTCGGGTAGTACTAGTTTACATGCGCCACTAGGTGTGACACATGTTGCTTCTCCTTGCAATCCATGCACTCTTCTTTCTTGTGGGGTCTTGTGATTGCTCGGACTATTTGTGCCCCATGCTTCAATAGTCCGCTCTAAAAATCCGAGGATTCGCCTCCGAGACTATCTCGATTCCTTTCATGATTGGCTCGCACCGTTAGGAATTGGACCGATCTTTGGTTGTCAAGACTCTTTATTCGTGCGAAGGCTGCTCCATTATCGAACACTCTGGTCTCCATCCGAGATGATGTGATATAAGGTTGCCCTAGGATGACAGGATGCGACGCCGATTCTTGTACGAAGAAGTGTTGATCCATCTCCACATCCCCGATCGTGACTTTGACATTGGGACAAGCTCCGTACAAGTCCTCCGTAGACTTTGTTGCCGCGCGAATCTTCCATCCGTGGTTTGTATTGATTGGCCATCTTCCCTTTTGGTAGAAGTCGGTTGACATGAGGTTGATCTCCGAGCCGTGGTCGATCAAGGCTACGACGGTCTCTTTCTTCTCCCCGATCTTCACCGGCGTCTCCGTTGTCGCTCGTGCCCAATGAGGTCGAGTGTAGTGGTTGTCCACCATATCTTCATCGATTTCGTCTCTTGCCATCGTTATGGCATTCGTTTTTGCTTTTTGCGGCTTCTCTTCTTCCTCGTCCGATTGTTGTCTCTTTCTCTTTACAAGGTCCACGATCGTGTCATGGAACCCCTTGTTCATAATGCCAAGCAATTCCCTCAAGGACAAAGTTACGTGGCTATCAAGAACTCGTTCTTCGAGAATCTTCTTTAGGTCTGTCGTCTGCTCTATGTCCGACCTTAGCTTATAGGTAGGTATAGTCCTTGCCCTCCGAGCGGGGTCTTCGTAACCAACCTTCACGGGCCGAACCGTTTCTTCAACTCGTATGCTCGGCTCCCCTTTTCGGCTTGATTCTCATTCCTCCGTTTGTAAAGGTCGACTCGTCTCCGCATCATCCTTCTTTTTCGCGTTCCTTGTTTCATGTCCTTTCGATGGCCCTTGCTCTTCTATTCTCTTTCTCTTTTCTTCGACGAACACCTCGTGGTTGTCGCACATCACCTCTGCGAGTATGGTGTTGTCGTCCACCGGATCCGACCACCCGGTTATGCTTTGCACGCTTCGGTCCGCAAGCTCTACCTCGTTCAATGTGATTTTTCCCTTCTTCTCATATTCGAGAACGGAAGTCCAAAACTTTACTCCTGCTCTAGCAGCTTCAGTCTTGTCTTTCCCAACTCTTATTCCGGCCGACGCAGCATAGTGCATCGCATCCACATGAGTCGCATCGGCATCCTCCATAGATTTCTTCATTCCTCCTCTTCCGAAATTCACCCGTAGGGGTCTTCTAGTCTCGCTTGAGCAGATCATGTTGTCCTCTATGTATACGATATTTTGTCGAATCGCCTCTCGAGGCTCGCACAATCCCTTCTCATGTGGTCCATGCTATCGCACCACACGCATCTAAAGGGTTCTTTTCCTTTAGGGCCCCGACGATTCATGTTGGCTAGAGTGACCTTCTCGAACTTCTTCACTAGCTCTTCAATGATGTCGTCATCAATCTTCTTTTCTTCCACGTTACTTTGTCTTGGCGGCTCAGCTACTTTCGGCGGTCTTGCTTTGTCCATGGTAGTCGATCCCGTCAAGTCGGTGTCATCAACCCATTGGCAACGCTTGTCGAGCCTATTGCATGCCCGCTTCACCGCGATCCAGTCCGCTACGAGCCCATTTGCTTGGGTATCATCTTCGAGAAGAGTCCCCAACTCCCATCTATCCTTTATGTCCACGGCCTTCAAGAAGTACAAAGTCTTGTCCTCTTCAAGCAACACTTGGTCCGTATTGGGGAGACGACTAAACATATGGTCGAATTCGTCGTACACCCTTGACACACTCATCTTCTTATTCTTCTTCTCTATCCACTTCATCAGGGCATGTCGAGTCATCCTCGTTGAGTCTTCAGTCACGAACTCCGCTAGTATCGTTTTCTCGAACTCGGACCATATTGTCTTACCTTCTTGAAGCTCGATGACGCGTCTTTGGATGTTGTTGGCGACAACTCTCTTGAAGCTTGCGATTTGACGTGCCTCGGACACGTCCCTTTGATTCATCTCCCTTCAATATGCATCAAGGAACTTCGTAACGTTCCTTCCATCGAATTGGCCCTCGAGCTCTACGACACGATCGACAGCCTTCTCCACGCTCGCATCATTGTCCCGAGATCTCATCATTTGCTCGCCGATTAGCATCATCCTTTCGAGCTCTCCCGCTTGGTTGCTTGAGGACGCCATCTCCAAGTATTAATCTTGACTTGATCCTTCCTACCGCCTCTTTCACGTCGGGTTCACCACTTAATTATGTCCTGAAGATCCGTCACTACGCGCGGATCGTGAGGCGGAACCGCTAGGGTTCTGGACCGGAAGGATTCAAAGTCGATACAAGCTTTGGCGAGAAAGTACTTAAGATAGATTGGGAAAGAGAGAAGTTGAGATTAAACGATTGAGAGAGATTGATTGAACTTTTAACTTTAGATTTACGAAACAAGTTACACCATCAATTTGATAACGAATTTCTTCTTCTTAATTTTATAATAATAATAAAAACCCCCGTCTTTTTTCTCCTCCCCCTTCCCTCTTTTATAGATGCTCTCATGCATATGATGCATGTGAGGGTACAAGACATGCATAAATTGCATGTTTGCCATTTGGCGCTTATGTATTACATGTGGTACATGATAACCATGTCACTCATTTTAGTTCTCATGTATGAGAATTTACATGTAAAAGTACAATGATAGAAATATAATTTCAACTAAATAGCATGGCTTAATGGTAAGCCAATTGACTCCTAACTTGGAGGTGCAAGGTTTGAATCCTTACTTGCCCTCCTTGTATATGTATATATATATTTATATATTTATTTATTTAGTCGCCGGTTCGCCGGATGCCGTCCGGATACCGGTGCGTCACCAGATACCGGTGCGTCGCCGGATACCGTCGGTTACCGCTGCCGCTACCGGATGTCGTCGGATCACCGTCACCGGATTGCCGCCGGATCACCGGCTCAATCGCCAGTCCGGTTTTGGTTGGCCAAAACCCTTTACGAGTAGCTAGCCCACCTTCACTCTTAGTTCAAGTTACCTTGAACTCTCTATGCTCCACACATAGACACAAAGATAATATCTTTTGCTCCACCTTATATATGATGAGAGCTGTATTTGTCGTGCCTATGTGGGATATCTCACAATTTTCTCCTTTCCTTTTACAAACTTTATATCCTCATATCTTGACATTTAGTTGTCCGTTTCTCGTGTAATAAAGTGCATTCGAAACCTCTATCATTTTGTACTTAGATATTAAATCTATTTAAAATGTTATCTTCACAATTATTGTACTATGTGATTCATACTCGATTTCGTACGTTTTATGGGATTTTCACACTATTGCCGAAAATCTTCACGACACCGTCTACGACTAATGGCATTTCATGTTATAGACACACTCGGGGATTCAAGTCTTCTTAACTCCATTCGGGAGAATATTGCGACTGATGAATTTGCCCAACACATTCTGAACCATATTATCCTAGATCATGCTTCTTGTTAACAATCTCCAAATCTTCGTGAAGATTACAACTAGTTCAATTGGCATGATGGATTACTTTTTCGAAAAAATCTCTTATATGTGCCTGATGGTCCTTTTCGACTCCAAGACTTGCAACAATGTCATGACGCACCAATGACTGGACATTTCGGGATCCACAAGACTTTGACGTTAATTTTTCGAAGGTATTGGTGGCCACGACTTCGCCATTTTGGTACGGAATATGTTTGTAATTGTGATACATGTTGCCGATCCAAAAAAACTCGACATCATCCATATGGCTTATTACAGCCAATGCCTATTCCTAAGAGTTCACGGAAATCTATTTCATTGGACTTCATTACAGATTAGCCCTTAGCCTACTCTTTGTAACCTTGTTTCCTCATAATATAATCTTATTTCCATTTCAAGTTTTATCTCTCGCTCTCTCTCTCTCTCTTATTCACGAGTCACGATAGTCCTCCAATTGTCGACATTCTTTTCCGTTAAGAATAACTATTCGTTTATGCATTTTTGGTTTGCTTATTATCAAGCTTAGATAGATAATACCTCCAACATTTTAATGTGGACAATACTAAAATCAATTCATAAAAACTACAAACAATTTTCCTGACTACTTATGGTGGTTGACTCAAAATCAAATGTTTGCTTCTCGGAGCTTGGAATCCTACATTTGTTGACTTTCTTTTAAAATCTTTGATGTTGTCGTCATTGATTTAAATCGACCCATTGTGTGGCAAACCAATACATATCACAATTTACAGAGGCGACATCAATCATGAATATTTGACCACTTAAGCCAAATGTGTCAATATTAGCCCGACTCCATATTTTGAAATTTTCCTAATATAACCGAAATTTTTTGCATTAACATAATGGAAACTAAGAAACTCATTAGACGGATTGCCCAAAATATTAATAGTTTTATTATCTCATGTTAAAAAATAAATATCCCAGCTTAGGAAGAAGTGGTCAACATATAGACTAAACTAAAAAAAATTTAACACATTTGTGAACATTGGCTTCCCTATCTATCATTAAATCAGGCTTACTTAATGAAATGTAATTGCAATAAGCTAGTAGTGACCACATAAAGAGTAGTATTACCTTAAGAATAACTACTGTTTAGAATCTTTGATGTTATCGTCGTTGATTTACATCAAGTCATTGTGTGGCAAACCAATACTTATCCCAATTTAGAGAGGCAACATCTATCATGACTATTTAACCCCTAGAGCCAAATGTGTCAATATTAGCCTGACTCCATATTTTGAAAATTTCCGAATATAACCGAATATTTTTGCATTAACATAACGCCAACTAAGATAATCATTACACGGATTGCCCAAAATATTAATAGTTGTACTATTTCATGGTAAAAGCCAAACAAGTATGGCTATTTCGCCGAGTGGTTAAGGCATTTGACATGAAATCATATGGGTTTGCCCTTGTAGGTTCAAATCTTGCAATTGTCGAGATTCTTTTACTATGTTGTGGAAACTATTTACTAACATTGAGCTTTTGTGCTTTAAACATTAAATATCCCAATAGTATTTAAATGTATGTGCACTAACATACTTGTCAACACTTAAATCATATCGCTACCCAAAGAATAAAGACTTATAATAGTCCGCTTTTCTTCTTTATTAGGATGCTTAGATACATAATATTTGATACATTTAATTACAACCAATACTAAAATATGTAACTGTGACAAACAGCAGAATAGGACAACTTGGCTGAGTGGTTAAGGTGTTTGACTAGAAATCAAATGGGTTCACCCTCGTGTGTTCGAATCCTGGAGTTGCCGACTTTGTTTTAGTTAGTTGTTGACTACTTTCAATAACATCGAGATTTTGTGATGTGAACCAATGCATCTTCCGTCTTAGCAATATGACACACGCACACAAGCATGACTTCTTAAGTCCCATGGAACAATTTTCACAATATAAAGCTAGTATGACAATTTGGTCGAGTGGTTAAGGTGTTTGACTCGAAATCAAATGGGTTCGTCCTCCTAAGCTCAAATATTGCAGTTGCCGAGATTTTTACACTTAGGTATTATTGCTAGTAACTTATATCGAGCTTGACATGTGCTCAACAATAAATATCCCATCTTAGAAAGCATTGGTCACCACACAAAGAAAACTAAACTTTCTAATACGCATTTTGGAACATTAGCTTCCCTAGGTATCGTAAACACAACCTCACCTAGTGAAATGTAATTGCGATAACCTACTAGTGAGCACATAAATAGTAGTATTACCTTAAGAATAACTACTCTTTCTGGCGTTTTTGGTTCGCTTATTATCAAGCTTAGATAGATATTATCTCCAACATTTTAGTGTGGACAATACTCAAATCTATTCATGAAAACTAGAAACACTTTTCCCCACTGCTTATGGTGGTTGACTCAAAATCAAATGTTTACTTCTCAGAGGTTGGAAACCTATATTTGTAGACTTTCTTTTAGAATATTTGATGTTGCGGTCGTTGATTTACATTGGGCCATTTTGTGGCAAACCAATACATATCAAAATTTAGAGAGGCAACATCTATCATGAATATATAACCGCTTAAGCCAAATGTGTCAATATTAGCCCGACTCCAAATATTTTTGCATTAACATAACACCAGTGAAAAAAATCATTAGACGGATTGCCCAAGATATTAATAGTTGTACTATCTCATAGAAGCCAACAAAATATGGCAATTTGGCCGAGTGCTTAAGGTGTTTGACTTGAAATCAAATGTGTTCGCCCTCGTAGGTTCGAATCCTATAGTTGTCGAGATTCGTTTACTAAGTTCTAGAAACTATTTACTAACATTCAGCTTCTGTGCTTTAAACATTAAATATCCCAATAGTAATCAAATGTATATGCACTAACATACTTGTGAACACTTAAATCGTATCACTACCCAAAGAATGAAGACTTTTTTTTTTTTTTCAAAGTAAAGCTACTTTCCCATTAGTTAGGAAGGATTATTACATAGAGTCTATAAGGAGATTTATAAACACATCAGGGAGACTTCCTCCGATCAAGCCAAAGAAGATGAGCCACTTACATTGCCTTGCGGCCTAACTTAATGTAAGAAGCTACCTATATCCAAGGCAATGCCCTTCAATGTGGCCTCGTACGAGTCGGCTCTGGGGGCCTACACTGAAGAGAGGGTGGCAGGTGAATAGGAAACAACCAACGTGGGGGCTGGTAGTTCCACCTCGGGCCACTCCCGCCTTGCATCACCATAGGTGTGTTCCGCCATTTCTGCCAAAAGCGCAAACGGGCAGTGGTCACGTCGTTGGAGTGGCTGCAAACCTCTTCTAGTTGCCCTCGTAGGCAGCTGATAAGCGCGAACCATATGTCCATGATCACTTCCTCCGGGGGCCGTACCGTACCTTGGAAGACCTTGAGGCAACGCGCTTTCCATATATACCACAAGGTGAAACCTGCGATCAACATCCAGATTTCTGGAAACCTAGGGGATGCGGGTTGCAAGCCTCTTTCAAAACGGATCTTGACGTTTTGCCTCTCGTGCATACATAGCACCAACTATCCGCATTGACGGCGTCCGTCCACCCTTCGACCGAGTGATCAATCCATGCCGCAGCGCTCCACGAGGCTGTTCCTTCAACGTCACATGCCACAAGGAGGCGAGTCACTCTATCCCATACCTTTTGAGCTTGAGGGCAATCCCACAAACAATGTCTCAGAGACTCAATAGGTAGAGAGCACAGTGGGCAGCCTAACGGGCCGCCACGTTTATCTAACCATTCACCAACGGGCACCACATTATGACCGATTTGCCACCAAAAGAGCTTGATCTTTTCAAGCATGTGGAGACGCCAAAGACCCTTCCAAAAGGCAATGAGCGCCTCATCGGGGATGCCCAATGTTCGCCAGCCGTTGCGAAGGGGGCCGCCTCGCTGCAGTTGCAAAGTCCGACCCAATTTAGTGGTGTAATCGAAGAAGTGGTGGAGTCTATCGTCATGTTTCCATCTGAAATCCCCGGGGTCCCAATCCAGATCGACAAGGGGACGACAACCGTATACCCTTAACCTCCAATGGGGTTCCACCTTAGCAACATCCGGGTCTGTCTTCCAAATGTTATCAATCTGTGCCACCACTCGGATTGGGTGCCAAGAGCCGCTGCTCTGGCTGTCCCCAAAAACTGTATCACTCCCCGATCCGCTCATGCCCTTTAGCGACTTGACCATTCCAGCCTCGTCAAAGAGACCGAACCATGCATGTTCTCTCGCCTCCCCCATCGGAACCCTATCAACTGCCTCAGCTATCAGTCTCCGCATTTTCGTAGCTCCCTTGAGGGGAGGGAAAAGGTCCTCTTGGGCTCTTCCTGAATCAGCCATGCGTCTCCAATCGTCTATAGATAGGAGGCCTGTTTGTGCCAACTTTCCCCATGCTAGGCCCTTAAGTTGCCCTAGCATCGCGTTGTCATTCGTTCGCACATGAGGATTCCAGAATAGTGGCTGTCTAGTCCATTCGGTCAATGTCTTCGGGGTGTGCTTGACCAAATGTTGTCGTATATGGCACCATGCCCGCAAGATGGAGTTCGTGACCCTATCCTCTGGATGACAAGCCAGCCTGGGTGGGACTCCACTCGTGCAGCACCAATTCAAGGAGTCGGGCCAAGGCCTACCATACTTGGGAGTCCCTACTTGCAGCCTGTTGCGAAGAAGTACCTTCCAGCACCCCTTACCTGGCAGGAGGCAGCGAACCACCATTTTAGCCAGCAATGCACGACTCTGCATTAAGGGGTCTATGAGGCCAAGCCCCCCTTTGGCCCGCGGTTGCGTTAACCAACACCATGAGACTCTGGCGGCAGCCCGTGGGTTGTCCTTACCTGACCATATAAACCCCCTAATGGCAGCCTTAATCGCGTGCAAACCTGTAGGGTCCATAATCCAGCATGAGACTGAGTGCCACATGGTAGCGAGCAGCACTTGGTTCGCCACAAGGACCCTACCAACGAAGGACAATTTTGATCTACTCCACTGGTTCAGCTTCTTACTTATTTTGGCTTGTACATGGGCCAATTGCGCTCCCTTGGGGATTGACCTCCCCATCGTAAATCCAAGGTACTTGAAAGTCGTCCCACTAGGGACCCACGTTAAATCGGCATGGGGTTGCCATCTTGGTGTCTCCTGTTCGCTGAACCATAGACCTTGGGTTTTATTCCAATTGATCTTGGCACCAGCCGCCTGACAAAAGTCCTCGACAAGATGTTCAGCCCGCTGTAAATTCTCCTCATCACCTTGCAAGAAAAGAACCGTATCGTCGGCATATTCAGATAACAGCAAATCTTCAGTCGCATTGGGGATGGGCAATCCCCGCAGCCCGCTAGTTGGTGCTTGTAAGTAGGCGGAGAAAGCCTCGGTTATAAAGAGATAGAGATATGGGGCTAGGGGACAACCTTGCCTCACTGAGCGTTGTAGTTGGAAGGCGGGTCCCCTAGATCCAGCCATCAGCACGCTACTCGTAGCTGTCCGATAGAGTGCAGAAGTGCAATTCCTCCATTTTTGAGGTAGGCCCAAAGCTCTCATCACATTTTCCAAAAAGGGCCATAACACCCTATCGTAGGCCTTCTCGAAGTCTAGCATCAGAATAGCCGAGCTCGATATGGAGCGACCGGCCAATGCCATAGCTTCCCAAAGAAGCAACACATTATCAAAGATACACCTGTTCTTGACAAACCCAGTTTGATTGTCGTGTATGATGTCCGGTAAGAAGCTTGCTAATCGTTGAGCTAGGACTTTAGCGAGTATCTTGTATGCCGTGTTAAGGATCGTGATTGGACGCCATTGGCGCAACTCTAGGCTTCACTCTTGGGATTTGGGGATGAGATATATCATCCCCTCAGCCAGACCAATCGGCATCTTTCCTAAGGACCAAATCTCTTGGAACCCGGCTTCCAAGGACGGGATAACACATTCCCAATGAATCTCGAAGAAATCTCGTGAGAGACCATCGGGACCGGGGCATGCACCCCTTCACAATCCCCTAAGTGCCTCCGAGAGCTCTAAACGAGAGATGGGACTATCGAGCACAACTTCCATCTCTTGGGTTACCTTGGGGTGAATGCAAGACATCACTCGATCAGCCAGCTCCGAGTTTTGCCGCACATGCATAGGTGCGAGGAGGTCACGATAGTATTGTGTTGCCATTTCCAGAACCTCAGTCTTGTCCTCCGTTATTGAGCCGTCTGGTTTTCGCAGCCCGTGTATACGTCCACCACCACCCTTGGGTGCCTTGTAGTGAAAGAAATGTCGGTTGACCTTGTCGTCTTTTCTAGCCCACCATGTTGCGTTTCTTCGAAACAACATTCGGTTCTTCTCCAAAGTCCTTTCATGTACCTTCATCTTTGCTTCCTCTAGTTTAGCTCTAGACCATTTGCAACCAGGGTCTACCTGTAACAGCCGTTGCGCTGCCGCAACGACCTTCCTTAATTTTGTTTCAATGGCTCTAACCTGTTGGAGGGCGCGCTTGGTCTCTTGTTGTAAAAAGGAGGAGGAGAGGGCCAATTTTTTCTGCAGATCTTCGCTGGCTGATTTACTGCCCATGGTGTCCTGCCATATACTCTGTAAACCGACCTTCACCTCTTCACTCTTCATGATCTTTATGGGGATCTTTACATTGAGACTGCCCTTGCTATCGTTGGGTGGGTTAAGGTCTATTCTCACCGGCTGATGATCTGAAAAGGTAAGGCCTGCCAAGATAGCAAAGGAGCCCCCGAGCTCTTCGAGGGATGAGCTGATGTATATGCGGTCTAGCCGTGCAAGACTACCGCCCCTAGCATTCCCGGCGGCTCTAGAAAAGTGCAGCGAATGTGAGCTTCACCTAAGGGAAGAGCCCCATGTATCCTTCACCTCGATTTTGCCAATTAGGAAAGCCCATGAATCCAGCTCCGCACCATAAATAGGCCTCTGGGTCCCTCCTTTCCTATCTCCCATGTGTTTAGTCATGTTGAAATCACCTGCCATTACCCAAGCCTCGACATTAGGTAATGTTGTCGCTAGCATCCTCCAAAAGATTGCTCTCTCGGGGGCTAAGTTAGGGGCATAAATGTTTAGCACCCCAATCTGTAGGCGATTCCATTTCAGAAGCACGTATAAGGCCCGACCCTCCACCAGCGTGCCAGATGATGTTACTTCGTATCGGGCCTTATCGCTGATCGAGATGCAGACCCCTCCTCTTCGGTGGATGTCACCCTGCGCAGCCGACCACCATGTGGTCCACCCACCCGACAAGGGGTTTACTAAGCTCTGAGTTCGCTCTTGCGAGAGGTGGTGTTCCTGCAAAAGCAATATGTCAATATGGCCCCCTATATTAAGGGGATTCAACTCCTCCTGAAGTCTTCTACACTCTTGGTGTTGTCGGCCTCCACCAAGGCCCTGTACATTCCACGTTAGGATCCTCATCCGAAAACGGTGACGTTGGTGCCCATGTTCGGGCCGATCCCCATGTCATGGGGCAAACTAACACCTGTTTCGGGGGGTATGGTCTCCACTGCAGGCTGCAAATCCCCTACAAGATTCTCAGCCGATCGTTCCCGACCCGCTTCAAATAGATCCCGCGATACATTTGTGCTCCGAAGCGGTGGCACAACTTGCACCCCTCTATCTAACAGAGTCGTCGCCAAACCAGGTGTTGGTCTTCCTATCTTACCCTTTTCTTTGTCCTTGAGCTTGCCCGTCCGGATCCACGATTTCACTAATCTGAGGCCACTACCACATTCACGTTCCAACGGGAGGGGGGGCTGTGCCAACTTCTCTTCCGGGGTGGACGGTACAAGTTGGGGTTGCATCTCCATCGGGGTGGAGAACACGAGTTCGGGCTCCCGCGGGGGAAGGCGTGAGGAGTCGCACGGGGACAACATTGCTGCCAGCGCTGCTGGGTCGCCATCCCCTAACCCTTGAAGAAGTGTAAATCTGTTGGTAGCTCTCACCTGTAGGTCGGGTGCCTTGGCACTCCCGGAGAGGATCTTTACTCGTTTCAAGGGTTGCTCGTCCACGCTTGCTGGTGACAAGGTGGCAGGACTTCTTTCAAGGGGGTGGTCATGAAAAAGACCGGGAGAGGAGGCACCTAGGCCTCCAAGTTTCCCCTTCTTCTTAACGGGTAGCCAAGGAGCTTCTTCACCCTTGGTTGTCCCGACTTTGCCCGAGGGTCGTGGTCCCGAGCTTCCCTTTCCAATCTTACGAGGACACTCCTTAGCTAGGTGTCCTGTCTGTTTGCAAATGAAACACTGCCCCGGGAGTCCCTCAAAAACCACTTTTACCACTGTGAGGCCTAACTCCTCAGAGTAGAGTCTAATCCTTGATGGAAGTCCATGGAGGGAAGGCACCAAGATACGCAACTTGGACACCTCCGCGACTGTGTCTGCCATTGACGCTTTTTGAGGGCATATCATCCCTACTTGTTCGCCAAAAAGAGGGAGCAGATGGTACAAATGTGGAGGGAGGCCAGGAAATGTTGCGGTGATCACCCTAGGGTTGTTGAGTTTCCGTAACTCTTCGATCGGATTGAACCCTGGTGACCATGGTTGGAGCAACACCTTGCCGTACTTCAGTTCGAGTACCTTGAGCTCGACCAATGGCTGCGCCAGCGAGTCATTACCTAATTCAATGTGGAAGAAGTTTTTCCCTAAACCCCTGACACTCTTGATTACCGGCATGTTCTCCAACACAGCCACCTGAAACATGTCCCGAACCATGCCCCGACTTGGTCTACCTGCCAGAAACCTACATACGAAGGAGGTACGCCGTAGGCGTTCGATTTCTTCCGCTAAGACACGGTTAGCCTTGGGGGACAGGGTAATGGCGAGATCTGATCCACCTTCTTCATCGAGCAAATTGGGCGCTGGTGGAAGCTCGATTCCTCCCATCATAGCGAGTTATGTGTCTTGCGAGCCTAGGTTGTATGTGTTGTTCTTCCCTTCCCCCTGGACAGCAATTGGCGTTGTGCTCCTCCTCTTACTCTGTTGGACAGCGCGCGTGTTCCTCAGTGTGCACCTACTCCTGCTCCTGCTCACCTTTTTCTACTGCTCCCACTCTGCGCTCTGCTGCGTTTGCTCCCGCCAACGCTCTGCTGCTTATTACCTGCAGTTCTCCAGTGTGACAGCCTGGACAGCAGTTGGCGCCTCTTGCTCTGTTGGGCAGCGCGCGCGTTCCTCAGCGTGCACCTGCTCCTGCTCCTGCACGCCATGTCTACGCGCCCTGTTCCGCTGCGTTTGCTCCCGCCATCGCTTCCTGGCTTCCAGAATGAAGACTTATTATTTTCCTATTTTCTACCTTATTAGCATGCTTAGATAAAAAATATTTCCAACATTTAATTACAACCAATACTTAAATATGTTATCCTAGATAGCTACATAGGATAATTAGGCCGAGTTGTTAAGCCGTTTGACTAGAAATGAAATGGGTTCCCCCTAGTAGGTTCGAGCTTGACATATGCTAAACAATAAATATCCCATATTAGGAAGAAGTGGTCAACATAGAGACTAAACTAAATTTGTTAAAGCACATTTCTGAATACTAGATTCGTAGGTTCTAACGTTTATGTTTCGCTTATTATCAAGCATGAATACTAGACGCCAACTAAATATGGCAATTTGGCTAAGTGGTTAAGGCGTTTGACTTTAAATCAAATGGATTCGCCCTCCTAGGTTCGAATCGTGCAGTTGTCGACATTCTTCCGCTTAGGTGTTGAAACTGTTCACTAACATTGAGCATCTGTTCTTTAAACATTAAATATCCCATCTTAGGAATGACACTCACATAGAGGAAACATGACTTTTAATGTCCCATGTGTTAATATTAGGTTTCCCAAGGATTGGAGAAAGGGGCTAAATCGTATCGCTACCCAAAAAATAAAGACCTATAATTATCATGTTTTCTGCTTTATTAGCATGCTTAGATGGATAATATTTGCAAATTTTAATTACACCCAATACTAAAATATGTAACTATCATAGATAGCAAAATAGGAGAACCTAGTCGAGTGGTTAAGGTGTTTGACTTGAAATCAAATGGGTTCGCCCTCGGAGGTTTGAATCTTGCAGTTGTTGAGTTTCTTTAACTAACTTGTGCAAACTATTTACTAACATTGAGCTTCTGTGCTTTAAACATTAAATATCCCAGTATTAATCAAATGTATGTGCACTAACATACTTGTGAACACTTAAATTGTATCGCTATCCAAAGAATAAAGACTTATAATAGTCTTCATTTTTGCTCTACTAGCATGCTTAGATAGATAATATTTGTAACATTTAATTACAACAATACTAAAACATGTAACTATTATAGAGACAACTTGGCCGAGTGGTTAAGGCGTTTGACTAGAAATCAAATGGGTTCGCCCTCGTAGGTTCGAATCCTGCAGTTGTCGAATTTGTTTCAGTTAGGTTATAGTATCTCCACCATTTTAGTGTGAACAATACTCAAATCGATTCATGAAAACTAGAAACAATTTTTTTGAGTGCTTATGGTGGTTGACTCTAAATCAAATATATGCTTCTCGGAGCTTGGTATCCTACATTTGTAGACTTTCTTTTAGAATCTTTGATTTTGGCGTCGTTGATTTACATCGTGTATTGTCTGGCAAAGTAACACATATGACATTTTAGAGATGCGACATCTATGATGCATATTTGACCACTTAAGTCAAATGTGTCAATATTAACCCGACTCCATATTTTGAAAATTTCCTAATATAACCGAATGTTTTTGCATTAACATAACGCAAACTAAGAAAATCATTAGACGGATTGCCCAAAATATTAATAGTTGTACTATTTCATGGTAGAAGCTAACCAAATATGGCAATTTGTTAAGGTGTTTGACTAGAAATGAAATGGGTTCCCCCTCATAGGTTCGAGCTTGACATATGCTGAACAATAAATATCCCATCTTAGCAGGACTACTCCTTAGAACACTATAAAAGGAGGCGCAAGGCATTATTTCGAACCAAATTGGTTCAACGCCAGTCTTAACCTCATAGCTATTTCCATCGACAATATCTAGACAAACCTGGTCCCCACTCAACGCTAACTCATAACACTCGTCGTTTTAAGGGGGGATAGTGTCATGATATGGCAAAACACGAACCCATGACTTTATGTTATATGGATCAAGGTCTTGACCATTACACTATCTATTGTAATACGTAGGATATTATTTTCATTTAAGTTTTACTATAGAAAATTAATGTATATTCCAGATTTCTCTAGAACATTCTAAAAGGTTCAGGACTACTCCTGAGAACACTATAAAAGGAGGCACAAGGCATTATTTCGAACCAAATTGGTTCAACGCCAGTCTTAAGCCTCATTGTTATTTTGTATTTACTCTTCACATAAAATATCGTCTGTTATCATCATCCTCTCTCTCTCTCTCTCTCTCTCTCTCTCTCTCTCTCTCTCTCTTTTAGTTATTATGACTGGATAAATACTCTTTTTGTTGTAAACCAATTGTCTCATGGGCCAATTTTGGCCTTAGAAGACGTTAATATTTCTTTCTTTCTTTCTTTCTCTCTCTCCTTTTCTCTCTTCCTCTCTCGTGAGTCTTACGCAGTTAGTCCTCTTAGTACTAATAATACTTCCCTTCTCTAGTATTGATTCTCTCTCTTTTTTAGTACTATTCCTTGCAGATAGTGATTTGTTTGTAGTTTGTGGACTCCACGTTGTTTTTCCCTTCTCGGGTTTTCCACTTTAAAATACATGCCTTTGTATTTTCTATTTTCGGTCTTCTGTTTTGTCTATACACTATCTCATTCAATTCTTTGCACTCGCATTCTTATACGACGAAACTGTTGAGAACGCGGTCATCTTGTGCGGAACAAATCAACACTCTCCAAAGGTGAGGATCATAAGTGGATGCAGGCAAGGTAGATTGATGGCATCAGCAACAAAAACAGAGAAACAAGAATGCAAGAGACAGAGACGATTAGCCACAAGATGAACTATATTTCAACAACACTCAAAACTAGGTTACAAAGTTAATTTATGTACTGACTGACTTAGGGCAATTGCCCTTCTCACTGTTTACATAAATAGCGTAAACCTAGTGTGTACAAAAGGAGACAATGTGAATACGTTCATTAGAGACCCGCATTCAACACTCCCCCGTAATAGGCGTATACATCGAAATTCTGTAAATCAAAATAAATGCACAATATAGATTGATACAAAAAATTTGAACAAATCGAAATTTCGTTGGAGTTGGTGAACTTCAAAAAACTAAAGGCCGAACTGGCCGAGGTTGGGGAAGCTAAAGTCGAACTTCGAACCGTCGGAGTTGACTGGGGATTAGCATGTCATCCACGTAGATGGTGACGAAGATGAGTGACCCATCTCGAGCTATTTTTCTGAAGAGACAGTGGACCTCATCACTCTTCGAGCAGTCGACTCACTGAATGATATCATCGAACTTCTTATACCACTGTCATGGTGCCTATTTCAGGCTGTAAAGACTCTTCCTGAGTCGGTAGACTAGATGTTCTTGGCCGGGGTGCGACGAAGCCTTTCGGTTGCTCCATATAAATTTCCTCCTCTAGATCACCGTGGAGGAATGTTGTTTTGACATTTAGTTGAATCAGCACCAAATTCTTGGCTGCCACAACCCCAAACATAAAGCGGAGGGTTGTCCTTTTCACCACTAGTAAAAAAAAATTGTCGAAATCGACGACATATTTCTATTGAAACCCTTTCACAATTAATCTGGCCTTGAATTTTGGGGTGGCCGAATCAGACTTCTCTTTAATTCTATAGATCCATTTGCATGGAAAAGCACGTCGATTTTTCGGTAGTTCGACCAAGTCCCAAGTTTGGTTTGCTCGAATGGAGTTCATTTCGGACTCCATTGCCAGATGCCAGATGGTCGAATCAGCAGATGCTGATGCTTCTTTGTTTCTCCAACGTCCGTTCTCTGGGGGCTGCAACATTCTCTTGGATCTTCGAGTTATGACTGGACTAGTCGCATCGGGTGTCGTAGCCGGATGGTCCGAAACCGAAACATTCGATTGTCCCGAGTTGGATGTTGCCGAGTCGGTACAAGAGGTTTTGGCTACCTGTGAAGCCAACCTTGTGTTGTGTGTTGGGCCTTCATGAAGGCTTGGCACATCCGAAAAAATTACCCTTCGGACTTCGATCGGGTTTTCCGCCGATTGGTGCATGGCTAACTCATTGAACACTACATCCGAACTTCAGACAATTTTCTGTGCTGAGGGTCCCAGAGTCGGTAGCCAATTTCGCCATCTCCTCCATAATCAAGGAAAATACTTTTCCTGGACCTTGGTACAAGTTTGCGGCGATCATCTTTCAGGATAAGGGCATACGCCTCGCACTCGAAAATCCTCAGCTTATCATAATTTGGCTTACTGCCGGTCCATGATTCCAGACGAATCCGAAGACCTAGAGGCCTGCTCAGCGACATATTGATTATGTGAACTACCATAAGCAGTGCCTTTGCTCAGAACCCATCCGATAGTCCGGAGTGTTGGAGCATGGAAACTATCCTTTCTTGAATTGTCTGATTCATCCGCTCGGAAATTTTGTTCTGCTCCGGACACTGGGGTGCCATATATTCATGGCGTATGCTGCGTTGTCGGCAACATCTAATAAATTCTTCAGATTTCCTCCATTGTCGGTCCAAAAGCATTTTAGTTTTCAGCCGTACTAATTTTCGACCATAACGAGCAAATCGGAAAAAATAGAGAACACTCGATCTTTAGTTTTAATTGTATAAGCCCAAACCTTCCAAGTCGAGTCATCAATAAAGCTAACGAAATACGAGGCACCACTGAGAGCCGGATGTAGCATTGGACCACAGACGTCTGAATGGACCGAATTGAGGGGACTTGATTCTCTCGGTGCTGATGTTGGATGTGATGCGGCTATCTGTTTGCTATACTGCCAATGCTCGCAAAACTCATGATTAGAGAAGGAGAGTTTAGGGATGTATACGACTCTAGATAAATGTGTAATACCGGCCTTACTGAGGTGTCTGAGTCCATGCAAAAGTGATGACAGGGGAATGTCGACCAAGAACAAGTCACCCTCTCTGAGTGTGACATATAACAGGTACAACGAGTGTAGTTTTAGTCCTCGGGCAAACAGGTGGTTCCCCCTGTGGAGTGCCGTCTTCGTCTAATTGTCTGTCTGAGATCAAAGGTCTTGAGAACTCAGGTACATGTCTAACATTATGCAGTACCAATGTAGAGCCACCTTGAAGGTTGAGCTCTACTGTATCAATTCCAATTATTGCACATTGCTGCGAATTTCCGAATCGGAATCAATCGGAATATCGGGTTGCCTATTGCTGAAATTGGGATCGATGAGGGGCACATGATATGAAGCAACCGAATCCAAGAGCCATGTACTCGATTCCTCTCTCGTAAGAAGAATTTATGATTCAACTGGGTTCTCAATAGAGAGAGAGAGAGAGAGAGAGAGAGAATGAGTTGTGATGAATGAATAGACACCTATTTATAGGTCCTTATGGAGTATTCTAGAATGTTCTAGAATATTCTAGATATTTATGATATTTAATATAATCATGGAATATCCTAGAATGTTCTAAAATATTCTAGAATACTCTAAATATCTTGTAATAACTAATAATATATTTATTGTAACTATATACCATATATGTTATTATAATGGTTAAAGGCCTAACATATAGACCAAGATGTCTTGGGCTTGAATCCCAAAATGTATGTCTTCATGACATTATCCCCCCTTTTCGACAACAAGTTCCACGGGTCGGAAGACAAGATTTCGGACTTTGCTTATGGGGATATTTGTTGTGAAACACAGCAACCATTTCGGAAGCATTAGCAAGATTCTCAAGAGGTTCCTATGTTCGATCATTACGTGTATAACCTAACCAATCAACCAAATAATACAGTTTGCTGCGAATGATCTTGGAATCAAGAATGGCAACAACTTCATATTTGAAGCCATTCGAAACTTTGATTGGAGGTGGGGGAGATGTAAGCCGACCTGCAATAGAGTTGGTCTTGTACGGCTCCAAAAGTAAAACATGGAAGACCGGGTGAAGATGCATATAAGGGGGCAGATCAAGGCAAAATGCCACATCATTCATCTTACCAGATATCACATATGGGCTAAAAAGTTGATTATCCAATTTGCAGCAAGGTCGGCTGATTTTAATGTGACCTTGTAAAAGTCATACTCGATCTCCCACTTGAAACGTACTCGATGAATCGCGTCGATGACGGTCGACAACCTTCTTTTCAGTGTTTTTAGCATCACATAAATGGTGCAAAAGGATATCTTGAACTTCTTGTAGTCGGCTGAGCAGATCTTCAACAGTCGGGTTCGTCCGTAGTTCGGGAAGTTCAAGCTTAGTCGAGCGAGGATGGTACCCAATGTTTGCAAAAAATGGGGAATATCGCCTTGGGACGCAACAAGTAAAAGCAGATGCTTTATGTCGACGTTCATATATAGAACGTCAACCAGGAGAGACCACATTTGAAAGTTAGAAGCAAATCCTCTTGGGTCTTGACTGTCTACGACTAATGGCATTTCATGTTATAGACACACCCGGGGATTCAACTCTTCTGAACTCCATTCGGGAGCATATTGCGACTGATGAATTCGCCCAAGACATTCTGAACCATATTATCCTAGATTGTGCTTCTTGTTAACAATCTCAAAATCTTCGTCAAGACTACAACCGGTTTAATTGGCATGATGGATTACTTTTTCGACAAAATCTCTTATATGTGCCTGATGGTCCTTCTCGACTCCAAGACTTGCAACAATGCCATGTCGCACCAATGGCTGGACATTTCGGCATCCACAAGACTTTCACATTAATTTCTCGAAGGTATTGGTGGCTAGGATTTCGCCATTTTGTTACGGAATATGTTCGTAATTGTGATACATGTTGCCGATCCAAAAGAACTCAACATCATCCATATGGCGTATTACAGCCAATGCCTATTCCTGAGAGTCCACGGAAATCTATTTCATTGGACTTCATTACGGATTAGCCCTTAGCCTACTCTTTGTAACCTTGTTTCCTTATAATCTAATCTCATTTCCATTTCAAGTCTTATCTCTCTCTCTCTCTCTCTCTCTCTCTCTCTCTCTCTCTCTCTCCCCTACTCACGAGTCACGATAGTTCTCCAGATGTCGACATTCTTTTCCATTAAGAATAACTATTCCTTTATGCGTTTTTGGTTTGCTTATTATCAAGCTTAGATAGATAATATCTCCAACATTTTAATGTGGACAATACAAAAATTGATTCATAAAAACTAGAAACAATTTTCCCGACTACTTATGGTGGTGGACTCAAAATCAAATGTTTGCTTCTCGGAGCTTGGAATCCTACATTTTTAGAATTTGTTTTAAAATCTTTGATGTTGTCGTCGTTGATTTAAATCGACCCATTGTGTGGCAAACCAATACATATCACAATTTACAGAGGCGACATCTATCATGAATATTTGACCGCTTAAGCCAAATGTTTCAATATTAGCCTGACTCCATATTTTGAAATTTCCTAATATAACTGAATATTTTTGCATTAACATAACGCAAACTAAGAAAATCATTAGACGGATTGCCCAAAATATTAATAATTTTATTATCTCACGCTAGAAGCCAACCAAATATGGCAATTTGGTCGAGTTGTTAAGCTGTTTGACATGAAATCAAATGGGTTCGCCGTCGTAGGTTCGAATCCTATAGTTGTTGAGATTCTTTTACTATGTTTTGGAAACTATTTACAAGCATTGAGCTTTTGTGCTTTAAACATTAAATATCCCAATAGTAATCTAAAGTATGTGCACTGACATAGTTGTGAAAACTTAAATCGTATCGCTACCCAAAGAATAAATACTCATTATTTTCCAATTTCCTACCTTATTAGCATGCTTAGATAGAAAATATTTCCAACATTTAATTACAACCAATACTAAAATATGTTATCGTAGATGGCTACGTAGGATAATTAAGCCGAGTTGTTAAGGCGTTTGAGTAGATATGAAATGTAATTGCAATAAGGTAGTAGTGAACACATAAAGAGTAGCATTACCTGAAGAATAACTACTCTTTCTGGCGTTTTTCTTTCGCTTATTATCAAACAAAGATAGTACATGCCAACAAAATATGGTAATTTAGGCGATTGGTTAAGGCGTTTGACTTGAAAGCAAATGGGTTCGCCCTCATAGGTTCGAATCCTGCAGTTGCCGACATTCTTCGCTTTAGGGGTTGAAATTGTTCACTAACATTGCATTCTTCTGTTTAGGTGTTTGAAACTGTTCACTAACATTGAGCTTCTATTCTTTAAACAGTAAATATCACATTTTAGGAACAAGACTCACAGAGGAAACATGACTTTTAATGTCCCCTGTGTCAATATTAGATTCCCAGGGATTGGAGAAAGGGGCTTAATCGTATCGCTACCCAAAAAATAAAGACTTATAATTGTCATGTTTTCTGCTTTATTAGCATGCTTAGATAGATAATATTTGCAACATATAATTCCAAATAATACCAAAATATGTAACTATCACTAATAGCAAAAAAGGACAACTTGGCCGAGTGGTTAAGGCGTTCGACTTGAAATCAAATGGGTTCGCCCTCGTAGGTTCGAATCCTGCAGTTGTCGATATTCTTTTCCCTTCAGAATAACTACTCCTTCATGCGTTTTTGGTTTGCTTATTATCAAGCTTAGATAGATAGTATCTCCAACATTTTAGTGTGCACAACACTCAAATCCATTCATGAAAACTAGAAACAATTTTCCCGACTACTTATTGTGGTTGATTCAAAATCAAATGTTTGCTTCTTGGAGCTTGGAATCCTACATTTGTAGACTTTCTTTTAGAATCTTTGATGTTGTCGTCGTTGATTTACATCAAGTCATTGTGTGGCAAACCAATACATATCCCAATTTAGAGAGGTGACATCTATCATGAATATTTAACCCCTAGAGCCAAATGTGTCAATATTAGCCCGACTCCATATTTTGAAAATTTCCGAATATAACCGAATATTTTTGCATTAACATAACGCCAACTAAGATAATCATTACACGGATTGCCCAAAATATTAATAATTGTATTATTTCATGGTAGAAGCTAACCAAATATGGCAATTTGGCCGAGTGGTTAAGGCGTTTGACTTGAAATCATATGGGTTCGCCCTTGTAGGTTCAAATCTTGCAATTGTCGAGATTCTTTTACTATATTGTGGAAACTATTTACTAACATTGAGCTTTTGTGCTTTGAACATTAAATATCCCAATAGTATTTAAATGTATGTTCACTAACATACTTGTCAACACTTAAATCATATTGCTACCCAAAGAATAAAGACTTATACTAGTCCTCTTCTCTGCTTTATTAGCATGCCTAGATATATAATATTTTCTACATTTAATTACAACCAATACTAAAATATGTAACTATGACAAAGAGCAAAATAGGACAACTTGGCTGAGTGGTTAAGGCGTTTGACTAGAAATCCAATGCGTTCGATCGAATCCTACAGTTGTCGACTTTGTTTCAGTTAGTTGTTGACTACTTTCAATAACATCGAGATTTTGTGATGTGAACCAATGCATCTTCCGTCTTAGCAATGTGACACGCACACAAGCATAACTTCTTAAGTCCCATGGAACAATTTTCGCAATATAAAGCTAGTATGACAATTTGGCCGAGTGGTTAAGGAATTTGACTCGAAATCAAATGGGTTCTTCCTCGTAAATTCAAATATTGCAGTTGTCCAGATTTTTTGCACTTAGGTATTATTGCTAGTAACTTATATCGAGCTTGACTTGTGCTCAACAATAAATATTCCATCTTAGAAAGCATTGGTCACCACACAGAGAAAACTAAACTTTCTAAGATGCATTTTTGAACATTGGCTTCCGTAGGTATCGTAAACACAAGCTCACATAGTGAAATATAATTGCGATAACCTAGTAGTGAACACATAAATAGTAGTATTACCTTAAGAATAACTACTCTTTCTAGCGTTTTGGTTCCCTTATTATCAAGCATTAGATAGATAATATCTCAAGGATTTTAGTGTGGACAATACTCAAATCGATTCATGAAAACTAGAAACACTTTGCCCAAGTGCTTATGGTGGTTGTACTATCTCATAAAAGCCAACAAAAAATGGCAATTTGGCTAAGTAATTGAGGCGGTTGATTTGAAATCAAATGTGTTCGCCCTCGTAGGTTCGAAGCCTGCAATTGTCGAGATTCTTTTACTAAGTTGTGGAAATCGTTTACTAACATTGAGCTTCTGTGCTTTAAACATTAAATATCTCAATAGTATTCAAATGTATGTGCACAAACATAGTTGTCAACACTTAAATCGTATCGCTACCCAAAGAATAAAGACTTATAATAGACCTCTTTTCTGCTTTATTAGCATGCTTAGATAGATAATATTTGTGTAAACAATCAAGAGATGGATTCGTGTGAAGCGGAAGAGATGTGAGTTATGTGTGTGTGTAAGAGAGAGAGAGAGAGAGAGAGAGTGAAACACAGAGAATACGCAAGGTAAAAGTCTATTGACAAAGGAGAAAGACTCAACATTATACAAGGTGGGAGGAGGGTGCTTTATGTAGTCACCCTCTCTCTTCATTAACTACAAGAGTCATGGAGCATGGGGAATGTGAAAGCTCATAAGTTATGTGTCATAGAATATGATTCTATGACTCATACTAAATGCCAGAATACAAAGTGGTGACATAATGGTGACTTTTGACCGGTTCATTAGGTAGACAGTCGTATTTGCAGCTTCGGCCCAATATGACTTGGGCATATGCTTCTTGTTCATCATGGCCCGTGCTACATCGAGGATGTGATGATTTTTGTGCTCGGCTACTCCGTTTTGTTGCGGAGTGTGTCGGCAAGTGAATTTTCACCGAATTCCTTCCTTTCGGAGATACACCGTGAAATCGTCCGAGAAGTACTCCTTGCCGCCATCTGATCGAAGGCATCGTACATGTCGGCCCGTGGCTTTCTCGACTTCATTGTTAAAATTTTGGAAGTGTCTGAACACTTCACTCTTTTGCCGTATCGGGTAGATCCAAGTGTGCCTAGAGAAGTCGTCGATGAAGAGCACGTAATATCGGCATCCGCCGAATGTAGCCGTTTGCACCGGTCCCCATACGTCGGAATGGACTACGTCGAGTAGACCTTTGCTCACGTTCCGCTCTTTCGGGAATGGGTGTCGGTGTTGCTTGCCGAATTGACACGCTTCCCATACACCTTCAATCTCCTTCTCTTTGAATGTCGGGAGTCTGATGATGACTCCTTTCGATTTCATTGCTTTGAGTTTGTTGAGATTGATGTGGCCGATTTGCTTGTGCCATAGCTCTATGTCGGAGTCAGCTTTCATGATTTTCGCGAACATGGCGGATTTCATCTCGCGTGAATCGAGAATGAACATCCGGTCCTCTCTTCGTCCGCGTGCGATGAGACGGCCCTCTTTTTCGATGAAGTAACTGCCTTGATTAAATCAAACTTGCATCCCTTGCTCTACAATTTGGTCGACGGAGACCAAATTCTCCATAATGGTTGGTACATGCAAGACATTTTTAATGTAATTTTGCTTAGCTTATTTTCAGAACGGAACAATTCCAATGTGCCGAATCGAGTGCGTAGTGTCGTCTCCGATTTCGACATAGCCAGGTCAGTCCGGCTCTCGAAGTTCTCGTAACCATTCTTGATTCGATGTCATATGGTTCGAGGCACTGGAATCGACGAACCATACGTCTTTCGGACTGTAGGCACTAGTTGAGGTAGCGGCTGACATAGAGTTTGCTCTATGTTTCATCATGAACATTCTGCCACGGTCGGAGTTGTGTGCATACATTCCGCCATGATCTTCGTAGTCGGAGTTGTGTGCATAATTCGTGAGTTGTGGCTTGTGGAAGCCGATTCATGCATCTTCTTTCGGCACTCTTCTTCGTGGTGGCCGAGCTTTCCGCGATATCCGCATTCGGTTGAGTTTTGACTGCTTGGGCCGGAGTGGAAGCTCCCCCTTCTTGCGAAGGTTCCTCGTTGGCCTCCGTTTTGCGGCCAAAATTGGGAGTTGTTCTCGTAGGTCGAACCTCGTCCGCCTTGTCCTTGGCCGAATCGGCCTCTCGCTCGTCCGCGTCCTCTTCCTCCATTAGAGTGCGTGTAGAGCATGTGGCCTTCCGACTCATTGCTCCTTGTACACACATGGTTTTCTTCGACCAATAACATTTATTGGAGCTTGAAGAAGGAGGGAGATTTCTCCTGAGCTAGAATGGCGGTTCGCATCGCGCCGAACCGTGGTGCGAGGCCGCCGAGGCATATTTGCACCATCTCATCATCATCTATACTTACGCTTATTGAGCCGAGCGAGTCGCAAAGCTCCTTGATCTTCAAGGTGTATGTCGTGATGGACATGTCCCTTTGTTGAATATTGTTCAACTCTTGGCGGAGTTGAAGCTTCCTCGTGGTCGTGTTGGCGGCGAAAATCTTTCCTAGATTTTCCCACGCTTCCTTCAACGTCTTGGCTTCTCGAATGTAACTGAGCATGTGGTCATGAACACATGTCGCCAAACAATACATCACGCGGCTTGCGGCTTGCTCCCATGTCGCGTATCCGGGAGCCGTTGTCAGGAAACAGGTCCCTCCGGATGGGAAGCGAGAAGAATAGTACTAATGAGCAAACCAGATGTCAAGTTCCCGGCTACGGCAGACCTGGTGAGAACCGGATGACGAGTACCCCGCAACGGAAGACCCGGTGAGAACCGGATGACATGTGCCTGGCAAGCGCCGAATGATGCAGGCCCGGTAAGGAGTGGTCACCGGATGAAGGGACATATTCGTAAATATGTTTCTGAGAGTCCATTGGGGCTATATTTGTAAATAGCCAGAAAGTCATATTAGTATAAATATGACTTAGGGCAAACTCTTTTGTGGCTGTTGTCATTCTTGTTGGTGCAAGACTAGAGAGCGCGTAACAGTGTACAGAGAGAGAGAGAGAGAGAGAGGAAGAGGTCGTTGCCTCTGTTGTAACCGCCGCCTGTGGCGAAGATCGTGAGCGCGAGGTCGTTGCCTCCGTGAGCTCACTGTTGTAACCATTGTGATATAGTGATAGTTTGTAGTCTGTTGGCTGTCGTGGTTTTTCGCTAGTTTGGGTTTTCAACGTAAACATCTTGTGTACTCTTCTCTTCACTGTGTCGTCAGTTTCATTCCATGTTTCTCTATGTATGATTCTAAGCTCGGTTGTGGTCAAGCTTGCGCATAGGGAGCGTGTAGTTCCTGTCATATTTGCACCATCTCATCATTATCTATACTTACGCTTATTGAGTCGAGCGAGTCTCAAAGCTCTTTGATCTTCAAGGTGTATGTCGTGATGGACATGTCCCTTTGTTGAATGTTGTTCAACTCTTGGCGGAGTTGAAGCTTCCTCGCGGTCGTGTTGGCGGCGAAAATCTTTCCTAGATTTTCCCACGCTTCCTTCGGCGTCTTGGCTTCTCGAATGTAATTGAGCATGGGGTCGTGAACACATATTGCCAAACAATACATCACGCGGCTTGCGGCTTGCTCCCATGTCGCGTATCCGGGAACCGCTTCGGCGGGTCGGTCTTCATGCGCTCCTTTGATGTAGCTCCAATAGCCTTGTCTGACATGGTATTGGTGCATCTTGTATTCCCAAAATGCAAAGTTGTTTCGATCCAACATCTCGGTAGGGAGAGGGCTCCCCATTTGAGTATTCATTATGTCGATTCTTCTTCTTCTTCTTCTCTCTTCGAATGCGAGCTATGTAGCGAAGCTACGATAGCTATGACCCGGTTCTTGGTCGTCGGCATAGAGCACAACACACGATCACGATGAGGCGAATGGGCTAGATCGAGCTACCAAATCGCTCTAATACCATGTAAAGAATCAAGAGATGGATTCTTGTGAAGCGGAAGAGATGTGAGTTATGTGTGTGTGTAAGAGAGAGAGAGAGTGTGTGTGTGTGAGTGAAACACAGAGAATACGCAAGGTAAAAGTCTATTGACAAAGGAGAAAGACTCAACATTATACAAGGTGGGAGGAGGGTGCTTTATGTAGTCACCCTCTCTCTTCATTGACTACAAGACTCATGGAGCATGGGGAATGTGAAAGCTCATAAATTATGTGTCATAGAATATGATTCTATGACTCATACTTAATGCTAGAATACAAAGTGGTGACATAATGGTGACTCTTGACCGTTGGAGTGTCTCTTCACTCTCAAGGTGAGTTCACACACTATACCAAGTTGAGGTTGATTCTCAACCATCTACCACCCCTGGTTTCATGTGTCTCACTAATGGAGCCTGTGGATGTTTGGCCGCTCAACGGAGACCCGTCATTCAATTCCCTTCTCTTATTGAAGCGGCTACAAACCTGTTTTACCATAGCCCAATCCATCATGAGCCCATCATCAGTTTCGAGGAGGGACCCCACCTTCTCTCGGTCTCATGCATCAATAATCTTTATGAATAGTAGGACCTTTCTTGTGTCAAGCACCATCCTATCGAGCGTCAAGAGTTGCGCGAAGCGCTTCTCAAATTCTTGTAAAAGTACCATAGTATTTCTCCCCTTGCCGGGAAGCTCAACCCACTCCATTAGATCCCTTTTCGAAATTCTGAGTGAGTCATCAAGGCCGTACTTCTCGAGGAGTCTTTCTTCAAACTCCACCCAATTGCAACAGTCCGCTTGGATCTCGAGTACCTCCACGTGGATACTCAGCGTTACCACTCTAGGGAATCTAGTTAGCTGCCTATCTTCGGGGACATTTCGCATAAGCATTTCGGCCTTATAGGCATCCAAGTAGCTCGTGATATCTCTTCCATTGAACCGACCCGTTGTGCTTACCAATGTCTCTATGGCCTGGTCTAGGCCGGTGATGCCTTCTTGGGCATTTACCAAGCGGTCCAACGCCGCCGCCATCGCTTCAGCGAGTTCTCCTCCTCGCATCTTGGTTCTCCCTTGCCACCCTTTCACGTCAGGTTCACCAATTTATGTCGCGAAGTTTCGCGCACGTGTGTTACTTGGGCGGGACCACGGGGGTCTTGGACTAGGGAGTACTCAAGGGATAGAGAAGACCCGAGGTTTGCTTTACGACAATACTACTTCCCGACCCCTTCCCGAGTAAGGTCTCGTTGCCCTTTGTTTTGTGAGGTCGGTGGCTCTCGTTGATCACGACTCGTCGACCTTCCAAGATCACCGCACGAGCCAAGTGACCAAATGGGTACAAGCAAGATGATCACGCAACATGAACGCACAAGGGGACGATAACAGAAACATGAATGTTCGTACATCTTTATGAGGAGGAGAGGTGCATGGGCACACCCGGACGCTTCCTCGTCACAAGACGTCGAACGTACGAGGAAGACACAAAACACTTGCACAAATGCTCGTACGCCTTTATGAGGAGGAGAGGTGCATGGGCGAGCCCGAAATGCTCCCTCGTCACGAGACGGCCGAACGTACAAGGAAGACACAAACACACGCACAAAATGCTCTTACGCCTTTATGAGGAGGAGAGGTGCATGGGCGAGCCCGAAACACTCCCTCGTCACGAGACGGCCGAACATACAAGGAAGACACAACACACCCACAAAATGCTCGTAAGTCTTTATGAGGAGGAGTGGTGCATGGGCACGCCCGAAACGCTCCCTCGTCACAAGACGGCCGAACGTATATGGAAGACACAAACACACAAACAAATGCTCGTACCCCTTTATGAGAACCCTTTATAAAATAGGGTTCTGTTTACAATGGCAACTTATAGTTAACCACAAGCTCAATCAAAACATAAATATTAAATGCCCTTAGAGACAAACGCAAATCCGAACACGGCGAAGATAAACACATGAGCACCACCAAAATGCCAATCCCAACGAACCACGACCACCCTAACGGCGAGCACACGGGCTCGCAACGACGAACGGGGCGGAGCATGTCGAACCAACGAAGTTTGGGCTAACGAGCACTTCAAGTGCCGATGCGAAGAGGACGAGCACGTGGCGATGGGGGGATGAAGGGGTATGTGATGAAGAGAAGTGGTAAATAAGGAGATGAAGAGCTTCGAAGGAAAATTGGTGATAGTCTCCTCCTCCCAAAATGTCCTCCCGAATGAGCCCCCCTCGACCTCCTTTTATAGGAAAAAAAGAAGGGGGGGTCGCCAAATTTGTCTTTAATGAAAAAGGAATAAAATTCCTTAAATCACGCTACACTATAAGTCCAAATTCAAACCGTGCACCTCTAGCTAGTAGTCAATGTGATTATCCACTAGCCCACTAACTCTTTCTTATATAATATATAATTCTATCTCTATAAATTTATAGTCTATCTCCCCTCTACCTTTTATCTCTCCTCTCTCTTACTTTTTGCACGAGCTTCTATACCTCCTTTTCACCCTTTCTTTTCCTTTTTATTTTGCATATACACACTTAATCGCATTTGTGTGCATACACATTGCACATGCACATTTCTGACCCCTCCTTTCGCCGGTTTTTCCCACCCTCGAGCACGCCACATCATGACCCTCGAGCACGCCATAAGAGAGAGAGAGAGAGAGAGACAGAGAGACAGAGAGATAAGACTTGGAATGGAAATGAGATTATTTTATGAAGAAACAAGGTTACAAAGGGTAGGGTAAGGGCTAAAGATTGGTGTTGAAAGAATGAGTTATGATAAATGAATAGATACCTATTTATAGGTCCTTAGGGAGTATTCTAGAATGTTCTAGAATATTCTAGATATTTATGATTTTTAATACAATCATAGAATATTCTAGAATACTCTATATATCTTGTAATAACTAATAATATATTTATTATAATTATATATCATATATGTTATTATAATGGTTAAAGGTCTAACATATAGACCAGGATGTCTTGGGCTCGAATCCTTGTAAGGCCAAAATGTATGTGTTCATGACATTATCCTCCCTTTTCGACAATGTGTTCCGGACTTTGCTTATGGGGATATTTGTTGTCGAACACAGCAACCATTTCGAAAGCAAGATTCTCAAGAGGTTCTCATGTTCGATCATTAGGTGAATATCCTAACCAATCAACAAAATAATACAGTTTGCTGCGAACAATCTTGGAATCCACAATGGCAGCAACTTCATATTCAAAGCCATTCGAAACTTTAATTGGAAGTGAGGGAGATGTAAGCCGACCTGCAACAGAGTTGGTCTTGTACAGCTCCAAAAGTGAAACATGGAAGACCGGGTGAAGATGCATATGAGGGGGAAGATCAAGGCAAAATGCCACATCATTAATCTTACCACATATCACATATGGGCGAAAACGTTGATAATCCAATTTGCAGCAAGGTCCAGTTGCTTTAATGTGACCTTGTATAACCCATACTTGATCTCCCACTTGAAACATAGTCAATGAATCACGTCGATGACTAGATGTTATCAATCCTTCATCAGAACCTTCCTTGAGTAGAGAGAAAATTAGACCTTCACAATTTCTCTTTTCCATGGCTAATATGAGTGCTTTTTTTACCACCTCATGATGGAAGAAAGGCACACTCAGCTCCCTAATACACCTGCATGCCTCTTCTCTATCACCACTTTCGATATACTCATTAAGAAGGGCAGTTATGTTATTTTTAACAAGTTCAACAGTCATGTGTGTGCTTCCCCCCCATCGACGCTCTACAATTTCAGCATGCAAAGGTGGTGACAAGTAGCTTTTCTCAGCTTTATGTATGACATCATGACCTTTCGATCCTTCGGGCAAAGTTTGGGTTACTTTATGAATAAATGATGGAGGAAGAATATCATCAACAATAGCTCTAGCCACAAATAGAGCAAGTATATCGAGTGCATCTGGTATGTCAATCACCAAGTCATTAGACGATTCTACAAGTTTAGTAAACCCTTTTATTACTTGGTCGGACTGAATGACATCAACATAAAGAGCAGAAAGCAACATAGCTGCCATTTCCTTTTCTCGGTCATGTCGATCAAGGGACATGGAGATGAGCTTCTTCACGAAATAATGATGATACATTGAAGAGCCAAGCTCTCGCAGCTCAACAGCGGTCTCTGCAATCTTATCAGTCGAAAAGTATTCTTCCACAATTTGGCCTACTTTGTTCTTATATTCCTGAATAGACTAAGCAGTCGAAGTAGCCACTAGTTTATATGGTTCCTGATGATTCAACATTTATTATGATAAGCCGATCTTCAACAGTCGAGTTCGTCGGGAGTTCGGGATGTTAAAGCATAGTCGAACGAGGATGGTTCCCAATGTTTGCAAAAAATAGGGAATATCGCCCTGGGACGCAACAAGGAAAACCAGATGCTTTATCTCGACGTTCATAAATGGAACTTCAACCAGGAGAGGCCACATTTGAAAGTCAGAAACAAATCCTCTTGGGTCTTGACCGTCTACGACTAATGACATTTCATGTTATAGACACACCCAGGGATTCAAGTCTTTTGAACTCCATTCGGGAGCATATTGCGACTGATGAATTCGCCCAAGACATTCTTAACCATATTATCCTAGCTCGTGCTTCTTGTTCACAATCTCATAAATCCTCGTCAAGACTACAACCAGTTCAAGTGGCATGATGGATTACTTTTTCGACAAAATCTCTTATATGTGCTTGATGGTCCTTCTCGACTCCAAGACTTGCAACAATGTCATGACGCACCAATGGCTAGACATTTCAGTATCCACAAGACTTTGACGTTAATTTCTCAAAGGTATTGGTGGCCTCGACTTCGCCATTTTGTTACGGATTATGTTCGTAATTGTGATACATGTTGCCGATCCAAAAAAACTTGACATCATCCATATGGGTCATTACAGCCAGTGCCTATTCCTAAGAGTCCATGGAAATCTATTTCATTGGACCTTATTACGGATTAGCCCTTGGCCTACCCTTTGTAAGCTTGTTTCCTCATAATATAATCTCATTTCTATTTCAAGTCTTATCACTCTCTCTCTCTCTCTCTCTCCTACTCACGAGTCCCGATAGTCCTCCAATTGTCGACATTCTTTTCCCTTAAGAATAACTACTCCTTTATGCGTTTTTGGTTTTCTTATTATGAAACTTAGATAGATAATATCTCCAACATTTTAGTGCGGACAATACTCAAATCGATTCATCAGAACTAGAAACCATTTTCCCGACTGCTTATGGTGGTTGACTCCACATCAAATGTTTGCTTCCCATAGCTTGAAATCCTACATTTGTAGACTTTCTTTTAGAATATTTGATGTTGCCGTCGTTGATTTACATCGAGCCATTGTGTCGCAAACCAATACATATCAAAATTTAGTGAGGCGACATCTATCATGAATATTTGACCGCTTAAGCCAAATGTTTCAATATTAGCCCGACTCCATATTTTGAAATTTCCTAATATAACCGAATATTTTTGCATTAACATAACACCAACTAAGATAATCATTACACGGATTGCCCAAAATATTAATAATTGTACTATTTCATGGTAGAAGTGAACCAAATATGGCAAATTGATCGAGTGGTTAAGGCGTTTGACTTGAAATCAAATGGGTTCGCCCTCATAGTTTCGAATCCTGAAGTTGTTGAGATTCTTTTACTATGTTTTGGAAACTATTTACAAACATTGCGCTTTTGTGCTTTAAACATTAAATATCCCAATAGGAATCAAATGTATGTGCACTAACATACTTGTGAACACTTAAATCGTATCGCTACCCAAAGAATAAAGGCTCATTATTTTCCAATTTCCTACCATATTAGCATGCTTACGTAGTAAATACTTTCAACATTTAATTACAACCAATACTAAAATCTGTTATCGTAGATGGCTACATAGGATAATTAGGCCGAGTTGTTAAGGAGTTTGAGTAGATATAAAATGGGTTCCCACTCGTAGGTTTGAGCTTGACATAAGCTGACAAATAAATATCCCATCTTAGGAAGAATTGGTCAACATATAGAGTAAACTAAATTGTATAAAACACATTTGTGAACATTGGCTTCCCTAACTATCTTAAAAACGGCCTAACCTAATGAAACGTAATTGCAATAAACTAGTAGTGAACACATAAATAGTAGCATTACCTTAAGAATAACTACTCTTTCTAACGTTTTTCTTTCACTTATTTTCAACCATAGATAGTAGATGCCAACTAAACATGGCAATTTGCAACATTTACTTACAAATAATACTAAAATATGTAACTATCATTAATTGCAAAAAAGGACAACTTGGTTGAGTGGTTAAGGCGTTTGACTTGAAATCAAATGGGTTCGGCCTCATAGGTTCGAATCTTGTAGTTGTTCACATTCTTTTCCCTTAAGAATAACTACTCCTTCATGCGTTTTTGGTTTGCTTATTATCAAGCCACTATAGATAATATTTCCAACATTTTATTGCGGACAATAGTCAAATTGATTCATGAAAACTAGAAACAATTTTCCTGATTGCTTATGGTGGTTGACTCAAAATCAAATGTTTGCTTCTTGGAGCTTGGAATCCTATATTTTTAGACTTTGTTTTAGAATCTTTGATGTTGCCGTCGTTGATTTACATCAAGTCATTGTGTGGCAAACCAATACATATCACAATTCAGAGAGGCGAAATCTATCATGAATATTTGACCGCTTAAGTCAAATGTGTCAATATTAGCTCGACTCCATATAACCGAATATTTTTGCATTAACATAACGCCAACTAGGAAAATCATTAGACGGATTGACCAAAATATTAATACTTGTACTATCTCATAGAAGCCAACAAAATATGGTAATTTGGCCAAGTGGTTTAGGCGTTTGACTTGAAATCAAATGTGGGACCACAAAGATGATTTCACGCTCTCCAAATACCTCGGCGATACGCATGAAGCGCGCTCACCACAAAAGCATTGTGGCCTTTCCTTGCCCGCCGTAGCACCCAACATGGCCTTTGCTTATCCCTGCTTCAACGGCGAAACCGATGCTGCAACCCAAATCTGACTGCTCCTCAATGTCTAGAATGCAAACCACATGGCGGAGAGCCTTTCCGAAGCAGTAGCGCATCAGTCCAAAATGACGGAGTTCAGATTAACCTGAGATGGGAGAGTGGCGTTTTGGCATTCACAGAAGCATTTTCCAGCAATCACGACCTTCGACCAGCTGTACTTAGCCTTTCTACGGTTTTTTCATCGGAGGGTGACGCAACGCGAAATCCTCGGGCAATTTTACACAATTAAATAGTTGCCGACCGAGATGGTAGCGGATTTCAGTTTACACTTCCAAAATCTACGGCGGAAATTAGAACGGGGCCCAAGGGAGGACGAGGCGAGGGAGACATTTTTGGCAACATTACGCCGACCCATACGGACAACACTCAACAACAATAGTGTGAAAGGGGAAATAACCAATATGGTCATAGAAAGAGCGCTATAGCGACAAGCATTGCGACAAGCATTGCGACAAGCATTAGCTCAGGACGAGGAATGACATTTTCGCCAAGCGATCCAGTGCACGATTTGCTAGAATTAAGGGCATTCCGCCGTTGAATGCAACATGCGAATCCACTGTCCAATCTGTCACTCGAAAGCTCACACAGTTGAGCAGTGCGAGTACAATATGTTGAACAAAGCCACACCCACAGTACGTGATGGCGCGGTATATGGATCGAAACCCACGCGATGACCGACACTACCGGAATCGCCGAAATCACTATGATTCCGAGGAAAACGAGCCGGAGGATGAAGACTACCGTGGCAACCCTAGAAATACATAAGGGGGCCAACGCTATGAGAATTACCGTCCGGCACCAGGAACCACGCCGACACCAACATCAACCACCGCGTACGCTTCAACGAACGAATCAGGACCGGGAGGAGTAAGTCACACCTACGGATCGGCACACACCACCAGGGGTCGAGAAGGGCGAACCTAGCATCCATTGTTTTGTTTGTCAACAGCCCGGACATTATGCCACATAATGCCCAGTACGTAAGGGCAAGCGGCCCGCCGTCAATATGATTACGGCGGAAGTACAACAAGTCACGACACGTCAGCAAACAAAAAATGTTGATTGGGACGCGCAAGATGAGATACGGCGGACAGCCCAAGAATGGGTTGAAAAAGCAAACACGGCAAATACGAACCGCATGCGGAAGGAGTCCGCAAACACGGTGGAGCTATTGGAGGAAAAGGGACCATCTCCAGACCCCATATTGCAAGCACTAACAAGCTCAGAGATAACGTTAACCATGGACAAGTTGTTGCAACTAGTCCCACAATTCCACCAGGCCGTGGAAGAGCGGATAATGGGCAGACCTGGGGCGTTGCCGCGAATTTTACGGACTTTAGCAACGAACCAACGTTGGTGGATCACCACAACCCAGCTAATAAGTTGATACTACACAATCAGGAAATGCTAGGATGCGTAATCGATGGCGGCTCGGGCGTTAATGTAATTAGCGTGAAGACATGTGAACAATTGGGAATTTTAGAATGGGAAGCTTGCTAGTTTTGGCTTCGCATGGCGGATACTTGCTTAGTACGACCATTGGGGTTGATACGCAAGGTAGGCATTATCGTGGGAGGAGATCGCTTCGACATCTCGGCAGTAGTCCTCGCCCTTGACACCCCAGGGGCGTATGCGATACTGTCTGGGCAGACTGTGGCTTTATTCTGCGAAAATCAAGCAGAGCTAGCAACACAAGTTTATCAGCTTTCGACGCGGGCGGACCAAGGTCCGCGTACCAACAGAGGAAATGGCGACACAACCCAAGGGCATAACACCATTGTACGTAGAGGATATAAATATGCTGGCTAGGGTGGACGATACCGAATTAGAGGTATACCTAGACGAGCACCCTCGGATTATTCCGTTGTTCGAAATCGACGGTATCGATACCACGACGGAATATGCCATGCCCCCTACACTCCACGACGAGGCTTACGACCCAAACACGGAGTCAATATTAGGACTAAGCAGAGCACGGGCAGCGTTCGAGAGGTAAACATAAATTTCACGACCAGTCACCGCCTCCGCCTTGGAAGAAGTAAACGTGGGTACGGCGTCAAAACCCCATTTCCTCTCCTTTGCAAACGAATTAATGCTGGATTAGAGAGACGCGATGATGGCACTACTCATTTAATTACAACCAATACTTAAATATGTTATGCTAGATAGCTACATAGGATAATTAGGCCGAGTTGTTAAGGCCTTTGACAAGAAATGAAATGGGTTCCTCCTAGTAGGTTCGACCTTGACATATGTTGAACAATAAATATCCCATATTAGGAAGAAGTGGTCAACATAGAGACTAAACTAAATTTGTTAAAGCACATTTGTGAATACTAGATTCGTAGGTTCTAACATTTATGTTTTGCTTATTATCAAGCATGAATACTAGACGCCAACTAAATATGGCAATTTCGCTAAGTGGTTAAGGCGTTTGACTTTAAATCAAATGGATTCACCCTCCTAGGTTCGAATTGTGCAGTTGTCGACATTCTTCCGCTTAGGTGTTGAAATTGTTCACTAACATTGAGCTTTTGTTCTTTGAACATTAAATATCCCATCTTAGGAATGAGACTCACATAGAGGAAACATGACTTTTAATGTCCCATGTGTTAATATTAGGTTCCCTAAGGATTGGAGAAAGGGGCTAAATCGTATCGCTACCCAAAAAATAAAGACTTATAATTGTCATGTTTTTTGCTTTATTAGCATGCTTAGATAGATAATATTTGCAACATTTAATTACACCCAATACTAAAATATGTAACTAGCATAGACAGCAAAATAGGAGAACCTAGTCGAGTGGTTAAGGCGTTTGACTTGAAATCAAATGGGTTCGCTCTCGGAGGTTTGAATCCTGCAGTTGTTGACATTCTTTTACTAACTGTCTCGCTATCCAAAGAATAAAGACTTATAATAGTCTTCATTTCTGCTCTACTAGCATGCTTAGATAGATAATATTTGTAACATTTAATTACAACCAATACTAAAACATGTAACTATTATAGAGACAACTTGGCCGAGTGGTTAAGGCGTTTGACTAGAAATCAAATGGGTTCGCCCTCGTAGGTTCGAATCCTGCAGTTGTCGAATTTGTTTCAGTTAGGTTATAGTATCTACAACATTTTAGTGTGAACAATACTCAAATCGATTCATAAAAACTAGAAACAATTTTTTTGAGTGCTTATGGTGGTTGACTTTAAATCAAATATATGCTTCTCGAAGCTTGGTATCCTACATTTGTAGACTTTCTTTTAGAATCTTTGATTTTGACGTCGTTGATTTACATCGTGTATTGTCTGGCAAATCAACACATATGACATTTTAGAGATGCGACATCTATGATGCATATTTGACCGCTTAAGACAAATGTGTCAATATTAGCCCGACTCCATATTTTGAAAATTTCCTAATATAACCGAATGTTTTTGCATTAACATAACGCAAACTAAGAAAATCATTAGATGGATTGCCCAAAATATTAATAGTTGTACTATTTCATGGTAGAAGCTAACCAAATATGGCAATTTGTGAAGGTGTTTGACTAGAAATGAAATGGGTTCCCCCTCGTAGGTTCGAGCTTGACATATGCTGAACAATAAATATCCCATCTTAGCAGGACTACTCCTGAGAACACTATAAAAGGAGGCGCAAGGCATTATTTCGAACCAAATTGGTTCAACGCCAGTCTTAACCTCATAGCTATTTTGTATTTACTCTTCACATAATATATCATCTATTATCATCATCCTCTCTCTCTCTCTCTCTCTCTCTCTCTCTCTCGCCCTCGCTATCTCTCTCTCTCTCCTTTTCTCTCTCTCTCTCTCGTGGTCTTACGCAGTCAGTCCTGTTAGTACTAATATTACTTCCCTTCTCTAGTATTGATTCTCTCTCTGTTTTAGTACTATTCTTGACAGTTTGAACAAATTTCTTCCTTCTGGTCTTCTTTTCGGTTTCCCTCATCCTCTTACCCCTTTTTCCAATACTACGGATATTGTTAGCTTCCAAGAAACTCAATCCGTTTTTTCTGAGCTTCAATGTATAAACGAAAAAATCGTTGCATTGGAACAAGAAAACCAATGATTGTTAGGGGATCCAACATTTGATAATCAAAATCAGGTAATCTTGGGACCAACATGTTTGAAGACAACCTGGATTTTTCAGACTCCGCTGGATTCCCGGATTATCAATGCCATACATGCCAATTTGAAGACGGACAAATTTGCTCAAGCCATTCTAGCGCAAATTGATGCCTCTCGGGCATGTTGTTCCCTGTCTCAGCAGCCATGTATGGACTACAGACAATTTGAATATCATGATGCTTTATTATTCTTTAAAAAGCTCTTGTATGTTCCCGATTGCTCCAATCGCCTTCAAATCGTCCAAAATTGTCACGATTTCCATACAACTGGACATTTCAATAGTACTAAGATGTTTTCGACAATCTTTTCAGTGGCGCCATATGCGATGTTTTGTCAACGACTACGTTCGAACCTATGATGCTTGTTGCCGAGCAAATATGCCACGACATCATCCATATGGCTTGTTGGAATCCTTACCAATTCCAAGTAAGCCGAGGCAATCCATTTGTCTTGATTTTATCACAGATCTTCCAGTCTCGAAGGGCTTCGATGCTATCTTAACCGTCGTTGACCGATATACTAAGATGGCACATTTTGTGCCTTGTACTAAGGCCAACATTACTGAGGAAACCGCCGCCCTTGTCATGCGTGAGGTTTTTCGGCATCATGGCCTCCCAGACAGTATCCTCAGTGACCGAGGACCTCAGTTCGTCTCCAAATTTTGGAAGCATCTCTTCAAGATGCTCAAGGATTCTTGCAACCTCTCCTCCAACTATCATCCCCAAACTGATGGGCAAGTGGAACGGACAAACCAAAGGTTGAAACAATATCGTTGGTGTTTTCGGAGTTATCAACTGGACGATTGGGTTGATATTCTCCACTTTGCTGAGTTTGCTTATAATAACAATGTTCACACCTCCACTCGGGTCTCCCTATTTTACGCTTATACCAATTCTCATCCTCGTTGGTCTGTGATCAACACTCCGGAGCTACCTACCAATCCTCGTGCCAAGGATCATTTGGAGAGGCTACGCAAGATTCAGACATATCTATCTACTCATCTTCTTCATGCTCAACACACATAGAAGACTTAAGCAGATCATCATCGGCTTCCCTCATCTTTGGCCATCGGAGACCTAGTATGGCTCTTATGTTGTCATATCAAGACTACTCGACCATGCGACAAATTGGATTATCGATGACTTAGTCGTTTCCATATTACCAACAAGATTAATGATGTCACGTTCCGCCTTGATCTTCCTCCGCACCTTCAGATACATCCAGTCTTCCATAGTTCTCTTCTCGAACCTTATCATGTTACACCGTCACCGCCCCCGCTTGAGTTGGACGTCAACCCGGAGTATGAAGTTGCCACCATCCTCAACTCCAAGTTTGTTCGCAACAAACTTTATTATTTGGTCGATTGGCTCGGCTATAGTCCGAGCGAACGTACTTGGGAACCTGTCGAGCATGTTGCCAATGCTCAGGATCTTCTTGCTTATTTCCATCGAGAATATCCAGACAAACCTGGTCCCCACTCAGCGCTAACTCATAACACTCGTCGTTTTAAGGGGGGATAGTCTCATGATATGGCAAGACACGAACCCATGACCTTATATTATATGGATCAAGCTCTTGACCATTATACTATCTATTGTAATACATAGGATATTATTTTCATTTAAGTTTTACTATACAAAATTAAGTTTTACTCTTCACATAAAATATCATTTGTTATCATCATCCTCTCTCTCTCTCTTTTAGTTATTATGACTGGATAAATACTCTTTTTGTTGTAAACCGATTATCTCATGGGCCAATTTGGCCTTAGAAGACGTTAATATATCTTTCTTTCTTTCTCTCTCTCTCTCCTTTTCTCTGTTCCTCACTCGTGAGTCTTACGCAGTTAGTCCTCTTGGTACTAATAATACTGAATCCCTTCTCTAGGATTGATTCTCTCTCTGTTTTAGTACTATTACTTGTAGATAGTGATTTGTTTTGTAGTTTGTGGACTCCACATGGTTTTTCCCTTCTCGGGTTTTCCACTTTAAAATACATGCCTCTATATTTTCTATTTTCGGTCTTCTGTTTTGTCTATACACTATCTCATTCAATTCTTTGCACTCGCATTCTTATACGACGAAATTGTTGAGAACGTGGTCATCTTGTGCGGAACAAATCAACACTCTCCAAAGGTGAGGATCATAAGTGGATGCAGGCAAGGTAGATTTATGGCATCAGCAACAGAAACAGAGAAACAAGAACGCAAGAGAGCGAGACGATTAGCCACAAGATGACCTATATTTCAACAACACTCAAAACTAGGTTACAAAGTCAATTTATGTACTGACTGACTTAGGGCAATTGCCCTTCTCACTGTTTACATAAATAGCGTAAACCTAGTGTGTACAAAAGGAGACAATGTGAATACGTTCATTAGAGACCCGCATTCAACACTCCCCCGTAATAGGCGTATACATCGAAATTCTGTAAATCAAAATAAATGTACAATACAGATTGATACAAAAATTTCGAACAAATCGAAATTTCGTTGGAGTTGGTGAACTTCGAAAAACTAAAGGCCGAACTGGCTGAGGTTGGGGAAGCTATTGCGCAGACTGTGGCTTTATTCTGTGAAAATCAAGCAGAGCTAGCAACACAAGTGTATCAGCTTTCAACGCGGACGCACCAAGGTCCGCGTACCAACAAAGGAAACGGCAACACAACCCAAGGGCATAACACCATTGTACCATCTTTGATGTTGTCGTCGTTGATTTACATCAAGTCATTGTGTGGCAAACCAATACATATCCCAATTTAGAGAGGCAACATCTATCATGAATATTTAACCCCTAGAGCCAAATGTGTCAATATTAGCCCGACTCCATATTTTCAAAATTTCCTAATATAACCGAATATTTTTGCATTAACATAACGCCAACTAAGATAATCATTACACGCATTGCCCAAAATATTAATAATTGTACTATTTCATGGTAGAAGTGAACCAAATATGGCTATTTGGCCAAGTGGTTAAGGCGTTTGACTTGAAATCATATGGGTTTGCCCTTGTAGGTTCAAATCTAGCAATTGTCGAGATTCTTTTACTATGCTGTGGAAACTATTTACTAACATTGAGCTTTTGTGCTTTAAACATTAAATATCCCACTAGTATTTAAATGTATGTGCACTAACATACTTGTGAACACTTAAATCGTATCGCTACCCAAAGAATAAAGACTCATTATTTTCCAATTTCCTACCTTATTAGCATGCTTAGATAGAAAATATTTTCAACATTTAATTACAACCAATACTAAAATATGTTATCGTAGATGGCTACATAGGATAATTAGGCCGAGTTGTTAAGGAGTTTGAGTAGATATAAAATGGGTTCCCACTCGTAGGTTTGAGCTTGACATAAGCTGAAAAATAAATATCCCATCTTAGGAAGAATTGGTCAACATATAGAGTAAACTAATTTGTATTAAACACATTTGTGAACATTGGCTTCCCAATCTATCTTAAAAACAGCCTAACCTAATGAAACGTAATTGCAATAAGCTAGTAGTGAACACAAAAATAGTAGCATTACCTTAAGAATAACTACTCTTTCTAGCGTTTTTCTTTCGCTTATTGTCAAGCATAGATAGTAGATGCCAACTAAATACGGCAATTTGGTCGATTGGTGAAGGCGTTTGACTTGAAAGCAAATGGGTTCGTCCTTGCAGGTTCCAATCTTGCAGTTCCTTAAACAATAAATATCCCATCTTAGGAATGAGACTCGCATAGAGGAAACATGACTTTTAATGTCCCATGTGTTAATATTAGGTTCCCAAGGGATTGGAGAAACGGGCCAAATCGTATCGTTACCCAAAAAATAAAGACTTATAATTGTCGTGTTTTCTGCTTTATTAGCATGCTTATATAGATAATATTTGCAACATTTACTTACAAAATAGGACAACGTGACCGAGTGGTTAAGGTGTTTGACTTGAAATCAAATGGGTTTGCCCTCATAGGTTTGAATGCTGCAATTGTCGACATTCTTTTCCCTTAAGAATAACTACTCCTTCATGCGTTTTTGGTTTGCTTATTATCAAGCTACTATAGATAATATTTCCAAGATTTTATTGCGAACAATAGTAAAATCGATTCATGAAAACTACAAACAATTTTCCTGATTGCTTATGGTGGTTGACTCAAAATCAAATGTTTGCTTCTTGGAGCTTGGAATCCTATATTTTTAGACTTTGTTTTAGAATCTTTCATGTTGCCGTCGTTGATTTACATCATGTCATTGTGTGGCAAACCAATACATATCACAATTTAGACAGGCGACATCTATCATGAATATTTGACCGCTTAAGCCAAATGTGTCAATATTAAACCCGACACCATATTTTGAACATTTCCTAATTTAACCGAATATTTTTGCATTAACATAATGCCAGCTAAGATAATCATTAGATGGATTGCCCAAAATATTAAGAGTTGTACTATCTCATCGTAGAAGCCAACCAAATATGGCAATTTGGCCAAGTGGTTAAGGCGTTTGAATTCAAATCAAATGGCTTCGAATCTTGCAGTTGTAGAGATTCTTTTACTATGTTCTGGAAATCATTTACTAACATTGCTTCTGAGCTTTAAACATTAAATATCCCAATAGTAGTCAAATGTATGTGCATAGATATACTTGTCAACATTTAAATCGTATCGCTACCCAAAGAATAAAGACTTATAATAGTCCTCTTTTCTGCTTTATTAGCATGCTTAGATACATAATATTTGCAACATTTAATTATAACCAATACTAAACTATGTAACTATGATAGAGAGCAAAATAGGACAACTTAGCGGAGTGGTTAAGGTGTTTGATTAGAAATCAAATGGGTTCGCCCTCGTAGGTTCGAATGCTGCATTTGTCGACTTTGTTTCAATTAGGTGTTGACTACTTTCAATAACATTGAGATTTTGTGATGTGAACCAATGCATCTTCCATCTTAGCAAGGTGAGACACATACACAAGCATGACTTCTTAAGTCCCATGGAACAAATTTCGCAATATAAAGCTAGTATGACAACGTGGCCGAGTGGTTAAGGTGTTTGACTCGAAATCAAATGGGTTCGCCATTGTAACTTATATCGAGCTTGACATGTGCCCACCAATAGATATCTGATCTTAGAAAGCATTGGTCACCACACAGAGAAAACTAAACTTTCTAAGATGAATTTTTGAAGATTGGCTTCCGTAGGTATCGTAACCAATAGCTCACCTAGTGAAATGTAATTACAATAACCTACTAGTGAACACAGAAATAGTAGTATTACCTTAAGAATAACTACTCTTTCTGGCGTTTTTTGTTCGCTTATTATCAAGCTGAGATAGATAATATCTCCAACATTTTAGTGTGGACAATACTCAAATCAATTCATGATTTAAACTAGAAACACTTTTCCTGAGTGCTTATGGTGGTTGACTCAAAATCAAATGTTTGCTTCTCGGAGTTTGGAATCCTACATTTGTAGACTTTCGTTTAGAATCTTTGATGTTGCCTTCATTGATTTACATCGAGCCATTGTGTAGCAAACCAATACATATCACAATTCAGAGAGGCGAAATATATCATGAATATTTGACCGCTTAAGTCAAATGTGTCAATATTAGCCCGACTCCATATAACCGAATATTTTTGCATTAAGATAACGCCAACTAGGAAAATCATTAGACGGATTGACCAAAATATTAATACTTGTACTATCTCATAGAAGCCAATAAAATATGGCAATTTGGCCAAGTGGTTTAGGCGTTTGACTTGAAATTAAATGTGGTCGCCCTCGTACGTGCCAATCAAGTAGCTATCGAGATTCTTTTAGTAAATTGTGGAAACTATTTACTAACATCGAGCTTTTGTGCTTTAAACATTAAATATCCCAATAGTAATCAAATGTATGTGCATTAACATACTTGTGAATACTTAAATCGTATCGCTTCCCAAAGAATAAAGACTTATAAGAGTCTTTTTTTCTGCTTTCCTAACATGCTTAGATAGATAATATTTGCAACATTTAATTACACCAATACTAAAACATGTAACTATTGTAAAGAGAAAAATAGGACAACTTGGCCGAGTGGTTAAGGCGTTTGACTAGAAATCAAATGGGTTCGCCCTCGTAGGTGCGAATCCTACAATTGTCGACTTTGTTTCAGTTAGGTGATAGTATCTCCAAGATTTTAGTGTGGACAATACTCAAATCGATTAATGAAAACTAGAAAAACAATTTTCCCGACTGCTTATGGTGGTTGACTCAAAATCAAATGTTTGCTTCTCGGAGCTTAGAATCCTACATTTGTAGACTTTCTTTTGGAATCTTTGATGTTGCCGTCATTGATTTACATCGACCCATTGTGTGGCAAACCAATACATATCACAATTTAGAGAGGTGACATCTATCATGAATATTTGACCGCTTAAGTCAAATGTGTCATTTTTGTCCGCCGGAATAGTAACCAATGGAGAAGAGCACAGTAATATGGAATAGAGCAATATTGTAACGCATGTAAACGGTTCACACGGGAACCATGAACGGCTAAAAGACCCTGCCTGCGTATATATATGGCAAAAAACCTCTGATAAAGGTAGAATGTAATTTTGAATGTAAAAGGCGTATCTTAATTGAATTTTATCTTCTTTGATATATGTGTGTATCTTTGGTTAACCTACCGTGTGTCTATAATCCTTGGTGGCGTAGCACAATGGTAAGAGTGTAGGCATGAGTAACAGTGTGTGTGCTAGCCCACTGTCAAAGGAGCTCGGTTGTAGCCATCTCCCTTCTACGTTGCTAGGTTACAAGAGGTATCCCACTAAGTATTACGCACAGACGCTACCATTCGTTGTCACACAGTCACTTTGAGGTCTAGGTCGAAGGATTGACCGTAGACCGTGTTCCTAATCGATAACACTTTTGGCACGCTTGGTGATCTGTGTCTTGTCATAGATGAACAACGACGAATGGATGTTTAGCCGCAGACGCCCCAGAGAACCAACACGACAAGACCGACCAATCACAAGGTCCATCACACGCCAGGCATAGGAACGCGCACGGTAAAAGCCTCGCCTCAGTGACCTCAGTGATACCTGTCGGGACCACAAAGACGATTTCTCGCTGTCCAAATACCTCGGCGATACGCATGAAGCACGTCCAAATACCTCGGCGATACGCATGAAGCACGCTCACCACAAAAGCACTGTGGCCTTTCCCTGCCTGCCGTAGCACCCAGCATGGCCTTTGCTTATCCCCGCTTCAACGGCGAAACCGACGCCGCAACCCACATCCGATTGTTCCTCAATGTCTAGAATGCAAACCACATGGCGCAGAGCCTTTCCAAAGCAGTAGTGCACCAGTCCAAAATGATGGAGTTCGGATTAACCTTGGATGGGAGATCGGCGTTTTGGCATTCACAAATGGATTTGCCAACAATCACGACCTTTGACCAGCTCCAGTCAGCCTTTCTACGGTTTTTTTATCAGAGGGTGCCGCAACGCGAAATCCTCAGGCAGTTTTCCACAATTAAATAGTTTCCAACCGAGACGGTAGCGGATTTCAGTTTACGCTTCCAAAATCTACGGCGGAAATTAGAACGGGGCCCAACGGAGGACGAGGCTAGGGAGACATTTGTGGCAGCATTACGTCGACCCATACGAACAACGCTCAACAACAATAGCGTGAAAGGGGAAACAGTCGATATGGTCATAGAAAGAGCGCTATAACTCGAGCTCGACGAAGAAGAGGAAAGGTTTTCCATGTCCTCATTGCGACAAGCGTTAGCTCAGGATGAGGAACGACATTTTCGCCAAGCGATCCAGTGCATGATTTGCTTAAATTAAGGGCATTCCGCAATTAAATGCAACATGTGAATCCACTGTCCAGTATGTCACTCGAAAGCTCACATAGTTGAGCAGTGCGAGTACAATATGTTGAACAGAGCCACGCCCACAATACGCATCGTGGAAACACAACGTCCCCCACGCCGTAATGAACAAAGGCAGCAAGAAGATTGACCACGGTATATGGATCGAAACCCACGCGATGACCGGCACTACCGGAATCGTCGAAATCACAACGATTCCGAGGAAGACAAGCCGAAGGATGAAGACTACCGTGGCAACCCCAGAAATACTAAAGGGGGCAACGCTATGAGAACTACCGTCCGACGAACAAACGTGGAGGCTTCAATGGGCCTCACGGAAACCATCGTCAATATCGGGACCAACGGCGGTACGACGAAAGTTTGGACGAAAACCGGCACCAGGAACCACGCCGACACCAACATCAACCACCGTGTACGCTTCGACGAACGAATCAGGACTGGGAGGAGCAAGTCACACCTAGGGATCGGCACACACCACTAGGGGCCGACAAGGTTGAATCTAGCATCCATTTTTTTGTTTGTCAACAGCCCGGACATTATGCCACACAATGCCCAGTACGTAAGGGCAAGGGGCCCGCCGTCAATACGATTACGGCGGAAGTACAGCAAGTCACAACACGTCAGCAAACAAAAAAAGTTTATTGGGCCGCGCAAGATGAGATACGGTGGACAGCCCAAGAATGGGTTGAAAAAGCAAACGCAGCAAATACGGACCGCATGCGAAAGGAGTCTGCAAACACGGTGGAGCTATTGGAGGAAGAGGGACCATCTCCGGACCCCATATGGCAAGCACTGACAACCGGCGAGATAACGTTAACCATGGACAAGTTGCTGCAACTAGTCCCACGATTCCGCCAGGCCGTGGAAGAGTGGATGACGGGCAGACCTGGGGTAGACGTTGCCGCGAATTTTATATACATTAGCGACAGACCGACATTGGTGGATCACCACAACCCGGTTATTAAGTTAATACCACACGGTCAGGAAATCCCAGGATGTGTGATCTATGGTGGCTCGGGCGTTAATGTAATTAGCGCGAAGACATGCGAACAATTGGGAATTTCATAATTGGGAGCATGCCCGTTTTGGCTTCGCATGGCGGATACTTGCTCAATATGACCATTGGGGTTGATACGCAAGGTAGGCATTATCGTGGGAGGAGATCGCTTCGACATCTCGGCGGTAGTCCTCACCCTTGACGCCCCATGGACGTATCCAATGTTGTTGGGCAGACCGTGGCTTTGTTCTGCGAATATCAAGCAAAGCTGGCAACACAAGTGTATCAGCTTTCGACGCGGACGCACCAAGGTCCGCGTACCTACAAAGGAAATGGTGACACAACCCAAGGGCATAACACCATTGTACGCAGACGATATAAATATGCAGGCTGGGGTGGATGATACGGAATTAGAGGTATACCTAGACGAGCACCCTCGGATTATTCCGTTGTTCAAAATCGACGTTATCGAAACCACAGCGGAATATGCCATGCCCGCTACACTCCACGACGAGGCTTACGACCCAAACCCGGAGTCAATATTAGAACTAAGCAGAGCACGGGCAACGTTCGAGAGGTCAATGGAAATTTCACGGCGAGTCACCACCTCAGCCTTGGAAGAAGTAAACGTGGGTACGGCGTCAGAACCCCATTTCCTCTCCATCGCAAAAGAATTAATGTCGGATTAGAGAGACGCGATGATATCACTACTCAGGAAGTATAAATATGTGTTCGCCTGGGCTCACGAGAACATGAAGGAGTTAGATCCGAAGTTCTATCAACATAACATCAATTTAGCAACCGACGCGAAACCGGTCCACCAACGTCGATACCGCATGAACTCAAACTACGCGGCCCGCGTAAAAGAATAAATTGACAAACTCCTCATGGCTAGATTCATACGACCAGTTAAACAAGCTACATGGTTAAGCACGATAGTAGTCGTACCAAAGAAAAATGGCAAAATACGGGTATGCGTGGACTACCGGAAATTAAACGTCGTAACCATTACAGACGCATTCCCTTTAGCTTTCATTGATAGCGTACTGGACGCGGTCGCGGGGCATGACATGTATAGTTTTTTAGATGGCTTCAATGGGTACAACCAAGTACGCATGCACCCCGACGACCAAGAGAAGACGGCGTTTGTCATGGACTAGGGAGTCTATGTTGTAGTTGTCTCAATGTTTGGGCTAAAGACGGCGCCGGCGACATTTCAACGGACAATCACAGAGAATTTTGGGGAATATATTCCGTCCTTCATGCAAGTTTTTTTAGACGATTTTGCGGTATATGGGACAACAACCGACCATTTTACGCATCAGCAATTGTGCCTAAAGCGTTGCCGAACCACACGCTTAAGCCTGAATCCCACCAAATGTGTCTTCGGTGTTACCAATGGGGCTCTCCTTGGCCATATAGTTAACAAGAAAGGGATAGCGGTCACTCCAAATAAAATCACCGCGATTACTCGCGCGAAAAGGCCGACAAACGCGAAATCACTCAACCGGTTTTTAGGACAAATACGATGGCACAGTCGGATGATACGCTATTTGGCGGACTTCGCCACGTCATTACATGCCACCGTTCATCGAACTCCCTTCCAATGGACAGCTATGGAAGAGAAAGCATATGATGCGCTAAAGGTAATGCTAACACCCGTCATACAGCCACCAGTTTGGGCGAAGCACTAAAATATGTAACTATGATAGACAGCAAAATAGGACAACTTGGCTGAGTGGTTAACGCGTTTGACTTGAAATCAAATGGTTTCACCCTCGTAGGTTCGAATCCTGGAATTGTCGACTTTGTCTCAGTTAGGCCTTACTGAGGTGTTTGAGTCCATGCTAAAGTGATGACACGGGAATGTCGACCAAGAACAAGTCACCCTCTCTGAGTGTAACATATAACGGGTACAACGAGTGTACTTTCGGTCCTCGAGCAAACAGGTGGTTCCCACTGTGGAGTGCCCACCCTCTTGATGAGCAGGCAGCACGGATGTCGTCTTTGTCTAATTGTCTGACTAAGATCAATAGTCTTGAGAGCTCAGGTACATGTCTGACATTAATAATTATGTAGTACCAATATAGAGCCACCGTGAAGGTTGAGCTCTACTGCCTCCATTCCGATAATTGCGCATTGCTGTGAATTTCCGACTCGAACTGAGTCGGAATATCGGGTTGAGTATAGCTGAAATTGGGATCGATGAGGGGTCACATGATATGAAGCGCCCGAATCCAAGAGCCATGTGCTCGATTCCTCTCTCGTAGGCAGAATTTATGATTTGACTAGGTTCTCAATAGTGAGAGGGAGAGAGACAGAGATATAAGACTTGAAATAGAACTGAGATTATATTATTACGAAATGTTGAGAGACAAGCTCAACATTTGTGCATAATACGATGCGTAACCCAGTGCGTAAATCGATACGCACAACATGGCCGTATCGGTGTCAAGACCACGAGGCCGTTAGGAAGATATTCCTCGTAAGGAATAATTTTGGGAATTAGTGTAGTAGGCTCATTTATGAGCGGTAAAGTATTATAAGTACTTGTGTCAGCCCGATTGTCAGGGCTTGTATAAAAGGTGATCACTGAGCACGGTGTATGTACAGATTGAGTATTATTTTGAATTGAGTTTCTGTGTGTTCTCTCTCTATGTCAGTCCTGCATATTGTTTATATTCAACCTCTCCATTAGACCTGCGTATTTTCTGTGTTCAGTTTTCTATTGCTTCCGCACGCTATTCTTTTCAGGAAACAAGGTTACAAAGAGTAGGCTAAGGGCTAAAGATTGGTGTTGAACCGAATGAGTTTTGATGAATGAATAGACACCTATTTATAGATCCTTATGGAGTATTCTAGAATGTTCTAGAATATTCTAGATATTAATGATATTTAATATAATCATGGAATATCCTGGAATGTTCTAGAATATTCTAGAATACTCTATATATCTTGTAATAACTAATAATATATTTATTATAAATATATGTCATATATGTTATTATAATGGTTAAAGGTCTAACATATAGACAAAGACGTCTTGGGATCAAATCCTTGTAAGGCCAAAATGTATGTCTTCATGACGTTATCCTCCCTTTTCAACAACGAGTTCCACTGGTCGGAAGACAAGATTTCGGACTTTGCTTATGGGAATATTTGTTGTGAAACACAGCAACCATTTCGGAAGCATTAGCAAGATTCTCGAAATCTTCCCATGTTCGATCATTAGGTGTATAACCTAACTAGTCAACCAAATAATACAATTTGTTGCGAACGATCTTGGAATCGAGAATGGAAGAAACTTCATCTTCGAAGCCATTTGAAACTTCGATTTGAGGTGGAGGAGATGTAAGACAACCTGGAATAGAGTTGGTTTTGTAGGGCTCCAAAATGAAACATGGAAGACCGGGTGAAGACGCATATGAGGGGGGAGCTCAAGGCAAAATGCCACATCATTAATCTTACAAAATATCACATATAGGCCAAAACGTTGATATTCCAATTTGCAGCAAGCTCCAGTTGTTTTAATGTCACCTTGTAAAACCCATACTCAATCTCCCACTTGAAACATAGTCAATGAATCACGTCGATGACGGTCGGCAACCTTCTTTTGAGTGTTTTAAGCATCACATCAACAGTGCAAATCAATATCTTGAACTTCTTGGAGTCGGCTGAGCCGATCTTCAACAATTGGGTTCGTCGAGATTCGGGATGTTCAAGGATAGTCGAACAAGGATGGTACCCAATGTTTGCAAAAAATGGGGAATATCGCCCGGGGACGCAACAAGGAAAAGCAGATGCTTTATCTCGGTGTTCATATATGGAACTTCAACCAGGAGAGGCCTCATGAAAGTCAGAAGCAAATCCTCTTTGGTCTTGACCATCTAGAACTAATGGCATTTCATGTTACAGACACACCCGGGGATTCAAGACTTCTGGACTCTATTCGGGAGCATATTGCGACTGATGAATTCACCCAAGACATTCTGAACCATATTATCCTAGATCGTGCTTCTTGTTAACAATATCAAAATCCTCGTCAAGACTACAACAAGTTCAATTGGCATGATGGATTACTTTTTCGACAAAATCTCTTATATGTGCCTGATGGTCCTTCACGACACCCAGACTTGCAACAATGTCATGACGCACCAATGGTTGGACATTTCGCCATCCACAAGACTTTCACGTTAATTTCTCGAAGGTATTGGTGGCCAGGACTTCGCCATTTTGTTACGGAATATGTTTGTAATTGTGATACATATTGCCGATCCAAAAGAACTCGACATCATCCATATGGCTTATTACAGCCAATGCCTATTCCTGAGAGTCCACAGAAATCTATTCTATTGGAGTTCATTACGGATTAGCCCTTAACCTACTCTTTGTAACCTTGTTTCCTCATAATATAATCTCATTTCCATTTCAAGTCTTATCTCTCTCTCTCTCTCTCTCTCTCTCTCTCTCTCTCTCTCTCTCTCTCTCTCTCTCTCTCCTACTCACGAGTCACGATAGTCCTCCAATTGTCAACATTCCTTTCCATTAAGAATAACTATTCCTTTATGCGTTTTTGGTTTGCTTATTATCAAGCTTAGATAGATAATATCTCCAACATTTTAATGTGGACAATACTAAAATCGATTCATAAAAACTAGAAACAATTTTCCCGACTACTTATGGTGGTGGACTCAAAATCAAATGTTTGCTTCTCGGAGCTTGGAATCCTACATGTTTGGAATTTTCTTTAAAATCTTTGATGTTGTCGTCGTTGATTTAAATAGACCCATTTTGTGGCAAACCAATACATATCAACATTTATAGAGGCGACATCTATCATGAATATTTGACCGCGTAAGCCAAATGTGTCAATATTAGCCCGACTCCATATTTTGAAAATTTCCTAATATAACCGAATATTTCTGCATTAACATAACGCAAACTAAGAAAATCATTAGACGAATTGCCCAAAATATTAATAGTTTTATTATCTCACGCTAAAAGCCAACAAAATATGGCAATTTGGCCGAGTGGTTAAGGCGTTTGAAATGAAATCAAATGGGTTTGCCCTCGTAGGTTCGAATCCTATAGTTGTCGAGATTCTTTTACTATGTTTTGGAAACTTTTTACTAACATTGAGCTTTTATGCTTTAAACATTAAATATCCCAATAGTAATCTAATGTATGTGCACTAACATACTTGTGAAAACTTAAATCGTATCGCTACCCAAAGAATAAAGACTCATTCTTTCCCAATTTCCTACCTTATTAGCATGCTTAGATAGAACATATTTCCAACATTTAATTACAACCAATACTAAAATATGTTATCGTAGATGGCTACGTAGGAAAATTAAGCTGAGTTGTTAAGGCGTTTGAGTAGATATGAAATGTGTTCCCCCTCGTAGGTTTGAGCTTGACATAAGCTATAAAATAAATATCCCATCTTAGGAAGAAGTGGTCAACATATAGAGTAAACTAAAAAAAATTTAACACATTTGTGAACATTGGCTTCCCTATCTATCATTAAAACAGGCTTACCTAATGAAATATAATTGCAATAAGCTAGTAGTGAACACATAAAGAGTAGCATTACCTTAAGAATAACTACTCTTTCTGGCATTTTTCTTTCGCTTATTATCAAGCATAGATAGTACATGCCAACAAAATACGGTAATTTGGGCGATTGGTTAAGGCGTTTGACTTGAAAGCAAATGGGTTCGCCCTCGCAGGTTCGAATCCTGCAGTTGCCGACATTCTTCCATTTAGGTGTTGAAACTGTTCACTAACATTGCATTCTTCCATTTAGGTGTTTGAAATTGTTCACTAACATTGAGCTTCTATTCTTTAAATAGTAAATATCCCATTTTAGGAACAAGACTCACAGAGGAAACATGACTTTTAATGTCCCATGTGTTAATATTAGGTTCCCCAAGGATTGGAGAAAAAATAAAGACTTATAATTGTCATGTTTCCTGCTTTATTAGCATGCTTAGAAAGATAATATTTGCAACATTTAATTCCAAATAATACTAAAATATGTAACTATCATTAATAGCAAAAAAGGACAACTTGGCCGAGTGGTTAAGGCGTTCGACTTGAAATCAAATGGGTTCGCCCTCGTAGGTTCGAATCCTGCAGTTGTCGACATTCTTTTCCCTTAGGAATAACTACTCCTTCGTGCGTTTTTGGTTTGCTTATTATCAAGCTTAGATAGATAGTATCTCCAACATTTTAGTGTGCACAACACTCAAATCGATTCATGAAAACTAGAAACAATTTTCCCGACTACTTATGGTGGTTGATTCAAAATCAAATGTTTGCTTCTTGGAGCTTAGAATCCTACATTTTGTAGACTTTCTTTTAGAATCTTTGATGTTGTTGTCTTTGATGTTGTTGTCTTTGATTTACATCAAGTCATTGTGTGGCAAACCAATACATATCCCAATTTAGAGAGGCGACATCTATTATGAATATTTAACCCCTAGCGCCAAATGTGTTAATATTAGCCCGACTCCATATTTTCAAAATTTCCTAATATAACTGAATATTTTTGCATTAACAAAATGCCAACTAAGATAATCATTAGACGGATTGCCCAAAATATTCATAGTTGTACTATTTCATGGTAGAAGCCAACCAAATATGGCAATTTGGCCAAGTGGTTAAGGCGTTTGACTTGAAATCATATGGGTTCACCCTTGTAGGTTCAAATCTTGCAATTGTCGAGATTCTTTTACTATGTTGTGGAAACTATTTACTAACATTGAGCTTTTGTGCTTTAAACATTAAATATCCCAATAGTATTTAAATGTATGTGCACTAACATACTTGTCAACACTTAAATCATATCACTACCCAAAGAATAAAGACTTATACTAGTCCTCTTTTCTGCTTTATTAGCATGCTTAGATATATAATATTTGCTACATTTAATTACAACCAACACTAAAATATGTAACTATGACAAAGAGCAAAATAGGACAACTTGGCTGAGTGGTTAAGGCGTTTGACTAGAAATCAAATGGGTTCGCCCTCGTATGTTCGAATCTTGTAGTTGTCGACTTTGTTTCAGTTAGTTGTTGACTACTTTCAATAACATCGATATTTTGTGATGTGAACCAATGCATCTTCCGTCTTAGCAATGTGACACGCACACAAGCATGACTTCTTAAGTCCCATGGAACAATTTTCGCAATATAAAGCTAGTATGACAATTTGGCCGAGTGGTTAAGGTGTTTGACTCGAAATCAAATGGGTTCTTCCTCGTAAATTCAAATATTGCAGTTGTCGAGATTTTTGCACTTAGGTATTATTGCTAGTAACTTATATCGAGCTTGACATGTGCTCAACAATAAATATCCCATCTTAGAAAGCATTGGTCACCACACAGAGAAAACTAAACTTTCTAAGATGCATTTTTGAACATTGGCTTCCGTAGGTATCGTAAACACAAGCTCACCTAGTGAAATATAACTGCGATAATCTACTAGTGAACACATAAATAGTAGTATTACCTTAAGAATAACTACTCTTTCTAGCGTTTTGGTTCGCTTATTATCAAGCTTAGATAGATAATATCTCCAACATTTTAGTGTGGACAATACTCAAATCGATTCATGAAAACTAGAAACACTTTGCCCGAGTGCTTATGGTGGTTGTACTATCTCATAAAAGCCAACAAAAAATGGCAATTTGGCCGAGTAGTTAAGGCAGTTGATTTGAAATCAAATGTGTTCGCCCTCGTAGGTTCGAAGCCTGCAATTGTCGAGATTCTTTTACTAAGTTGTGGAAATCGTTTACTAACATTGAGCTTCTGTGCTTTAAACATTAAATATCTCAATAGTATTCAAATGTATGTGCACAAACATACTTGTCAACACTTAAATCGTATCGCTACCCAAAGAATAAAGACTTATAATAGACCTCTTTTCTGCTTTATTAGCGTGCTTAGATAGATAATATTTTTGTAAAGAATCAAGAGATGGATTCTTGTGAAGCGGAAGAGATGTGAGTTATGTGTGTGTGTGTAAGAGAGAGAGAGAGAGAGAGAGAGTGAAACACAGAGAATACGCAAGGTAAAAGTCTATTGACATAGGAGAAAGACTCAACATTATACATGGTGGGAGGAGGGTGCTTTATGTAGTCACCCTCTCTCTTCATTAACTACAAGACTCATAGAGCATGGGGAATGTGAAAGCTCATAAGTTATGTGTCATAGAATATGATTCTATGACTCATACTAAATGCTAGAATACAAACTGGTGACATAATGGTGACTCTTGACTGTTGGAGTGTCTCTTCACTCTCAAGGTGAGTTCACATACTATACCAAGTTGAGCTTGATTCTCAACATGCCCCCTCAAGCTCAAGTCGGGTCGGTTTCAGATGGTATTCGAAATCTGCTTCAACTCGCGTTCCGGAGTCCACGTCGACTTGCTTTATGCGGAGTTTCGGAATCCGTGCTCCAGCTTGCGTTGTGCGTAGTTACGAAGTTTGTGCTTCGGCTTGCGTCTTTCTTCGCGGCTTTGCACTGTAGATCGGCTCTTCACTGCTTCATTGTGTGGTTGCGGAATCCACGCGTTATTGTGTAGTGTCTTTAGTACTCCCCCTCAAGCTTGGCAGATCAGGGATCGTCAATCCGAGATCGGTCATGAATTGGCATAGCTTGTCGGCTCCTAAGGCTTTGGTGAAGATGTCGGTCGTTTGAAGATTGGTGCTAATGTGTTGTAGATCGACATCGCCAGCCAGAACGCGCTCTCGGATGAAGTGATAGTGCACTTCGATGTGCTTTGTCCGCGCGTGGAACACCGGGTTCCGAGCCAGATAGATACTGCTCATGTTGTTGCAGTAAAGGGAAGTCGGATCCTTGATGGGTACGCCCAAATCCTTCAAAATCCTCTTGAGCCATACGACTTCACACGCAGCTACGGTTGTGCCCCTGTATTCCGCCTCCGTACTCGAAAGAGCGACGGTAGGCTGCTTCTTACTACTTCAGGATATTGCTCCGCTGCCGAGGGAGAAAACAAATCCGGAGGTTGATCTTCTATCAGCTTTGTAGCCTGCCCAATCGGCATTTGTGTACACCTCAAGTCGTATTGGCATCGCGATTTTGTAGAGGATGCCGCAATCCATTGTGTCGCTCACATAGCGTAGAACTCGCTTAGCGCAATCCAAGTGAGTATCACGCGGTGTTTGCATGAATTGGCTAAGGAGACCAACCGGATAACTAAGATCGGGTCGTGTGATCGTGAGGTAGATGAGACTCCCGATGAGTTGCCGATACTGAGTTGGTTCACACACTTTGGTGTCGGACTTCGCATCTATTTTGAGATTACGATCGAGCAGGGTTGCCACGGATTTGCACTCAGCCATCCCGAACATGTACAGTAAGTTGAGGATGTAGTGCCGTTTGGAGATCATGATTCCGGCCGGAGTCCGAATTACCTCAATGTCGAGGAATTGGTGGAGCTCCTGCATGTCCGTCATCTCGAACTTGTCGGAAAGGAGGGATTTGACCTTATTGATTTCGACGAGATGCTCACCTCCAATGACTAGGTCATCCACATATAAGATGATGACGATCGGAGTTGCGGAATCGCTTCGTATGTAGAGGGAGTTGTCCGATTTTGACATATGGAAGCCGATTTGATGAAGATATTGCGTTATCTTCGAATGCCAAGCACGCTGTCATGAAGAAAACCGTCCCTTGGTGCAATCGGTGAATAGCGCCCATGAACCGGCCCTTCACGTGTGTGCGCTCTTAATGTATATAATAGAGAATTAGGTACATAGAGATATCCTGGGTAGTTAGATTCGGTAGGTAGGAAGTAAATGAGGGAGAGGGCTCCCTTCTTGACGCTATAAAGGAGAGGGAGACGCAGGGAGAAAGTCATCGCGCATTGAGGACGAAGTGCTATCGGACTGGAACCGAACGCTTCTCCTCTAATCGTTCCCCATCGCTCTTCTCTACAGGGTTTCGGGAGGCTCGCACTACTTCGAGGAACGCCCGTGTGCTTCCGGCAGCACCTCCACCCTTTTCTCCTTTCGTGCGCAGACGAACAGGCGTCGGCATCTGTTCGTCGGCCTGTTCGGTTGTAACCGCTCGCATGCTCTGTTGTGTACTTGATATTTGTTAATATACAAACACTTGTGTCTCCCTGTCTTTGTGTCCATTCGCGTCTTCTGTCTTGACGGGCCATGCCCCCCCCCTTGTGTTTCTTTGCTCATACATGACCGGGCGTCGCTCTCTTTCTCTTTCCCCTTCAATCACCTGCTCTTCGGTTCAAGACCCCGGTGGTCCCGCCTCGTCTCTCCACACACGCTGTCGTGAAGAAAACCGCCCACAAGAGGAATCGGAGGAACAAGGCGTGGGGAAACGGCTCTACACACACACGCGCGCCAAGAAGTACCTAAGGGCGAAGTAGGTACGTACGAGGATCCTAGGTGGGTAGATTCGGTTGGTATGCAGTTAATGCCAAACGGCCTCTTGACAGGATATAAAAGGAGGAGGAAGAATAGAAGTGGGGGATCTCGCGCGGAGAGGAGGAAGTGCTGCCGAACCGATTTCGGAGCTCCTCTCTCACTCCTGCTTTCTCTGTCTTCTGCTCCATCGCGTACCTGTGCTGGTTTCGAGGAGGCTTGCGCTGTTCCGTGGAACGCCCCGAGTGCGTCCTGCAGCACCTCCGACCTGTTTTCCCTTTCTGTGCGTCGCGACATACAGGGGTCGGCATCTGTTCGCCGCCCTGTTCGTTTTCGTTAGTATCTATTCCGTGCCCCACCGTGGGTTGTAATACTTTAGTCTGTTATTTTCTTGCATTCATAAGCACATATCTTTCGTTGTTGCGTCCATCTGCGTCGGCGTTTATTTGTGATCTCTGTTTGTTGGGCCGTGTCCCTGTGCAATCTTCGGTTCTGTGTAATCGGGTCTCTCTCTTACTCCGCTCTCTCTTGCTCTTCGGTCCAAGACCCTCGTGGTCCCTCCTCCTTTCTGCACGCAAGGGCGTAGCAACCCCGACATCTTGGTGAACCCGACGTGAAAGAGGCGGCAGAAGAGCAGGAAATGAGGGGGTCGGATCTCGCAGAGGCCATGGCTTCGGCCGTGGATCGGATTGTAAACGCGCGCGAGAGCACCGGTGCCCTCGACAGAGCTATTGAGGCGGTCGTCGGCACGATCGGCCGGTTCGATGGGAAGGATGCCACGAAGTATTTGGCGTCCTACGGTGCAGAGATGCTGATGCGGGACATTCCGGAAGAAAGGCGTCTTGCCGGATTTCCCCGAGTAGCGATGCCGAGCATCCATGCGGAGGTGCTCGAGGTGCGGACGGAGAGCCGTACCTGGGAGGAGTTCGAAGGTCGGCTCCTAGAGAAATACGGGCTGGACGACGCGCTCCGGCTTTCGAAGCGAAGGTTCATGGAATGGGTGGAGTCCCCGGGGAAGGGAAGAAACGCGTCGGCGCTCCTCCGGGAGTTCGAGGAAAACTTTGCGCGCCTTTCGGCGCTCGACCGAACCATCCTGGACACGAGCCGGGTCTTGCTGTTTGTCAAGTCGGTCGACGAGCGGGATCGGGAGCAAGTGGGCTTCTTGCTGGAGACCGAAGACGGGCTCACTACCGACTGGGCGGCTGTCAGGAAGGTCTGTGGCCGTTTCGACAAACGGCGAGAATGGGCGGATAACGGGGCGACCGGGTCGGGCTCGGTCGCAGCAAGGAAGCTCGAACCAGCGCCACAGGTGCGCAAGGAAGAGACCCGGGAGTGGTTGGAAACCGGTTCGGCTTCGACCGGCGTAGTCAGAGGCTCAACCGGAGGAGCGGCGCTGGAGGAATTGACGAAGGCGATAAAGGACCTCCAAATCGCGCAGGCCCGAAGGGAAGGAGGCGAACCGGCTCGTGACCGACGGCCGGCGGCAGGAAACAGGTGCATGTGGTGCGATGAAGTCGGCCACATTCGGAAGGACTGCGGCGACTTCGCGGAGGCGCTGAGGAACAGGGTAGTGTACCTGTGGGAAGGACGGGTGCATGCCAGCGACACCCGAAGGGTCCTGAGCCGAAACGACGGAAAAGGCGGTATGAAAAGGGTGATGGAAGAGGCGGCGGCCCGACACGCGGAAACCGTCCACTACTCGGCGTCGGCCGGCATTCGAGTCGGGGGCGGCGAGGCCCGGAGGGAAAGCAAAGCCGGATTCTGGCCGACGGTGCTGGAAGGCCTTGCCGATACGAGGATGAAGAGGGAAGAATCGGACCGTGCGGAGAAACTGGTACGGGAGATGACCGGGTGGAGCGACCCGGTCGAGGAAAGGACGGGCTTCGTGGAAGCTGCTTGCCAGAACTACGAGGCTCTGGTAGAAGAGAAGCGGGTGGGGAGACCCGGGACGACCGGGCCCTCACAACGATACGAGACCCGGTCCGGGCCACGACGGGACGAAGCCGGCGGGGCCGGTACGCAAGATAAACCCCAGAAGGGCGGGTACCGTCTGGGGACGGAGATAGAAAGGACCACGGACTTACGAAAGGTCCTGGAGGAACGGATCCTCGACAGCAAGGTGGAGCTGTCGTTACGAGAGGTGCTGGGAATCGCCAAGAAGGAGTTCCACGACTCCATCGTGGACTTGGTGAAACGGAAGAGGCTGTCGACGGAGACAGAACCGGAAAGACCGGTGGAAGTGCGGACGACGCACCTAGACGACATGGCGCTGGGAGACGAGTGGGCGGAAAGCCACTATTCGAGACCACACTGGGCCCGAGCGACCACGGAAACCCCGGTGAAGATCGGCGATGTCCGGGAACCGGTGATAGCTTTGGTGGACCACGGATCGGAGATCAATTTGATGTCCATGGACTTCTATAAGAAGGGCAAATGGCCGATCAACACCAAGCACGGGTGGAAAATAAGGGCAGCAACGCGCGCCACCGAGGAACTGCACGGGGCCTGTCCGAATGTGCGAGTCAAGATTGGCGACGTCGAGATTGACCAGCACTTCTTCGTGCAGGAGACGTCTTCGCATCCGGTCATTCTGGGAGAGCCGTACATCACGGCGGCGCGAATGGAGACCAAAGTGCTGGACAATGGTTCGGCCTACGCGAGGGTCAAAAGCCAAGACGGGCGCCATTCGGTCCAGTTTCTGACGGTAAGGCCGAACCACGAACGTAACCGCGATTCCCTCGGTTCCGAAAACCGAGAGGATTTTTAGAGAGGACTGCCAAGGCGTGGGGCCGCGACAGTCCGGACACCCCAGGAAAACCTCACACCTGTACGATAAAACCGAAGAAACCTTGTACCATAGGTAGGGAATTTTTGTTCTCCGACAGCGGAGCGTGTACGATAGTCGGCATCGGCGGCCGAGAGAAGAGAAAGGTGGAGGGGAGACTTCGAGCGTGCGGAGTTCTCGGCCCTGACGAGGAAATCAACGGAGCCGTGGAGGCGGTCTCATTCGACGACACCTTGGGAATGCTGGGAAAGGTAGTCGAAGAAGGCCTTAACGAAGACCGGACGATACCGGTGTGTTCCGAGGAGATGTACGAAGTCATCGCGGACTTCGGTCGAGGGCTCGAGTCAGTTCGGACGGCCCACGTAAGCACCAAGTACAAGACTGTGGACCGGAAGGTAAGGCCAGTCGCGGCACCCTTACCGGAGGACAGCGCGTCGAGAATCAAAGGGGTTGCATCGGACCCTAGTCTACGAGATCCGGCCTGCATAGGACACACCTTCACCGACGAGACGCTCCGAGAGCTCAAAATCGGTGGGGGCGGGTTCCTACTGCCGGCGGAGGAAGACCGGTTTCGGAGAATGCTCGGAAGGCACGGGAAAGCCTTCGCATTCTCGCCGGAGGAAATCGGGTGCGTTGACCCGACGATCGTGGAGCCGATGGTGATATTCACGGTACCGCATGTACCATGGAATCTCAAGCCAATCCCGGTTCCGAGAGCTCACATCCCGAAGTTGATGGAGCTGCTGAGGCAGAAAGTTGATATGGGAATTCTCGAGCCGTCGAGCGCCCCATATTCGAATCGATGGTTTACCGTACCGAAGAAAAACGGTTCGTTGCGCTTCATCCAGGACCTGCAGCCGGTCAATCGAGTGACCATTCGGAACGCAGGGATCGGACCGACCATAGACGAGTTCGCGGAGGCCTTCGCCGGAAGGTCAATTTACTCGGTCGGGGATCTATACTCAGGGTACGACCAGTTCCAGCTAGCCGTGGAGAGCAGAGACATTACGACGATGCGAACTCCCCTCGGCCTAGTTCGGATGTGTACACTGCCGCAAGGAGGGACCAACTCGGTGGCCCACATGGTGAATGCGATGAACAAGGTTCTGAGGGACTGTATCCCGGACGTCACCATGCCGTTTCTGGACGACATCCCGATCAAGGGATGCCCGGTGGAAGAAAAGGACGAGACGATCGGGCCGGACGGATGCCGGCGATTCGTGGTAACGCACATCGACGACTGCGAGAAGGTGCTACAAAGGCTAGAGGATGCGAGGCTCACCTTCTCGGGGGAGAAGTCAGCATTCGGGCAGTCGGAAATCATGGTGGTCGGACATTTATGTGGACCATATGGCCGGAAACCGTCTCCGGCAAAGATAGAAGCCGTCTCCGCGATGAAGCCCGACTGCAGCTCGGTCACGGAAGTACGGAGGTTCCTGGGGGCATGCGCGTTCTACCACATATGGATCCCGCATTACGCACACGTCGCGGAGCCACTGTACGGGTTGCTGAAAAAGGGGCGAAGGTTCGAATGGCTAGACGAGCACGCGGAATCGGTCCGGAAGCTGAAAGAGGCCCTTGCAGCGGCACCGGCACTCCGGAAGGCGGTATACGGGAAGGGTACCCCGGTATTCATAACGGTGGATACCAGTCCGACCGGGATCGGATGGGTCGTGAACCAGGAAGACGAGGACGGCAATCGGTTTTCGATCCGATTCGGCGCGAAAGTCCTCAGTGAACGGTAGCGAGGATACGCCCAGGTTAAACGCGAACTCTGGGGTATTGTTTCGGCGGTTAAGGCCGACAAAGACTACCTGATAGGGACAGCAGTGATCATCGAGACGGATTGCCTGCCGATTCTCGGTATGGTTTCCGGATGCGCGACTCCGGACCTGGCGATGCTCAGGTGGATAGCGTACATCAAGTCCCTGGACCCGGAAATACGACACATTTCCGGGAAAGACAACGCCATGGCCGACATGCTTTCGAGGGCGAGGTTCGACGACGAGGACGGCATGGTTTCGGAAGACGAAGAAGTCGGCGTGGATTTCTTCGAGGCGGCATACATAACGACCGACGGGATGAGCACTCCGGCGCTTAACGAGTTCGACGCGAGCAAGTACGACGGGGAGTGGCTGCAGATCGGCGGGTTTTTGAAGACAATGACGCCTGATGCGTCATGGACGAAGGACGAGGCCAACCGGATCCGGAAGAAAGCATATCGATTCTTTCTCCGAGATGGGCATTTGTGGAAGCACCCGAAGAAGAGGAACGGCGTCCCGCTCCGGGTGGTGGCGATGAAGGAAGAACAGGAGGAGCTACTGGCGGCCTACCACGGCAGCCCTTGGGCTGGACACCGTGGAACGTGGGCGACATTTGAGAAGCTGAAGGGGAAGTACTGGTGGCCGGGATTGTACCGGGACGTGCATCGGTTCGTGTCGACTTGCGAGAGTTGTCAGATGCACTCGATAGTCCGACACCGGGACGGGCTTCGCCCTACGTACCCTCCGACTATCCACTTCAAATGGATGGTAGATCTAGTGACGATGCCAATGGGGGTAGGACAAATGCGGTATCTGGTCCTAGCGCGGGAAGACCTGACGAACCAGGTGGAAGGCCGAGCCCTTCAGAACAAGACGACCGCGGCCGTGTGTCGGTTCCTGATCGAGGACGTGATATGCCGGTACGGGTGCGTCGGGAAGATCGTGGCTGACCGAGGGGAGTTGGACGCCGAGGAAGCCGCGGAGCTGTTCGATCGGCTGGGAGTCAAACTCTCGCTCACCACTGCGTACAACCCGGAGGCGAATGGAAAGGTGGAGCGCGGACACGGGCCGATCGTTAAAGCGCTGGTTCGGGCATGCGGGGGCCAAGTCGGTAACTGGCCGCGACTTCTACCTTATGCTTTGTGGGCCGACCGGACTACGCATAGTTCGGTAACCGGGTACATGCCGACAGAGCTCATATTCGGCCAGAAGCCGATCATGCCGATGGAACGAACAATCTCCTCATGGGCAACGGTCGACTGGAGGGACGAGATGAGCCGGGAGGACTTGTTGGCAGCGCGTATACGACAACTCGAACGGAGACCGGAGGACGTGGAGACGGCTGCAGAAAGAATCCGAGTGGCGAGGATAAAGAACAAGGCCAGGTTCGACCGAACGCACCGACTCCGACCGAAGAAGATCGAACAAGGTGACTGGGTGCTCGTCTACGACAGCAGCCTCGACAACCAGCACCGATCAACGCGGAAGTTCGCACGGAGATGGTTCGGGCCGTACACGGTACAGAGCGCCAACGAAAACGGGACGTATCATCTGGCGGAACTCGACGGTACGAGAATAGCGATACCCGTGGCCGGGAAGAGGATCAAAGCTTTCAAGAAGCGGCACGACGACGAACCCGACCCGATTCTCCTGGACAGCAGCGACGACCGATCCGAGGCCGAGGAAGGGCCGGCAGGCGAAGAGTAAAGGCGGGCCGGTTTTCTCCGTGCCAACTTAATTTGGCGCATGCCGGTGGATGCGCGGTTAGGTGGGGGCGGATGTCGTGAAGAAAACCGCCCACAAGAGGAATCGGAGGAACAAGGCGTGGGGAAACGGCTCTACACACACACACGCGCCAAGAAGTACCTAAGGGCGAAGTAGGTACGTACGAGGATCCTAGGTGGGTAGATTCGGTTGGTATGCAGTTAATGCCAAACGGCCTCTTGACAGGATATAAAAGGAGGAGGAAGAATAGAAGTGGGGGATCTCGCGCGGAGAGGAGGAAGTGCTGCCGAACCGATTTCGGAGCTCCTCTCTCACTCCTGCTTTCTCTGTCTTCTGCTCCATCGCGTACCTGTGCTGGTTTCGAGGAGGCTTGCGTTGTTCCGTGGAACGCCCCGAGTGCGTCCTGCAGCACCTCCGACCTGTTTTCCCTTTCTGTGCGTCGCGACATACAGGGGTCGGCATCTGTTCGCCGCCCTGTTCGTTTTCGTTAGTATCTATTCCGTGCCCCACCGTGGGTTGTAATACTTTAGTCTGTTATTTTCTTGCATTCATAAGCACATATCTTTCGTTGTTGCGTCCATCTGCGTCGGCGTTTATTTGTGATCTCTGTTTGTTGGGCCGTGTCCCTGTGCAATCTTCGGTTCTGTGTAATCGGGTCTCTCTCTTACTCCGCTCTCTCTTGCTCTTCGGTCCAAGACCCCCGTGGTCCCTCCTCCTTTCTGCACGCAAGGGCGTAGCAACCCCGACAACGCGCGTAACAACGTGACATATTTGGTGAACCCGACGTGAAGCAGGCGGCAGAGGAGCAGAAGATGAGGGGGTCGGATCTTGCAGAGGCCATGGCTTCGACCATGGACCGGATAGTGAGCGCGCGCGAGGGCACCGGCGCCCTTAACAGGGCTATTGAGGCGATCGTCGGTATGATCGGCCGGTTCAGTGGAAAGGATGCCACGAGTTATTTGGCGTCCTACCGGGCGGAGATGTTGATGAGGGATATTCCGGAAGAGAGGCGTCTTGCCGGATTCCCTCGAGTGGCGATGCCAGGCATCCATGCGAAGGTGCTCGAGGTCCGGGTGGAGAGCCGGACATGGGAGGAGTTCGAAGGACGGCTCCTGGAGAAATACGGGTTGGATGACGCGCTTCGACTTTCGAAGCGGAGCTTCATGGAGTGGGTGGAGTCCCCCAACAAAGGAAGAAATGCGTCGGTACTCCTCCAGGAGTTTGAGGAACGCTTTGCGCACCTTTCGGCGCTCGATCGGACCGTTCTGGACACAAGTCATGTCCTACTGTTTGTCAAATCGGTTAACGCATGGGATCGGGGGCAAGTTGGCTCCTTACCAGAAACCGAAGACGGACTGACGACCGACTGGGCCGCGGTAAAGAGAGTCTGCGGCCATTTTGACAAACGGTGGGAGTGGGCTGATACAGAGGCGACCGGGGCGGGACCTGTCGTAGCAAGGAAGCTCGAACCGATACCGCAAGCGCGAAGGGAAGAGACCCGGGAGTGGCTCGAAACCGGTTCGTCTTCGACCGGCGTGATCAGAGGCTCGTTCGGGGGAACAGCTCTAGAGGAGTTGACACGAGCGGTAAAGGATCTCCAGATCGCCCAGGCTTGGAGGGAAGGCGGCAATCAGGCTCGTGACCGACGGCCTCCAGCAGGAAGTAGGTGCATGTGGTGCGACGAGGTAGTGTACCTATGGGAAGACTGCGGGGACTTTATGGAGGCTTTGAGAAGCCGGGTAGTGTACCTATGGGAAGGTCGGGTGCACGCCAACGATACCCGGAGAGCCCTGAACCGAAACGACGGGCGAGGAGGAATGAAAAGGCTGATGGAAGAGGCGGCAGCCCAGCACGCGGAGACCGTCCACTACTCAGCGTCAGCCAGTATTCGGGTCGGAGGCAGCGAGGCCCGGAAGGAGAGCAAAGCCGAGTTCTGACCGACGGTGCTGGAAGGCCTCGTCGGTGCCCGACTGAAGAGAGACGAGGCAGACCGCGCGGAGAAGCGGGTCTAGGAGGTAACTGGGTGGAGTGACCCAGTCAAAGAAAAGAAGGGTTTCGTCGAAGCAGCTTGCCAGAACTACGAGGCTCTGGTTGAAGACAAACGGGTAGGTAAAATCGAAGGGGCCGGACCCTCAGAGAGATACGAAACCCGATTCGGGCCGAAACGGAACGAGGCCGGTGAGTCCAGTGCCCGGGATAACCACAAGAAGGGCGGATACCGTTTGGGCACGGAGATCGAAAGGACCACAGACCTACGAAAGGTCCTGGAAGAACGAATCCTCGACAGCAAGGTGGAACTGTCGTTGCGGGAGGTGCTCGGGATTGCCAAGCAGCAGTTCCACAACTCCATCGTGGACTTGGTGAAGAGGAAGAGGCTGTCGACGGAGGCAGAACCGGAAAGGCCGGTGGAAGTGCAGACGGCGCACAGAGAGGACATGGCGCTGGAAGACGAGTGGGCGGAGAGCCACTATTCGAGGCCACACTGGGCCCGAGCGACCACGGAAACCCCGGAGAAGATCGGGGATGTTCAGGAACCGGTGGTAGCGCTGGTGGACCACGGTTCGGAAATAAACCTGATGTCCATGGACTTCTACAAGAAGGGGAAATGGCCGATCAACACTAAGGATGGGTGGAAGATACGGGCGGTGATGCACGCATCCGAGGAACTACACGGGGCCTGCCCAAACGTGCGAGTCAAGATCGGCGACGTCGAGATAGACCAGCACTTCTTTGTGCAGGAAACGTCCTCGCACCCGGTCATACTAGGGGAACCGTACATTACGGCAGCACGAATGGAGACCAAGGTGTTGGACAACGGGTCGGCTTACGCGAGGGTCAAGATTCAGGACGGGTGTCATTCGGTCCAGTTCCTGACGGTGCGACCGAACCACGAGCGAAACCGCGAGTCCCTCGGTGGCAAGAACCGAGAGGATTTTTAGAGAGGGCTGCCAAGGCATGGGGCCGCGACAGTCCAGACACTCCGAGAAAACCCCACAAATGTACGATAGAAGTGAAACTAAAGAAACCTTGTACCATAAGTAGGAAGTTTTGTTTCTCCGACAACGGAGGGTGTACGATAGTCAGCATCGTTGGCTGAGAAAAGACAAGGGCGGAAGAGCGACTTCGGGCGTGCGGAATTCTCGGGCCCAGTGAGGAAATATACGGAGCCGTGGAGGCGGTCTCCTTCGACGATACCTTGGGAATACTGCGAGAGGTGGTCGGAGAGGGCCTTAAAGAGGACCGGACGATACCGGTTTGTTCAGAAGAAATGTACGAAGTCATCGCAGACTTCAGTCGAGGGCTCGAGTCGGATCGCACGGCCCGGGTTAACACGAAGTACAAGACTGTGGACCGAAAGGTAAGGCCAGTCGCGGCACCCTTACCGAAGGGCAGCGAGTTGCGAATCGAGGGGGTCGCGTCGGACCCCAGTTTACGAGATCCGGCCTGCATAGGGCACGCCTTCACCGACAGAACGCTACGGGAGCTCAAAATAGGTGGGGGCGGGTTCCTACTGCCGACGGAAGAAGACCGGTTTCGGAGAATGCTCGGAAGGCACGGGAAAGCCTTCGCATTCTCACCGGAAGAGATCGGGTGCGTAGACCCGACAGTCGTGAAGCCGATGGTGATATTCACGGTACCGAATGTACCATGGAATCTCAAGCCAATTTCGGTACCGAGAGCTCACATCCTGGAGCTGATGGAGCTATTGAGGCAGAAAGTCGATATGGGCATCCTCGAACCGTCGAGTGCCCCGTACTCGCACCGGTGGTTTACCGTACCGAAGAAGAACGGGACGTTGCGCTTCATTCAAGACCTGCAACCGGTCAACAGAGTGACCATTCGGAACGCAGGAATCGGACCAACGATAGACGAGTTTGCGAAGGCCTTCGCCGGAAGGTCGATCTACTCGGTCGGTGATTTGTACTCGGGGTATGATCAGTTCCAACTAGCCGTAGAGAGCAGAGACATTACGACGATGCGGACTCCTCTCGGCCTAGTGCGGATGTGCACCCTGCCACAAGGAGGGACGAACTCGGTGGCCCACATGGTGAATGCAATGAACAAGGTGCTGAGGGATTGTATCCCGGACATCACCATGCCATTCTTGGACGACATCCCGATCAAGGGATGTCCGGTGGAGGAAAAGGACGAAACGGTTGGATCGGATGGATGCCGGAAATTCGTGGCGACACACATTGACGACTGCGAGAGGGTGCTACAGAGCCTAGAGGACGCGAGGCTCACCTTCTCCGGGGAGAAATCGGCCTTCGGGCAATCAGAGATCATGGTCGTCGGACATCTATGCAGGTCGTATGGCCGGAAACCGTCTCCGGCTAAGGTGAAAGCCATATCCTCAATGAAGCCCGACTGTAACTCGGTCACGGAGGTACGGAGGTCTGAGTAGTGGCGATGAAGGAGGAACATGAGGAGTTGCTGAAGGCCTACCACGACAGCCCCTGGGCTGGACACCGTGGGACGTGGGCCACGTTTGAGAAACTAAAGGGGAAGTACTGGTGGTCGGGACTGTACCGGGACGTGCATTGGTTCGTGACAACTTGTGAGAGCTGTCAAATGCACTCCATGGTCTGACATCGGGACGAGCTTCACCCCACTTACCCTCCGGCCATCCACTTCAAATGGATGGTAGATTTGGTGACGATGCCAATGGGCGTAGGGCAGATGCAATGTCTGGTGCTGGCCCGGGAGGACCTAACGTACCAGGTGGAAGGCCGAGCCCTGCAAAACAAAACGACCGTGGCCGTGTGTCGGTTCCTGATCAACGACGTGATATGCCGGTACGGGTGCGTCGGAAAGATTGTGGTTGACCGCGGGGAGTTGGACGTCGAAGAGGTCGAGGAGCTGTTCAACCGGTTAGGGATCAAGCTCTCGCTCACCACAGCGTACAATCCGGAGGCAAACGGGAAGGTAGAGCGCGGGCACGGGCCAATCGTCAAAGCGCTAGTCCGGGCATGCGGAGGCCAGGTCGGGAACTGGCCACGGCTGTTACCTTATGCCTTGTGGGTGGACCGGACAACGCACAGTTCGATAACTGGGTTCATGCCGTCAAAGCTCATGTTCGAACAAAAGCCGATCATGCCGATGGAACGGACGATCTCCTCTTAGGCGACAGTAGATTCGAGGGACGAGGTGAGTCGGGAAGAACTGCTAGCGGCACGTATACGGCAGCTTGAGCGGAGGCCAGAGGACGTGGAACGAGCGGCGGAGAGACTTCAAACGGCGAGGATGAAGAACAAAGCCCGGTTCGACCGAACGCACCATCTACGACCGAAGAAAATCGAGGAAGGCGACTGGGTGCTAGTCTACGACAGCAGCCTCGACAACCAACACCGAGCAACACGGAAGTTTGCGAAGCGGTGGTTCAGGCCTTACGTGGTAACGAGCGCCAACGACAACGGGATGTATCACGTGGCGGAACTCGACGGTACGAGGATAGCGATGTCGGTAGCAGGGAAGCGGATAAAAGCGTTCAAGAAGCGCCACGACGACGAACCGGATCTAAGAGGCCTGGACAGCGAAGACGAACAGTCTGAAACGGAGGGCGAACCGATGGACAAAGAAACGGAACCCGGACCGGTTTTCTCCAACCAGAACCCAATTTTGGTGCATACCGGTGGATGCGCGGTTAGGTGGGGGCGGATATCGTGAAGAAAACCGTCCCTTAGCGCAATCGGTGAATAGCGCCCATGAACCGGCCCTTCACGTGTGCGCGCTCTTAATGTATATAATAGAGAATTAGGTACATAGAGATATCCTGGGTAGTTAGATTCGGTAGGTAGGAAGTAAATGAGGGAGACGGCTCCCTTCTTAATGCTATAAAGGAGAGGGAGACGCAGGGAAAAAGTCATCGCGCATTAAGGAGGACGAACTGTTGTCGGATTGGAACCGAACGCTTCTCCTCTGTTCGTTCCCCATCGCTCTTCTCTACAGGGTTTCGGGAGGCTCGCGCTGCTTCGAGGAACGCCCGTGTGCTTCCGGCAGCACCTCCACCCTTTTCTCCTTTCGTGCGCAGACGAACAGGTGTCGGCATCTGTTCGCCGGCCTGTTCGGTTGTAACCGCTCGCGTGCTCTGTTGTGTACTTGATATTCGTTAATATACAAACACTTGTGTCTCCCTGTCTCTGTGTCCATTTGCGTCTTCTGTCTTGACGGGCCGTGCCCCCCCCCCTTTGTGTTTCTTTGCTCATACGTGACCGGGCGTCGCTCTCTTTCTCTTTCCCCTTCAATCACCTGCTCTTCGGTTCAAGACCCCGGTGGTCCCGCCTCGTCTCTCCACGCACGCGCGTAACAACGCGACAACGCAATGCTTGCTTGAGGCCATAGAGTGGCTTCTTGAGTCGGCAAACAGCTTTTGGATGGGTGCTTGCATTGAAGCCGGGTGGTTGGATCATGTACACCTCCTCTTCTAATTCGCCTTGTAGAAAGGCGTTCTTGACGTCCATTTGATGGAGGTGCCACCCTTTCGCCGCGGCAATCGAAATTACGGTCCGCACTGTCGTCATCTTTGCCACCGAGGCAAAGGTCTCTTCGTAGTCGACGCCATGCGTCTGAGCGTATCCTTTCGCTACAAGTTGAGCTTTGTAGCGGTTCATGGAGCCATCGGCGTTATACCTCACCTTGTAGATCCATCTGCATCCGATCGCCTTTTTCTGTGGTGAGATGGGAACGAGATCCCACGTCTTGTTCTTCCATAGTGCCTGCATCTCCTCATTCATTGCTTCAATCCATCACGGGTCCTTCACGGCTTCCAAAAAGGTTTCCGGCTCCCGTACTGTCGCTACCTTCATCATAAATGCGTAATGGTACACCATATAATCGTTGTAGCCGAATCGGCTTACGGGGTTCTTTTCACGAGTGGATGGGCAGAGCTTTTCATTTGCAGAGATGAGGGCTTTCTTGGCTCCGATTGGTAACTCGAAACCACCGAGCTCACTGTCGAGTGAGTGAGTCGACTCATCGTCGTTGAAGTGATCATCTTCGTATTCCGACATTTTCGCCTTGCCTTTGTCCATCTTCGGGCTAGGCCGTGATGTGCTTTGATCTCTCAAAGGCTCTTGTGGTCCGCTCAATCGGATCGTGATCAGACTTTCTTCGAATATGCGCATAAGGCGATCTTCATCCTTGATCTCTTGTTCGGCGAATTCCGGGTCAAGCGGAGTCAGAGTTGGAGTTATCTTTGGTGCGTACCAGGATGCGGACTCGTCAAAAACGATGTCTCGACTTACTCGAGATTTTCGAGTTGAGGGGTTGTAGCACTTGTACCCCTTTTGCTCCAGTGAGTATCCTATGAGGATATATTTCTCCAACTTCGGGTCAAGCTTTTGACGCTTCTCGTCGAGGATGTGCACGTACACAATGGAGCCAAATATCCGAACATGTGATAGGTTCAGCTTCTTTCCGAAAAAAATTTCGTGCGGAGTGACCTCGTGCACGCCGGATGTTGTGCACCGGTTCATTAGGTAGACGGTCGTATTTGCAACTTCGGCCCAATATGACTTGGGCATATGCTTCTCGTTCATCATGGCCCGCACTACTTCGAGGATGTGATGATTTTTGCACTCGGCTACTCCATTTTGTTGTGGAGTGTGTCGTCAAGTGAATTCTCGCCGAATTCCTTCCTTTCGGAGATACACCATCAAATCGTCTGAGAATTACTCCTTGCTGCCATCTGATCGAAGGCATCGTACATGTCGGCCCGTGGCTTTCTCGACTTCATTCTTGAAATTTTGGAAGTGTCCGAACACTTCGATCTTTTGCCGCATTGGGTAGATCCAAGTGTGCCTAGAGAAGTCGTCGATGAAGAGCACGTAATATCGGCATCCGGCGAATGTAGTCGTCTGCGCCGGTTCCCATACGTCGGAATGGACTACGTCGAGTAGACCTTTGCTCACGTTCCGCTCTTTCGAGAATGGGTGTCGGTGTTGCTTGCCGAATTGACACGCTTCGCATACACCTTCAATCTCCTTCTCTTTGAATGTCAGGAGTCTGATGACAACTCCTTTCTATTTCATTTCTTTGAGTTTGTTGAGATTGATGTGGCCGATTCGCTTGTGCCATAACTCTATGTCAGAGTCGGCTTTCGTGTTTTTCGCGAACATGGCGGATTTCATCTCACATGAATCGAGAATGAACATCTGGCCCTCTCTTCGTCCGCGTGCGATGAGTCGGCCCTCTTTTTCGATGAAGCAACCGCCTTGATTAGATCGAACTTGCATCCCTTGCTCTACAATTTGGCTGACGGAGACCAAATTCTTCGTAATGGTTGGTACATGCAAGACATTTTTAATGTAATTTTGCTTACCTTCTTTTCCGAACGGAACATTGCCAATGTGCCGAATAGGGTGAATAGTGTTGTCTCCGGCCCTCGAAGTTCTCAGAACCATTCTTGATGCGATGTCATATGGTTCGAGGCACCGGAATCGACGAACCATACATCTTCCGGACCGGAGGCACTAGTTGAGGTAGCGGCTAACATAGAGTTTGCTCTATGTTTCATCATGAACATTCCGCCACGGTCGGAGTTGTGCGCATACATTCCGCAACGATCTTCGTAGTCAGAGTTGTGCTCGTACATTTCACCACGGTCGGAGTTGTGTGCATACATTCCGCCACGATCTTCGTAGTCGGAGTTGTGTGCGTAATTCGTGAGTTGTCGGCTTGTGGAAGCCGATTCACGCATCTTCTTTCGGCACTCTTCTTCGTGGTGACCAAGCTTTCCGCAATATCCGCATTCGGTTGCGTTTTGACGGCTTGGGCCAGAGTGGAAGCTCCCCCTTCTTGCGAAGGTTCCTCGTTGGCCTCCGTTTTGCGGCCAAAACTTGGGAGTTGTGGTCATAGGTCGGACCTCGTCCGCCTTGTCCTTGGCCGAATCGTCCTCTCGCTCGTCCGCGTCCTCTTCCTCCATTAGAGTGCGTGTAGAGCATGTGGACTTCCGACTCATTGCTGCTTGTACGCACGTGGTTTTCTTCGACCAATAGCATTGATTGGAGCTTGAAGAAGGAGGGAGATTTCTCCCATGCTAGAACGGTCGTTCGCATCGCGCCGAACCGTGGTGCGAGGCCGCCAAGGCATATTTGCACCATCTCATCATCATCTATAGTTACGCATATTGAGCCGAGCGAGTCGCAAAGCTCCTTGATCTTCAAGGTGTATGTCGTGATGGACATGTCCCTCTGTTGAATGTTGTTCAACTCTTGGCAGAGTTGAAGTTTCCTCGCGGTCGTGTTGGCGGTGAAAATCTTTCCTAGATTTTCCCATGCTTCCTTCGGCATCTTGGCTTCTCGAATGTAACCGAGCATGTGGTCGTGAACACATGTCGCCAAACAATACATCACGCGGCTTGCAGCTTGCTCCCATGTCGCGTATCCGGGAACCGCTTCGGCGGATCGGTCTTCATGCGCTCCTTTGATGTAGCTCCAATAGCCTTGTCTGACAAGGTATTGGTGCATCTTGTACTCCCAAGATGTGAAGTTGTTTCGATCCAACTTCTTGGTAGGGAGAGCGCTCCCCATTTGAGTATTCATTATGTCGATTCTTCTTCTTCTTCTTCTCTCTTCGAATGTGAGCTATGTAGAGAAGCTACGATAGCTATGACCCAGTTCTTGGTCGTCGGCATAGAGCACAACACACGATCACGATGAGGCGAATGGGCTAGATCGAGCTACCAAATCGCTCTGATACCATGTAAAGAATCAAGAGATGGATTCTTGTGAAGCAGAAGAGATGTGAGTTATGTGTGTGTGTAAGAGAGAGAGAGAGAGTGAGAGTGAAACACAGAGAATACGCAAGGTAAAAGTCTATTGACAAAGGAGAAAGACTCAACATTATACAAGGTGGGAGGAGGGTGCTTTATGTAGTCACCCTCTCTCTTCATTGACTACAAGACTCATGGAGCAGAACTTGCATCTTGGTTCTCCCTTGCCGCCCTTTCATGTCGGGTTCACCAATTTATGTCGCGAAGTTTCGCGCACGTGTGTTACTTGGGCGGGCCCACGGGGGTCTTGGACTAGGGAGTACTCAAGGGATAGAGAAGACCCAAGGTTTGCTTTACGACAATACTACTTCCCGACCCCTTCCCGAGCAAGGTCTCGTTGCCCTTTGTTTTGTGAGGTCGGTGGCTTTGGTTGATCACGACTCGTCGACCTTCCGACATCACCGCACGAGCCAAGTGACCAAACGGGTACAAGCAAGATGATCATGCAACATGAACGCACAAGGGGACGATAACAGAAACATGAATGTCTGTACGTCTTTATGAGGAAGAGAGGTGCATGGGCACGCCCGAACGTTTCCTCGTCACAAGACGTCGAACGTACGAGGAAGACACAAAACACATGCACAAATGCTCGTACGCCTTTATGAGGAGGAGAGGTGCATGGGCAAGCCCGAATGCTCCCTCGTCACGAGACGGCTGAACGTACAAGCAAGACACAAACACACGCACAAAAGGCTCTTACACCTTTATGAGGAGGAGAGGTGCATGGGCGAGCCCGAAACGCTCCCTCGTCACGAGACGGCCGAATGTACAAGGAAGACACAACACACGCACAAAATGCTCGTACGTCTTTATGAGGAGAGGTGCATGGGCACGCCCGAAACGCTCCCTCATCACAAGACGACCGAACATACAAGGAAGACACAAACACACACACAAATGCTCGTACGCCTTTATGAGGAGAGGTGCATGGGCAAGCCCGAACGGTCCCCTCGTCACAAGACGGCCGAACATACAAGGAAGACACTAACACACACACAAATGCTCGTACGCCTTTATGAGGAAGAGAGGTGCATGGGCAAGCCCGAACGGTCCCCTCGTCACAAGACGGCCGAACGTACAAAAGAAGACACAAACACACACACACACACAAATGCTCGTACGCCTTTATGAGGAGGAGAGGTGCATGGGCAAGCCCGAACGGTCCCCTCGTCACAAGACGGCCGAACGTACAAAAAAAAACACACAAACACACGCACAAAATGCTCGTACGCCTTTATGAGGAGGAGAGGTGCATGGGCAAGCCCGAACAATCCCCTCGTCACAAGACCGCCGAACATACAAGGAAGACATGAATAAAGAAAGAAGGAGAGAAAGAAACACGAATGATATCAACCAAAGAGATAAATAGGTGTTCGATTCCAACGCTAGAGAACCCTTTATAAAATAGGGTTTTGTTTACAATGGCAACTTATAGTTAACCACAAGTTCAATCAAAACATAAATATTAAATGCCCTTAGAGACAAACGTAAATCCGATCACGGTGAAGATGAACACACGAGCACCACCAAAATGTCAATCCCAACGAACCACGACCACCCGAACGGCGAGCACACAGGTTCGCAACGACGAATGGGGCGGAGCAACGTCGAACCAACGAATCTTGGGCTCACGAGCACTTCAAGTGCCGACGCGAAGAGGACGAGCACGTGGCGATGGGGAGATGAAGGGGTATGAGATGAAGAGAAGTGGTAAATAGGGAGATGAAGAGCTTCGAAGGAAAATTGGCGATAGTCTCCTCCTCCCAAAACGTCCTCCCGAATGAGCCCCCCTCGACCTCCTTTTATAGGAAAAAAAGAAGGGGGGGTCGCCAAATTTGTCTTCAATAAAAAAGGAATAAAATTCCTTAAATCATGCTACACTATAAGTCCAAATTCAAACCGTGCACCTCTAGCTTATAGTCAATGTGACTATCCACTAGCCCACTAACTCTCTCTTATATAATATATAATTCTATCTCTATAAATTTATAGCCTCTCTCCCCTCTACCTTTTATCTCTCCTCTCTCTTACTTTTTGCACGAGCTTCTATACCTCCTTTTCACCCTTTCTTTTCCTTTTTACTTTGCATATATACACTTAATCGCATTTGTGTGCACACACATTACACATGCAACTTTTTGACCCCCCCTTCCGCCGGTTTTTCCCACCCTCGAGCACGCCACATCACGACCCTCGAGCACGCCATAAAAGAGAGAGAGAGAGAGAGAGAGAAAACTTGGAATGGAAATGAGATTATTTTATGAAGAAACAAGGTTACAAAGAGTAGGCTAAGGGCTAAATACTGGTGTTGAACCGAATGAGTTATGATAAATGAATAGACACCTATTTATAGGTCCTTATGGAGTATTCTAGAATGTTCTAGAATATTCTAGATATTTATGATATTTAATACAATCATGGAATATCCTAGAATGTTTTAAAATATTCTAGAATACTCTATATATCTTGTAATAACTAATAATATATTTATTATAACTATATGTTATTATAATGGTGAAAGGTCTAAAATATAGACCAAGATGTCTTGGGCTCGAATCCTTGTAAGGCCAAAATGTATGTCTTCATGACATTATGCCCCCTTTTTGACAACGAGTTCCATGGGTCAGAAGACAAGATTTCAGACTTTGTTTATGGGGATATTTGTTGTGAAACACAGCAACCATTTCGAAAGCATTAGCAAGATTCTCGAGAGGTTCCCATGTTCGATCATTAGGTGTATAACCTAACCAATCAACCAAATAATACAGTTTGTTGCAAACGATCTTGGAATCGAGAATGGCAGAAACTTCACATTCGAAGCCATTCGAAACTTTGATTGGAGGTGGGGGAGATGTAAGCCGACCTACAATAGAGTTGGTCTTGTACGGCTCCAAAAGTGAAACATGGAAGACCGGGTGAAGATGCATATGAGGGGGAAGATCAAGGCAAAATGCCACATCATTAATCTTACCAGATATCACATATGGGCCAAAACATTGATAATCCAATTTGCAGCTTGAAGGTCGGGTTGTTTTAATGTGACCTTGTAAAACCCATACTTGATCTCCCACTTGAAACGTAGTCGATGAATCACGTCGATGATGGTCGGCAACCTTCTTTTGAGTGTTTTAAGCATCACATAAATGGTGCAAAAGGATATCTTGAACTTCTTGGAGTCGGCTGAGTCGATCTTCAACAGTCGGGTTCGTTGGGAGTTCGGGATGTTCAAGCATAGTCGAACGAGGATGCTACCCAATGTTTGCAAAAAATGGGGAATATCGCCCTAGGACGCAACAAGAAAAAGCAGATGCTTTATGTCGACGTCCATATATAGAACTTCAACCATGAGAGGCCACATTTGAAAGTCAGAAGCAAATCCTCTTGGGTCTTGACCGTCTATGACTAATGGCATTTCATGTTATAGACACACCCGGGGATTCAAGTCTTCTGGACTCCATTCGACAGCATATTGCGACTGATGAATTCGCCCAAGACATTCTAAACCATATTATCCTAGATCGTGCTTCTTGTTCACAATCTCAAAATCCTCGTCAAGACTACAACCAGTTCAATTGGCATGATGGATTACTTTTTCGACAAAATCTCTTATATGTGCCTGATGGTCCTTCTCGACTCCAAGTCTTGCAACAATGTCATGACGCACCAATGGCTGGACATTTCGGCATCCACAAGACTTTTACATTAATTTCTCGAAGGTATTGGTGGCCATGACTTCACCATTTTGTTATGGATTATGTTCGTAATTGTGATACATGTTGCCGATCCAAAAAAACTCGACATCATCCATATGGCTTATTACAGCCAATGCCTATTCCCGAGAGTCCACGGAAATCTATTTCATTGGACTTCATTACAGATTAGCCCTTAGCCTACTCTTTGTAACCTTGTTTCCTTATAATATAATCTCATTTCCATTTCAAGTCTTCTCTCTCTCTCTCTCTCTCTCTCTCTCTCTCTCTCTCTCTCTCTCTCTCTCACTCACGAGTTACGACAATTTGAACCGAATGAGGTGTGATCAATGAATAGACACCTATTTATAGGTCCTTATGGAGTATGCTAGAATTTTCTAGAATATTTTAGATTTTTATGATATTTAATATAATCATGGAATATCATAGAATGTTGTAGAATACTCTAAATACCTTGTAATAACTAATAATATAATAATATATTATAACTATACATCATATATGTTATCATAATGGTTAAAGGTCTAATGTATAGACCAAGATGTCTTGGGCTCCAATCATTATAAGGCTAAAATGTATGTTATCATAATGGTTAAAGGTCTAATGTATAGACCAAGACATCTTGGGCTCGAATCCTTGTAAGGCCAAAATGTATGGCTTCATGACAAATTATCTCGGGATTTTCTCCAACTTCGCTGGTTGTTTGGCTGCTATGAAGAACTTCTTCCTCGGTCAGTCGAACCTTGTAATACATACGCGTTATTGGCCGAATCATTTGCAAACGATTTCAGTCAAAATTGCGCCCATGCCTGAGGAGTATTTAACGGCTACAATTGATGTGTTGCACACGGTTGTGATGAAAGTTTCCCACGAAGGGGGGAGACTACTCATAAGCAGCAATGCTCTTAGTTCATCCTCGATAGTCGTCCCTTGAGCCGAAATTTGGGAGCTTATACTTTCGTACTCGTTGAGGTGCGTTGGAGCGAATCGGATTCTTTCATCCGAAGGTTATAGAGGCGTCATATCAAATATATCTTCGTGGCGGCGACCTTCTTTTCGTAAGTGTCCGAAAGTGTCTTCCATAGTTGGAAGGCAATCAAACACAATTGCATCGTAAAGTACACGGACTTCGATAGATGCATCCGAATAGTGGCTGTGACAATTCTGTTGAACTTGTCCCATTCAAGCGGCTTGTATCCTTCTGCAGCATTTTCGTTTTCGATGGGGTCGATTGGCCCCTTGACTATTAAATAGTCTTGAATCTGCTCCTTCCATATTTGAAGTTCGATCTATCAAACTTCCTTAGACTCATCTCTGACGAGCCAGATGTTGATGCCATCTGTGTCGATTTTGAAGGGGGCTTTGTTTGGCGTTGGCTACAAACGATGGTTGGGTGCAGCAGACTGGCTCACCCGAATTCGTTCTAGTCGAGTTTGAACACAAGCCGGATCTTATTCGAAATTTAGGAGACTTGATCCGAAGTGACCACGGCTGACTAGCCTAGTTGAGTTTGACCCGAGTATGTCGAATTGTTTTTTTGAGTTCCGAACACAGAGTATGTGCCGATTATCCAAGCCGATCCTGCTTCAGGTGACTACAACAATGAGAAGAACAGATTCAGCTAATCTTTCTGAATGAAGCACAGAAGGGGGTTATTCCTGGAGCCCAGACAACTATAAGTGATTATGACAAGCGAGTGACTAGCGTCAGGTGACCTATTCGATTGTTGTCTAATCCAATGTAGTTCGTCTGAGGCAGAGCTTGTGAAGCGAAATCTCACTCTGTGCGGCTACAATCAAAGGAGTGAAGTGTAGCCGATTGGCTCACTTCAATGGTGATTTAGAATAGCGGAGTGCAGATTTTGCCGGTGTTTCTCTTCGCGGAAACGATCTTGTAGAGAGTTGCCAACCGAGATCTTCACGGTGTACAAAAGAAGAGTTGTTGATAGAAACTAGATAGACGGCAAACGCAGAATCGAAAGAACCTGGCTCTAATACCAAATGTTGAGAACGTGGTCGTGTTGTGCAGAACAAATCAACACTCTCCAAAGGTGAGGATCATAAGTGGATGCAAACAAGGTAGATTGATACCATCATCAACAGAAACAGAGAAACAAGACACAAGAAGAACGCAAGAGAGAGAGAGAGACGATTAGGCACAAGATGAACTATATTTCAACAACACTCAAAACTAGGTTACAAAGTTAGTTTATGTATTGATTGACTTAGGGCAAGTGCCCTTCTCACTATTTACATAAATAGCCTAAACCTAGTGTGTACAAAAGGAGACAATGTGAATACGTTCATTAGAGACCCACATTCAACAGAAACTAGTTATGGCCGGTTACGATCCTAACAAGAAACAACCACAGGAGAAGGTCCGAAACAATCCACTATCAACAAAGAGAATAAAACAGAAATACAAGCTCTACCTCCAGATACACCAGAGTGAAGTAGAGCTATGTAAGAAGCAACATTGTTGACAAAGTGAGGACTACACACCAAAGGGAATACCTATACTCTCAAACATATGACTGAGAGAGAAGAAACCATGGTGATAAAGCCCAGGGGTCAGAGTAGAAGGCACATAAAGCACACATTGAGTAGTGGAGTGAGAAGACTTGGTTGAACACTAAGCTTCTTGTATGGCGTTCTCAGATATGCTAATCAACCTCTCTTCTTCTCGTTTTTCTTTTTCTTCTAAAAAGAGAACGGTGATCTGTTTTTTTCTCAACTCAACTACCACTTCTACAACGACCTTTAAAAAATAACTAAATGGGCATTTGTTGCCCTTTCACACACATAATACAACATTGCTAAAGTGACTGGACACTTCAACAATATTTGTGTCTTGTTAGTTGGGTTTAGTTAGATGAAATTTTACATTCATTTTTGCATAGTACTCTCTAACTTTTTTAGCGTAGGACTTTCGTGTAGCTCGTTCTTCCTTCCTTCCTTTCGGTTTGTCGGTCTGTCCATGTAGCCAATTTATGGTGTGGACATCCTGATCATGAAACATGTGTCGTGCCAATGCCCGAACTCGTGTCCACCCACTCCGCTTGCGCAACCATGACGCTCAGCCTTTGCCAACCACGCAATATACAAAACCCTATCTATAAGAGATCTAAACATACAATAATTCTTACAAACGGATAAAAGCTCGTGAGCACAGCAATAGATAAACCAACATCACGTTTTTCTTAATATGTGATTGTTTTATATGTGAAGAAGAGAACCAATGATTGTTTTGTCCTCACAAGCTTGTACGGGTGTTATGTTGTAGGTTTTTTAAGGGTTACAATTACTCATCTCATTTGTAGTTTGTCCGGGGTCTTTTTGTTGAAAACAAAACTTGACCAAAGAGAGATATTACATGCCGTTGAACCAACTTTATTAAAGGTCGTCTTGACCAAGAGAGTATTATGAGAGTGAGAGTGAGAATTAAACTACGAAATTAGATTAGATAGCTTAGGGGTGGCTACATCGGTTGACTTCCCTACAATGAGTGTCATACAATTTCATTTTTTGTTACTAATCATATATCAACTTAGTATAAATGATAATGATAAGGTTTTGATACTTGTTGGAACTAATTGGATTAATCTTAGATGATTATACTAAGACCTTCAACATACTCCAAGTTGTGGATTTTTTATCATGACAAGATTATATGTATTGAAAGGTGGGCATATGGCTTGAGATATGATCCTAGTTCTCCATTGTTTGAGAAGATGTTCATTTTGTTGAGTTCATCATGTTCCTTACTCAATAGCTTGATGACTCAAGAGTCACATATGTGTCTTTTAAAATGCATAAACAAATGTCACTCATTTTCAAGGAGTTTTTTTGGGGGCACTAATTAGACACTAGAGGATTTCACAATAAGCCCTATCAAGAAGAAGAAGACGAAGAACAGTGGTTGTGCAAAGCATGATGCTGAAATAACCCCATAACATATGCAGGAAGTGATTGCTGCAAGCCCACCTTTTGCTTCTAAATAATATACTTTACATTCAACTACTTTACACATGTGAGAAGTAAACTATGCATTTAAGTAACTATCTAGCACTAACAATACCATGGGACTTCTAACCTTTTTAACTCCTATTAAGGTAGATGTAAAACATGAATTATGAATTCATACACCAATATATACCAAATACCTTCTTTAGTCGATGGTTCTCAGGTAAGAATTAATCCATTCGAGAGTACGGTTACATGCATTTTAAATCTAAGAAAAAGCTCAATTATCAGTGGAAATCTAGCTTATAAAGAATATACGGTAGGATATCTACCATATGTTGAAAACGTGTCATAGATGATATACTTCAGTAAAAATCATCAAACATGAAAAGATGATATACCATAAAAAGGTAATTACAAGCCAACATATACAAATATCTTAAAATAGACCAAGCAAACAAAATCAAGAACAAGAATAACTCGACAAACCCAAAGCAAAAAACAACACAAGGAGCATGAAGTAATTAGAGCCAACTTAAACAGGCGTTCAAAAAGTATCATCACTAAAAGTGTCACGCGGTTAAAAGATCTGGCTTGCATTCCAGAACTAAAACCAGAATTTCTTCTCCTACGAGTCAGCATCTAATTGCAGAAAATTTAAATTGTGTGCAATCCATCCATCTATTATGCCTCTGTACATTAGCATTTCCATTTACCTATGCACTACCATTTACATCACCATTAATATCCAATGGCGATGTAGACTTTGGTTCAACGGCAAACCCTGCAGAGAGCCATCCTTGAGCCTTCGCCTTATCCACGTACCGTAAAAGCTTCTGCTTTGCATCAGGTATGTCCAAGGCAAGATCCTCTAAGCTATCTGAAACTCTGGTGAAACCTTTCAACATCTCATTTGAAGTGATAAGGCCTTCACGAGAACATTCTTGCAGCAAGTTCAGCAAATTCTCATTCTGTTTCTCCATGGCCATAACAAGAGCTTTCTTCACAACTTCATGGTGGAAGAATGGCATATCAAGGTCCCGAATACACTGGCAAGCCTCCAACACATCTCCACCAGCTTCATACTCTTCCAAGAGCTTCACAATTTTGTCTTTTGCATCCTCTACAGCCCAGCCAGAGCCACCTCCCCAGCACCGCAAGATTCGTTCACCAGCATGCCGGGCAGAAAGCAATGCGCGTGTTGTGTTCACAATCTCACTTCCTAGTGAGTCTTCCTTTAGCTGCCCTTTTATTTCCTCCAAGTCTAGTGGAGCCAAGATATCATCCACCACAGCCCTAGCCAAAAACAAGGCAAGTTCATTTGCAGTATCAGGTATGTCTAACGCAGTATCCTCAGCAGACTCAAGAAGTAGAAGGAAAGCCTTCGCAACGTCTTCTGAAGTGATAACTTCAGTATATAAAGAAGAAAGCAATACCGATGTCATTTCCTTCTCACGGTTTTTCCTGTCCATTGCTGATGTTACCAACTTCTTCACAAATATGGCATTCAAACTGGGGGATGACAAATCCTCAAGACTCCTAATAACCTCTCCAACATCATCCGAAAGAAAGTACTCTTGAATGATAGATACAGATTTCTGCTTAAAGAGACTGATTTGATCTGTTTCAGAGGCACCCAAGTGCTGGTTTTCATTACTTTCAACAGGCTGCCTTATAGTAAAAGAAGCACTTAGAAGGTTGGTCTTTTTGGCTTCTGATACCAAGTCTGATAATATCTCTTTTGCATGGAGAATATCCAAAGACAGATCATCCACAGCATCAGCAAGGCGAGTAAACCCTTTAGACATCTGACTAGATGTTATCAATCCTTCATCAGAACCTTCCTTGAGTAGAGAGAAAATTAGACCTTCACAATTTCTCTTTTCCATGGCTAAAATGAGTGCTTTTTTTACCACCTCATGATGGAAGAAAGGCACACTCAGCTCCCTAATACACCTGCATGCCTCTTCTCTATCACCACTTTCGATATACTCATTAAGAAGGGCAGTTATCTTATTTTTCACAAGTTCAACAGTCATGTGTGTGCTTCCCCCCCATCGACGCTCTACAATTTCAGCATGCAAAGGTGGTGACAAGTAGCTTTTCTCAGCTTTATGTATGACATCATGACCTTTCGATCCTTCAGGCAAAGTTTGGGTTACTTTATGAATAAATGATGGAGGAAGAATATCATCAACAATAGCTCTAGCCACAAATAGAGCAAGTATATCGAGTGCATCTGGTATGTCAATCACCAAGTCATCAGACGATTCTACAAGTTTAGTAAACCCTTTTATTACTTGGTCAGGCTGAATGACATCAGCATAAAGAGCAGAAAGCAACACAGCTGCCATTTCCTTTTCTCGGTCATGTCGATCAAGGGACATGGAGATGAGCTTCTTCACGAAATAATGATGATACATTGAAGAGCCTAGCTCTCGCAGCTCAACAGCGGTCTCTGCAATATCATCCGTCGAAAAGTATTCTTCCACAATTTGGCCTACTTTGTTCTTATATTCCTGAATAGACTGAGCAGTCGGAGTAGCCACTAGTTTATATGGTTCCTGATGATTCAACATTTATTATGATGAGTTCGATAGAAATAAAGAGCGCCTAGCATATCCCACTTCAAAGCCATGATTTGGGTAAGGTTTTACACAAATTAGCTTTCTCCACCTTCCTCAACACCTCAAAATGATGATTCGTGCAGATTATTCAAATCCAACCAAAAACATTCTTCATAGCAATGATTCAACCAAATTTTACACCAATTAACTTCCAAAGGTTCTTTGAGGAATCAGACAAAAGAAAGAACATGTATGAAAAGAGTGTCTGGGATGTGATCTTACTGTTTCACTATCATAATTTGGATCGTTGCGATCAACACACGCCTCCCCATCTGTTTCCAACAAGGAGCCCCAAGTGCCTCTGCCACCTGCACCCCCTGGAAATATAAAGCTAAAACATCATATGAGCGTCTGAAAAAGAATGTGCTAAAAGACCATACTACAGCCTGAACAAAAAGATGCCATACTACCACCATCTTGACAGAAACATACATACTTATTCATAATCAGAGCTATATCCCATCTTTCCTAAGCATTATAGTAAGAAGATTTCGTCAATCATACAGAAAAACATTAATCTATACGCTCGTTATTGATAGAAGGTGATATCAAACATATAAACATTCATTAATCTATCCCATTGACATGCCTTTGTATATTTGGCTATGCAGAACTAAAAGCATCTCTTCCGAAAATACCCATTAATCACCATGATTGGATCAACTGTAGAAACATTGATTAATCCATACATTTGTGTCTAGATTTGTACAATTATCTATGTAGCTAAATGCATAATGGTATGGATTAATTTTTACATTTCAACGCATACTAATAAGAATTCCATTTTGTGAAGCTATCAAGGTTCTTTACTAGAAACGTACATTAATCTACACTCCTTTTCATGGCTTTGTCGCTATGTCACGTAGAGATCAAAACATTAACCAATACGCATTACTCATAATTTTATCTGAGTAGACAGTTGAAAATGTCTTTACGAGCAACATCCATAAATGTATACCCTAATCTGTATCGAGCTAAAATCGAATTTAAAATAACAAGCCTGGAAAAAGTTACACCACAGTCTTCCGTAGCTCTATGTCAAAATCAAACTCAAGAAGAAATGAATAAAGTAAGATTTGTTTTTTAAATTTCACTATGAGGAAAAGTCAGAACTAATATGCGTCCGAAATTTTACCTTTTTTGGGTCGGCAGAGCTTTCCAGAATGAGATCTCCTCTCATGTTTCGAAGAAGCGCCACCATTGGCGAGAGAAGAAGTTTTTCCATGCTTATTGTGCAGATCGGAAGAAGAAGAAGGAGTTATTGTGGATCGGGGCGAGGGCAAATCTGAACCATTGGAATTGTTCCCAAAAGACATGGAACGCATGAGCTCTCGCTGCTCATCTGTGAGAAAAGCTCTGGGAGAAGACATAGCTCGACTGACAGAAAAGAAAAGAAAAAGAAAAAGAAAAAGAGAGAGAGAGAGAGAGAGAGAGAAGATAATAGCAACCAAACAGAGTACTGAAACCCAAAACAGTAGTAACACTAAAATGAATGACTGTGGAATGAACCCCTAAATCTCAGAGAAATGTCTGAAAAAACGCGAGAAAATCCTAATTTGTAAGGAAAGAGAGCAGCCTCATCTCTGTGTGCTTTTACTCTGTTTCTTCTCCTTCCCCACTCTCTCTCTCTCTCTCTCTCTCTCTCTCTCTCTCTCTCTCCTATCCGGGAAGCTGACTCGGACGCCCGTAGATTTTCTTTCTCTCTGCATAAACCCTAGCTCCATGGCCGGTTTCACACTTGCCCCGGACACCCTTCATGCTCCTCTAGCACCTCATATCCTCCACATCCAGTGCCTCGTTACGCACATCCTCACGATCGACCGGGAAAAAAAAAACCCCCGAGAGCGGCTCTTCCCAGAAAACATGCTCGGCAACGATCGGGACGGTGGCATCAAGCAGTGCACACAAATGAAGCATGCGGCCTTGTATGATGGTCTCACACATATGGATATTCCGAGAAAGATATTGTGAGTGGGGAGAATTGTGTGCCCTCCTGAGTGATGTGGCCTTAGCTTTCCCATATGGCATAGAGAAGACCGCACGAGCGCGCGAACACATTGGCTTTCATGCTTTGCAACAAACCGATAAAAGTTTATGGGCATTCATGATGTGTTTACCATTGGTTTCATCGCCTATTATTGAATGTATGTTCTCCACTCCGACCCCGACGCAACACATTCTCTGTGCATATGTTGCAATGAAGTTTCATCCACGATGTGCTGATACCCAATTAATTGTCCCTTTACATTCACAAATTTGCTTAATAATGTTCGAGCACTTCCACGCTATCACAAGTGTGTGCTTCTCTTGTCTATTTAGTAACTAGATGAGCAACTAGACGAGCAAAGGTGCATAATTGTTTGCTTTGAAAAAGTTGAACATGCTTGTGAGACTATTTGATTGCATCATCCACTTGTTATAATGCAACATCTTTTACACTTTGAAATGATTATCTTGTTCCAGTTGTTACAATAAACCTTGTCTTTTACAATTGGTTGCATGAAAGTAGCCTTCTAACCTCCATTAGTGCCTTTGCATCGAAGATTAAAGGCATATTTACTTTGCTACCTCAAAGAACTAAGGGGTTAGTCAATATATTTTGCATGTAGCTTTTAAACATAGATATAGGAAACGAAATTTCAATATTATTGAAAGTTCATGTGGTGTAACCAATTGGGCTAGTTTGGCCAAATTACTTAAATAAAATTTCATTGAATACTTCCATGTTTGCACCATTTTCTTTTAGTAACGATTCGCTCAAGACACAGTATATAACAATCATGCACAATGCATGAATACATTTAGAACAAGTGGTTTTGTGCATATTCATTGTATAAGTGTTTCCTTGGTAATTGATTTTGTCTCAATTGAAAGGGTACAATATAAAGAGAATTGGCAATAGCTTAGCCGACTATGTGAATGTATTCATATAATGTGTGACAAGAATGACCAAAACATATTGGTCGTGTGTATATTGAGTGTTACTAGGAAATGAGGTGATGCATAGCTAAAAACCTTACAACGGAGGAGCATTTTTGAGCCACCTCGATACAATGCATGTTACAATTAGGAATGAGGACATGTGTTGTGGCTAGATTCTGCATTGTGCATCAACATTCTTGTTGTTTGCTCTTGATCATATTTGTGTTGAGTTTCGAAGTAATTGTCCAAATATAAATGTTCATAAAGGTTTAAAATCAAATACCCAAAATAGAGAAAAAGGTTGGTAACCATAGTTTGCAGAAAATTCAAAGGTTTAGAGTCATAATCAAGACTTCGAGTTTTAAAGCATTCCTTGTTCTCTCCCTTAAAGCTAAAGCTTCCATGTATCTCCTTAATAATCTCATGAAGCTCAAAGTTGAAGCTTAATCTATCGTATTAAGTCCCAAGCCTTGTAACCTTGTGGAATATATTAATGAAAGCTTAGATGTACTGGTAGCATAGATTGACATATTCGCATTCGTGGGGTTTCCTATTCGAATGCAAACAAATATGTACAATAACCATTCGGTTAAGTGTGCCATTTTTATTAAGTACGCTTTTTATAGAGGTCAAAATCCAGATCATAAAAATTTCATTGTTTCATGATGAAATTACATAAAACCATATTGAAACTATGTTCTAAACATTCAAAAAACACCAAAATGTTCAACATTCAATAAAATTGATGTTGTGAACCACAAAATGAATTGAACTTAGATCTTGCATTCCTACCATTACATAGGTTGGGCGTGGGTCTATGAAGCGAAAGCTATTAATCAGTTAATCGATTAATAGCTCATTATGTGGACTCATATAAGGGTAAAGCTATTAATTGATTAATAGCTCATTATGTGAACTCATATTAGGCGAAAGCTATTAATCGATTAATAGCTCATTATGTGGACTCACATTAGGGGAAAGTTATTAATTGATTAATAGCTCATTATGTGAGCTCATATAAAGGAAAAACTATTAATCGATTAATAGCTAATCATATGGACTCATATTAGGGGGCTCACTATGTGAGCTCACATAAAGGAAACTATTAATCGATTAATTCGTCATTATGTGGACTCACATTAGGGGAAAGCTATTAATCGATTAATATCTCATTATCTAAACTCGCATAAAGGAAAAACTATTAATTGATTAATAGCTCATTATGTGGATTCACATGAAGGGAAAGCTATTGATTGATTAATAGTTCGTTATGTGGACTTAAATACATGAAAAACTATTACTCTATTAATAGCTCATTATGTGGACACTCACATGAAGGGAAAACTATTAATTGATTAATAGCAATTAATCTATTAACACAAGTATTTGGATTCAAATCCCTACTTTTAGGTATTTTTGTTGCGCTATCTCAGCCAAGTACGTGGATCATTTCTCCAAAACCACATGCCACATATCAAACTAACGACATCACGTTGTCGCGGTTATCCGCGTTTGCATGTCGGATCCGAGTGGGACCACCAGGGTCATGGACCAGGAGGGGAGGAGTTGCTGGGTACCCGAATCCTCCGGGGCTTGCCGCGTTGCCGACCGGTTCGATCCTAGATATTCTCCGGATGCGATCGGTAACTACACAGGAAGCGAGAGGGGTTGCCCTCGTCCTTTCCGCCCCTTTCGCCGGTATGTACAAGGGGCCCAAAAGAGGCACAAGACACGGCCCGGTTAACCGCGCCCACACAAACACATATACACACCCAGTTACAATCGGCACCTCTACACCGGCGACCACACACGCAACCGCTCCCGGACCCTACGCTAACCTGAGACACACAAACCTACACACGCAACGCTCGCTGTGACGTCAGTTCCACGCGGAGAGGAAAAGGGAGCCTGCATCCTAGGGCCAGTCGGGGAGCTCTCGGGCTCATTCGCGCAACGGGACCCTCGTGCAGGGCCCGCCTCTTGCGCCAAAACGCTTTCAAGGAGCGCACGGGCTCGCTAAACCGAGTGGGGTCTTGCGCGCCAGGGAGTGAGTCCTGCCAACGAGCCACCTAGCGCGCGGGCTCCGCATAAGCAACAGAAGCCAACACCTACACACACACACTCGCAGACATGCCGAACCGCGGAGTGCTGAGAGCCAACGAGCATGAACTCAAGGAAAGCACAGACAGTCCGCATGCCGCCTGCCACAACCGAACACACCACCTATGCTTGCACATAGAAGACACTGAAACCCTAACAGAAACAGAGACAACGCACCCCTACACCAAGATGAAGAGAAGACAAAAGTATATATATATAAAGGGGAAGATACAACCCCAGCTTCGAGTCGGGCAACACCCAGAAGAAGAAGAAGAACTTAACCCTAACAAAGCTTTGTCACCATGGTTGCGGCGCCCAACTTCTCAAGAAGGAGGAGAAGAAGAAGACTACCAAGAAGTCCCGCCCATATCCGGCGTTCGCGCCCTCTTCCCCGATCGGTCCTCCCGAACATCGTTGCCGATCCGGTCACCCCTCCTTTATCCATCGCGTATGTTCTCCAATCGCACCCCTGGTCACTTCGGTTGTACGCTGTATTCCGCGCCTTGCATGCCGCACATGTCCCTCCGTTGGTTTGATCGTCTCCGCGTCCCGAACACCCCTGTGTGCCAACTCTCTCCGCTCCAAGCTCACCTTTCATAGGCTCTTCCCGTGTGCCGTTATCGTTCCCTGAATGCGCATTCGTTCTTCGGTCCTTAGGTGACCCCAATACACGCTCCTTGTTCCTTCTATGGTCGTCATGTCATGTGGCGTCTTCCGCCTTCCTTGTTCGGCACCGCTTGTGTTGAACGTCGTCCTGTACCCGTGCTTGCTTCGGCCCTCGATGGCCACTCGCACGTCTCTTGTTCCGCTTTCGGGTGTGCCCTTTCCGGCTTGGCACACCGCTCCTTAATCGGGTGTTCCCGGTAGCTTACCGGAAGATCACCCTTGACGCAGCCCAGCCCGCATGGCCTCCTTCGTTCACATAATGCCTCGGCTGGTCGGTGCCTGTCGTGTTGCCGCCTTCGTCCCCTTGCCGCTACCTTCCATTACCCTCGATCTCACGTTGCCACATCGGCCAAACGGCCAGGGTCTCCGGGCAAGTGTGAAGGATCCTTCTCGGGCCTCCGTTTTGTTGGGTCACCGACTCGTGTGCCAAGCGCGTCCGATCTTTGTCTTGCCGACACTGCTGGTCGGACCCGTATCCGGTTCGTGGCCGCCTCGCCGGCCTCATACCTCCTTTTGCTCTGCTTCTCGTCGTTTGATCACGTTCTCCTGCGGCCACCATCCTTCTCTCTAGGTTTCACGCCGACTCTCATCGCCGGCTACCGGAGTGTCTGGTTCGTGGCGAGTGTCTTCGTGGGATCTCCCCTTTCCTATCTTCGGTTTCCCGCCTTGCCGCCGCCACCGTTCTTCTCTCTAGGTCTCACACTGGCTCTCGTTGCCGGCTACCGGAGTGTCTAGAACCGGTGTGTGTAAGGTCGCGGCAGCACCGCTTGTCGTTTTCCTCTCGCCGTTGTCGTGAAGATTCGTCACTACGCACGGATCGTGAGGTGGAACCGCCGGGGTTCTGGACCGGAAGGACTTGAAGTTGGCGCAAACTTTAGCGAGAAAGTACTTAAGCTAGATTGAAAGAGAGAGAGAGCTTGAGATAGAATAGAACGCTTGAATTTAGATTGAGAGAGATTAAGATTGAACTCTTGATTTTAGATTTTAAGAAACAAGTTACACGATCAATTCGGTAACGAATTTTCTTCTTCTTATTTCATAACCAAAAAAACCTAACCCTTCTTCTTTTTCATCCCTTCTTTTATAGATGTTGATGCATGAGAGGGTACAAGACATGCATAAAATGCATGTTCGCCATTTGGCGCTCATGTATTACATGTGGTGCATGATAACCATGTCACTCATTTTAGCTCTCATGTATGTGAATTTACATGTAAAAGTATAATGATAAAAATAAAAATTCAACTAAATGTCATGGCTTAGTGGTAAGCCTATTGACTCTTAACTAGGAGGTGCAAGGTTCGAATCCCTATTTGCCCTCCTTGTATTTAATTTGGCCGCCGGATATCGGATGCCGGTAGCCGCTGGATCACCAGCTCCACCACCGCCTCGTCGGCCCGTCGGATGCCGAATCGCCGACGCATGCCGGTTACCGTCCAGTTCCGTTTTGGTTGGCCAAAACCTTTACGAGTGGCTAGGCCACCTCCACTCTTAGTTCAAGTTACCTTGAACTCTCTATGCTCCACACATAAACACAAAGATAATAACTTTTGCTCTACCTTATATATGATGAGAGCCTTATTCGTCCTGTCTATGAGGGATATCTCACAATTTTCTCTTTTTCTTTCGCAACTTCTTACCCACATAAGTTGACACTTAGATGTTTGTTTCTTATGTAGTAAAATGCACCTCTTCAAGATCTTCGTCTTTTGTACGAAGATATTAAACTTAGAATTAGTATATTCACTATTATTGTTTTATATGATTGACACTTGATTTCGTACGTCTTATGTGATTTTCACAGCATTGCCAAAAATCTTCACAACACTGTAGTCCCGACCTTCGCGTCGGCCTCTTGTGCTCGTCACGTTCACCTACCGCCACCATCCTTTCCTATAGGACTCACGCCGGCTCTCGGGCCGACTACCGGAGTCTCTAGAACCGGTGTGAAGGATCCTCCTTGGGCTCGTTGTATATCGGACCCTTATCCCGGGTCGTCCTTCTCCGCAAGTCGAGAGGGTGGCTCTCACCACACCCTCTCCTGTGGTACCGACGTACCGTGTTCTCGGCCTCTCCGTAGGCCCGCTCTCTCCTCCCTCCTGGATCGGTTATCCGGAAGTCCGCTCCGCCCGGTTCTCGTCTGGGTTCATCCGTCATTCTCTGGATTGCCATGTCCCGTTCTCTTGCTGCCACGTTAGTATCTTAGTCTTACGTCGGATCCGATGCCGATCGCCGAAGTCTCTAGCCCGGTGTGAGGTGATCCATAGGACCAGTCTTCGTTCTCCGCTTCGTCCCTTTGAACTTCTCCCGAACTCGTCGTCGCCCTCCTGCTATGCTCCCACCTCCATCTTCCATCTCTTTTGGTCTCACCTTGCCACGTCGATCAAATTGCCGAAGTCTCCGGTCAAGATGTGGGGACACCGATTTCGTAACAACTCCCGACGACTCATCCGGGGCCACCGACCCTTTTAGTGATGTCGGTGGAAAGCATCCGCTCTATGATCGATCAAGCCCCGCCTGGGCTTGATTCTCCAATGTCCGGAGTTTCGGCTCTAATGTCGATCCTACTGAACTCTTTCCGTACTCTCGATCATTTCCCCTTCGATTTCCGACCTTCGCTCGGTCAGTCTTTCTCCCCATGTAAAAGAGGGCAGCTCGTCCCACACCCTCTCTTGTACCGGCACCGTCGTGCCTTGCTTGGCCTCCATCTCGACAACGTCTGTCTCGTCCGCGCGCCCCCTTCCTACTGTGATGTCGCGTCGTCGCACGCCACCTTCGTTTCGCATCCGGGTGACCGCGCTCTGTGAGCTGCTCGGAGCTCCTCCTCTTTATGCTGGACGGTCGAGCCTTCGGTGAAACTCGTGGGACTCCATCCCCGTTGTAACAGTCAACTCCTTCGACCTCGCCCATCTCGATGTGCCGCTTCTCAACTCTCCCCCTCGAAGTATTCGGCCTCGAACTCCATCCTCCCTTGTCCCCTTTCACGTCGGGTTCACCAAAGATGTTGCGGCTATCCGCGTTTGCATGTTGGATCCGTTCGGGACCACCAGGGTCATGGACCAGGAGGGGAGGAGTTGCCGAGTACCCGAATCCTCTGGGGCTTGCCGTGTTGCCGACCGGTTTGATCCCGGATATTCTCCGGACGCGACCGGTAACCGCACAGGAAGCGAGAGGGCCTGCCCTCATCCTTTCCGCCTCTTTCGCTGGTATGTACAAGGGGCCCAAAAGAGGCACGGGACACAGCTTGGTTAACCGTGCCCGCACACACACACACACACACATATACACACCCGGTTATAGGCGACACCTCTACACCGGCGACCACACACGCACCCGCTCCTGGACCCTACACTAACCTGAGACACACACACACACAGCTACACACGCAACGCTTGCTGCAACACTAGTTCCACGCGGAGAGGAAGAGGGAGCCTACATCCTCAGGCCGATCGGGGAGCTCTCGGGCTCGTTCGCGCAACGGGACCCCCGTACAGGGCCCGCCTCTTCCAGAGCAACCGCCTCCGGCGCCAAGCCGCCTTCAGGGAGCGCACGGGCTCGCTGAACCAAGTGGGTTCTTGCGCGCCAAGGAGGGAGTCCTGCCAACGAGCCACCTAACGCGCGGGCTCCGCATAAACGACAGAAGCCAACACCTACACACACACTCGCAAACATGCCGAACCGTGGAGTGTTGAGAGCCAACGAGCAGGAACTCAGGGAAAGCACAGACAGTCTACACGCCGCCTGCCACAACCGAACACACCACCTATGCTCGCACATAGAAGACACTGAAACCCTAACAGAAATAGAGACAACGCACCCCTACACCAAGATGAAGAGAAGACAAAAGTATATATATATATATAAAGAGGAAGATACAACCCCGGCTTCGAGACGGGCAACACTAAGAAGAAGAAGAAGAACTTAACCCTAACAAAGCTTTGCCGCTATGGTTGCGACGCCCAACTTCTCAAGAAGGAGAAGAAGAAGAAGACTACCAAGAAGTTACTAACCCTAGAAAATTCTTAACAAGAGTGACCCTCGACCAAAATGGCTCCCTTCCTTTTATAGAACAAGGAGAGGGATGCGTAACTATGTGGGATAAATCCTCCCCCTTATTCTATACATTGTTTCCTACTATACATGTGCACATGTTGCACACCACCGACTTGCCCATTCCACCCCGGTTTCACACTATAGCCGAAAATCTTCACGACAACGCACAATCTCCAAACAATTACCATCTAAAATATGCAGAGAATCAGGCCATCTAAACTTTGCACAATACCTCCCTTCTCTAGTATTCATACCATAAACACCAAAAAATAGACATAGGAAAGAAATGTGGTGAGTGACGTGGATTGCAGCAGCGTGAGAGCAATTACATCAGCAAGGAGGGCCTCAATGATGGATGTTGGGGTTGGGCTTTCTTAAAATTAGAACATGAACAAAAAAATTGGGATTTTGTTTTTTACTAAAAACGGTCTAAATGCGCAGCTCGATTAAGTGCATGTCATGAATACATAAACATCATGGATTCACCTCGGCTTGAAGCCAAGACCTTGTAATACATAATTAAGAACCAGACCATTAAGATAGCCTATGATTATATAAGATGATGAACGTTACTTCTTGTAATACACTGATTTATTGTAAATACTCTGGAACATTCTAAAACATTTTAGAATATCCTAGAACATCTTAGAATATTCTAGGTCTAGAACATTCTAGAAGATCATAGGAATCTCTAGGCTATTTTATATGAACCTATAAATAGAGGCATACATGTATTCTCAAATCAATTCGAATCAACACCAGTCTTAAGCTCTCATCGCCTATCTTGTATCCATTCTCATTCTACTTTAATACATTCATTTTTCTCTAATCATTTCATTCCCCTCTTCTTGGGATATCTTTATATCTTTCTTCTATCACTCTATCTTCTCTCTTGGTTCTGATAGTTTGATTCAAATTTCTCTCTCTCCTTTATCCTCCTCTATAAACATCACGAAACCATGGCCGCCATCAACTTAGAAGAATATCTAAACCTTGTTGTTGAAATGAAGAATCTTAAATCCAAGTTCACATCCCTCGAATTAGAGAATCAACGTCTTCTTGGAGATCTACAAAAGGTTATTGTGGAGAAGCAACAACAACAAGAGGATTTTACGCGACGGGTGCAACAACTAGAGTCAACAATCGTAATTGTACAACAACAAAGGGTCGAAAGTCAAGGAATGATCAAGGAGCCCAAAATCAGCCTTCCCGTTAAATTTGATGGTTTGAGGGTGCATTTCCGAGGTTTCTTGAATCAAGTGTGGTTGGTAATTCAAATGCATCCCACACGTTATCCGACAGATGCATCTCGAGTCGGGTTAGTGGGCACCTTATTGACTGGCATAACGTTGTCATGGTTTGCTCCATTATTAGAGACAAATTCTCCTCTACTCCATAATTTCGAGGCATTTGTCAAAGAATTTAAGGCTTGCTTTGGAGATACCGATGGGGCAAGAACAACGATCAACAAGATTGGTACACTACATCAGAGTGATCAGCCAACATCGACATATGCAATCAATTTTCGTCTCATTGCAAGCAATATTCCTAGGGACGAACAAGCCCTAATGGAGCAGTTTCATTCTGGTCTTCATAGTGATGTAAAAGACTTACTTCTTACATTCCCCGAGGATCGAAAATCTCTTACAGAAGCTATTAGTTGAGCAATACGGTGAGATAATCGTCTTTTTGAGCATCGATGTGAACGACAACAACAAATAACAAGATCAAGATTCACACCAACTTATGCATCAGTAACAACACAAACATCTCCAAGGCAAACATATAGCCTTGCTCCAACTCCAAGGCAACCATGTAGTCCAGCCCCAATGGATAGGCCTACACTCATGGAGATCAATATGACCCAACGACAAGGACCGTTGTCAAATGAAGAGAAACAACGACGTCGACGAAACCGTCTGTGCTTATATTGCGGAGGTCCAGGACATATAGCCATTCATTGCTCCCGTAGGCCAAGACGTCAGGTAAATTAAATTCACTATGACAATAAAACCGAGTCCAACATTTTAGAAGCACTTAGTGATCCTAATATTATGAATAATCCACCCTTGTCCAATAAGTTTGATGTCCTAAGCCAATTAGAAGAGAAGTCAAATGAATAAATCCGGCCAAAATAGGAGGTATTTGGTTGGACAACTCTAGATCTGTACAACCTAATGTAGGTTCCATTTCTTCCAAGCATGTTAGTAGAGTCTTCTCAGGCCAAGTACAAGTTAAGACACCGAGTTGTCAACTTCAGGTCCAAGCCCTCTTAGATACTGGTGCCAATTCTTGTTTCATGGATAGAGATTTTGCCCAAAAACATCAAATATCCTTGCATACCCTTCCTTGCTCGGTTTCTGTAGTAGTGATTGATGGATGTCCCATAGCTTTCGGGAAAATATTTGAAGAGTCTGAGCCAATACACATACTCTTAGGTGATTTAGGATGTGTAGTTTCCTTTAACATAATACTTAGCCCCGAGCATCCAATAGTCCTTGGTTTGCCATGGTTTGAGCTACATAACATAAGAATCGATTAGAGGAGGCGAGAAATCTGATACCCTTCCTCAGAAAACATCATTGCTAAGGATCGAACCCAAGACTCTTCCCTTAAAGAATATGGTTCTACAATTGCAACATCTCCTTTTCATCAAATCTTAACCATTACATTACAACAATTGTCCCAAGTGGGAGGAAAAGAGGAACTTTTCTTATTTGTAGTATCAGTGACACCTTCTAGTGCCACTCAAGGGAATTCAGACATCCAAATTCCCAAAAAATATCAAGAATATGATGATGTCTTTGATAAAGTCAAAGCTAGTGTACTTCCAAAGCATTGGTTGTACGATTGTGCCATTGATCTTCAACCAGGAAAAGAGCCATTGTGGGGTCCGATCTACAATATATCACCAACTGAGCTTGAGGTTCTTCGAGAATACATCGAGGAGAATCGTACACATGGGTTCATTCGGCATTCAAAGTCTCTAGCCAGTGCTCCCATATTTTTTGTGAAGAAAAAGGATGGGTCGCTTCGTTTGGTCGTGAACTATCGGGGATTAAATAAAGTCACCATAAGAAATAGGTATGCTCTACCTTTAATCTACAATCTTTTAGAGCACATTGGTGGGGCAAAGCATTTTACAAAAATTGATTTAAGGGGTGCATATAATCTAATTCGAACTTGACCGGGAGATGAGTGGAAAACTGCATTTCACACTTGGTATGGTCATTTTGAGTATACAATCATGCCTTTCAGGCTCACAAATGCACCTGCAGTTTTCCAACATATGGCAAATGACAATTTCCAAGATTTTCTACATATCTTTCTCATCATCTATTTAGATTTTTAGAGCACATTGGTGGGGCAAAGCATTTTACAAAAATCGATTTAAGGGGTGCATATAATCTAATTCGAACTTGACCAGGAGATGAGTGGAAAACTGCATTTCGCACTTGGTATGGTCATTTTGAGTATACAATCATGCCTTTCAGGCTCACAAATGCACCTGCAGTTTTCCAACATATAGCAAATGACAATTTCCAAGATTTTCTACATATCTTTCTCATCATCTATTTAGATTTTTAGAGCACATTGGTGGGGCAAAGCATTTTACAAAAATCGATTTAAGGGGTGCATATAATCTAATTCGAACTTGACCGAGAGATGAGTGGAAAACTGCATTTCGCACTTGGTATGGTCATTTTTGTTGGGATTTCGGTCCCTCCGGATGGGATGTCCGGAGATGAATGACGGCAAGCCCGGTTGCGGTTACGGAACCGGATGATGAAGAGTACCCGGCTACGGAGCCGGATGATGAAGACCCCGGCTACGGAGCCGGATGACGAATGTACCCGGAGAGAGATCCGGATGCGGGGACATATTTGTGAATATGTTTGCCAAGGGCCCTTGTGGCTATATTTGTAAATAGCCCGAAAGTCATATGTGTATAAATATGACTTAGGGCAAACTGTTTAGTGTTGCTGTATGTTGTTGCCTATTGTGTATTGCCACTCTTATGTGCAAGAGTGAAGAGAGCAGCCGAGAGAGAGAGAGAGAGAGCGACGAAGAGGTCATTGCCTCTGTGTAATACCGCCGCCTGTGGTGAGGACAGCGAGCTCAAGGTCGTCGCCTTGCAGCTCGCCATTGTACATTCACCACAGATAGTGATAGTTGGAGTTTGAGGACTCCCGTGGTTTTTCCCATTTAGGGTTTTCCACGTAAAACATCCTGTGTACTCCACCCTCTATTAGTGTTGTGCATCTTTTGTATTTCCCGTTTTCTGTGAGTAGATCCTATTCCTCGGTTGTAGCCGAGCACTGTGTTTAACAAACTGGTATCAGAGCGACGGTAACACAGAAAATGGAAGGCGGCGGTAGTGGGCCTCCGGGCATGATGGTGTTGAACTCACAAAACTACGCCGACTGGAAGATAAAGATGGAAGACCTTCTCATCGTCCGAGACCTGTACGAACCGATCGACAATGCCGAGATACCCAAGGGAGTAATAGAGTCGGAGTGGAAGCTCCTGAACCGGAAAGCCGTAGCGACGATCCGGCAATACATCGACGTGAGCGTTCTACAACATGTGGCGAACGACACCAACGCATATGAGATGTGGCGGAAGCTGTCGGGCCTCTATGAGAGGAAGAATGCGTTGAACCGGACCTCCCTGATGAGGAAGATAGTGAACCTCAAGTACCGGGACGGCGAGAGTATGGTGGAACACGTAAGCACGTTCATGGGATTCGTGAACCAGCTTGCGGCGATCAAGTTCCCGTTGGAGGATGCAATGCAAGCCATCATTCTGATGTGTACATTGCCGGAAAGCTGGGAGAACTTGGTGGTGACTCTCAGCACCTCCTGCACCGAAGATAACTTGTCTCTACAAACGGTAAAGACAAGCATTTTGAACGAAGAAGCGCGTCGGAAAGATAAAGAACCGGTTTCCGATCCGAAGATGCTGCTTACCGAATCGGATCGGGGAAGACAACGGAACCGGAGTCCGCAAAGACGGGAGAAGTCGGGGACCCGGTCGCAGTCAAGAGGAAGGCCCACATGCTTCCACTGTGGGAAGCCGGGGCACTTCCGGAAGAATTGTCGGCATTACCGAAAGGACAACGGAGCCGACGACACCGATTCGAAGAAGTCACCGGAGAGAAACGGTGCATACCGGGGAGCCACGGACCGGAGAGGTCCGGATCGGCGAGGGCAGGACCGGAAAGGAACGACGGCACTCGCGGCAAGTGAAGAAGAGATAATGCTCATTACCGAAGAGAGGGAGCTAAACCTTGCCGGTGTAGAGATGACCTGGATGGTCGATTCCGGAGCGTCGTTCCACCTGACCCCGGAGAAGAAATACTTCTCATCCTACACAGCCGGTGAGCACGACTGTGTCCGGATGGGAAATGAAGGCACATGCCGGATTGCCGGCATAGGAGACGTGTGGCTGATGACATCAACCGGATGCAAGATGCTGCTGAAGGATGTTCGACACGTTCCGGAGGTCCGATTGAACCTGATCTCGGCCGGGAGGCTAGATGATGAAGGCTACACGGGTAGCATCCGGAACGGTGTCATGAAGTTCAGCAAAGGGAGCCTGATAGTGGCTCGGGCCCGGAAGGTCAATACCCTGTACCTGATGAATTCCCGGCTATGCCCGGAGGAGCTGAACGTGGCAGCCGACACTGCCGGTGAGCTGTGGCACAAGAGACTGTGCCACATGAGTGAGAAGGGGATGAAGAAGCTTGCCGATGACAACCTGATACCGGTAAAGCACGTACACCTGGGGAAGTGTACCGACTGTCTGGCCGGTAAGCAAAACCGGACCTCCTTCCACTCAAGCCCACCGACGAGACGTAGCGCACCATTGGAGTTGGTGCACACTGACGTGTGCCAAGTAGAAACGAAGTCACATGGCGGAGCCCAGTACTTCGTGACATTCATTGATGACCACAGCCGGAAGCTGTGGACGGCACCGCTGAAGACAAAGGACCAAGTATTGTCCGTCTTCAAAGAACTCCACGCGAGAGTGGAAAGAGAATCCGGCAAGAAGCTGAAAGCACTACGAGCGGATAACGGAGGAGAATACCGAGGGCAATTCGAGGAGTATTGCCGTTCGATGGGAATCCGGCTCGAGTTTACTGTGCCGAAGACGCCGGAACTGAACGGGCTGGCCGAGAGGATGAACCGGACCATAATGGAGAGGGTCCGGAGTATGCTAGCACATGCAAAATTACCCAAGGGATTTTGGGCTGAGGCAATGTCGACGGCGACATATGTGATAAATCGATCACCCTCAGTACCCCTGGATGGAGACACGCCACAGAGAGTGTGGACCGGTAAGGAAGTGTCCTACCGGCATCTGAAGGTGTTTGGGTGTCTCGCATACGTGCATGTGGCAAAGGACCGGAGAGGAAAGTTAGATCCAAAGACCCGGCCATGCATATTCCTCGGTTACGGCGACGACGAGTTCGGCTACCGAGTATGGGACCCGGTCGACAAGAAGATATTCAGGAGTCGAGATATCATCTTCATGGAGGACAAGACACTCGCCGACTGGGAGTCGGAGAAGAAGATGAAGAGCTCCAAGTCGACCGGTGAGGATCAACTCTACGAGGAGCAGTCCCGACCGGCAAAGGACCGGTTAGCACTCGAGGATCCGGCCGAAGACGGTGAAGAAACAGAACCGGCCGAGGAAGATGAAACTGATACCGGAACCGGCCCCGATCCCGAAATGGATTCGGATGAAGAGGAAACGGAGGAGCCGGTTACCGAAGCTCCGGAACGGAGATATCCTCTAAGAGAGAGAAGGGCCCCCCGGAGATTTCCGGAACCAGAGCACGTGCTGCTAACCGACGAGGGGGAGCCAGAGAGCTTTGAAGAAGCAAAGCATGACACCCATAGCCGCAGGTGGTTAAGTGCCATGCAGGAGGAGATGGATTCCCTGCATGAGAACCACACATATGAACTTGTGGAGTTGCCGAAAGGAAAGCGGGCACTTCGAAACAAGTGGGTGTTCAAGCTGAAACCGGGAGATGCCGGAAACCCCCCGAGATACAAAGCCAGGATCGTGGTGAAGGGGTTCCAGTAGAAGAGGGGCGTCGACTTCGACGAGATATTTGCCCCGGTAGTGAAGATGACCTCCATCCGGACGGTGCTGAGCATAGCGGCAAGCATGGACCTCGAGGTAGAACAGATGGACGTGAAGACGGCATTCCTTCACGGTGACCTCGAAGAAGAGATCTACATGCAGCAACCGGAAGGATTCGAGAAGAAAAGGAAGGAGCACCTGGTATGCCGGTTGAAGAAGAGCCTTTACGGACTGAAGCAGGCTCCCCGGCAGTGGTACCGGAAGTTCGACTCTTTCATGACCGACGAAGGGTACCACAAAACGCAGTCCGATCACTGCGTGTTTGTGAAGAAGTTCGAAGGAGGAGACTTTCTAATACTCCTCCTGTACGTGGACGACATGTTGATCGTCGGACGGGACCAGGTCAAGATACGGATGCTGAAGAAAGCGCTTCACCGAACCTTCTCAATGAAGGACCTGGGTCCAGCGAGGCAAATACTAGGGATGCACATCATCCGGGACCGGAAGAAGAAGCAGTTGTGGCTGTCACAGGACAAGTACGTGACAAAGGTGCTTCACCGGTTCAACATGTCGGAAGCAAGACCGGTCGGGTCAACCCTCCCGGCAAACTGCAAGTTGTCCAGCAAGCAAAGCCCCAAGTCAAAGGCTGAGAAGGAGGACATGATGAAAGTACCATATGCCTCTGCCGTCGGAAGCTTGATGTACGCAATGGTGTGTACAAGACCGGACATAGGATATGCAGTCGGAGTGGTGAGCCGGTACATGAGCAATCCCGGCAAAGAGCACTGGAACGCGGTCAAGTGGATACTCCGATACCTGAAGGGCACGGCAAACGTGTGCCTCCGATTCAGCTCCGGTAAGCCCGAACTCGACGGCTTTACCGATTCGGATATGTCGGCTGATGCTGATACCAGCCGGTCCACATCCGGGTATGTGATGACGTATGCAGGGGGAGCTGTTTCGTGGCAGTCGAGGCTGCAGAAGACGGTTGCATTGTCAACCACGGAGGCGGAGTACATGGCGGCTGTTGAAGCCGGCAAGGAAATGATATGGATGAAGGACTTCATTAGAGAGCTCGGTATCCGGCAGGAGGAGTACCGACTCTACTGCGATAGTCAGAGTGCCATCCACCTTGCGAAGAACGCTGCCTATCATTCCCGAACGAAACACATCCAGCGTAGATACCACTGGATCCGGGAAAGGATAGAAGACAAGGAGTTCGTGCTGACGAAGATCCACACAGACGAGAACGGGTCGGATATGCTGACCAAGGTGCTCACACCCGACAAGCTGGAAGCATGCCGGAAGAGGATCGGATTGGAGAGACATCCCATGCCGAAGTGAAGGGGGAGTTTGTTGGGATTTCGGTCCCTCCGGATGGGATGTCCGGAGATGAATGACGGCAAACCCGGTTGCGGTTACGGAACCGGATGATGAAGAGTACCCGGCTACGGAGCCGGATGATGAAGACCCCGGCTACGGAGCCGGATGACGAATGTACCCGGAGAGAGATCCGGATGCGGGGACATATTTGTGAATATGTTTGCCAAGGGCCCTTGTGGCTATATTTGTAAATAGCCCGAAAGTCATATGTGTATAAATATGACTTAGGGCAAACTGTTTAGTGTTGTTGTATGTTGTTGCCTATTGTGTATTGCCACTCTTATGTGCAAGAGTGAAGAGAGCAGCCGAGAGAGAGAGAGAGAGAGAGCGACGAAGAGGTCATTGCCTCTGTGTAATACCGCCGCCTGTGGCGAGGACAGCGAGCTCAAGGTCGTCGCCTTGCAGCTCGCCATTGTACATTCACCACAGATAGTGATAGTTGGAGTTTGAGGACTCCCGTGGTTTTTCCCATTTAGGGTTTTCCACGTAAAACATCCTGTGTACTCCACCCTCTATTAGTGTTGTGCATCTTTTGTATTTCCCGTTTTCTGTGAGTAGATCCTATTCCTCGGTTGTAGCCGAGCACTGTGTTTAACAATTTTGAGTATACAATCATGCCTTTCAGGCTCACAAATGCACCTGCAGTTTTCCAACATATGGCAAATGACAATTTCCAAGATTTTCTACATATCTTTCTCATCATCTATTTAGATGATCTGCTGATTTACTCGAAAACACAAGAGGAGCATGATATACATGTCTGGAAAGTACTTGGACGCTTAAGAAAGTATGGTCTGTATGCCATACTTAAGAAGTGCAGTTTTGACAGCAAACAAGTTGAATTCTTGGGTATACTATTTCATCCAAGGGTATCTTCATGGATCCAGCAAAAGTCAAAACAATATTGGAATGGCAACCCCCATGTTCTGTTCGAGACATCCAATGTTTCATATCGCAAATTCATATGGAATTATTCAAAGATCGTGTTGCCTCTCACCCAACTCACCAAGAAAGATTAAGTGTTTGTTTGGACTAATGAAGCAGACACGACCTTTACTCAACTCAAAATGGCATTCACACCAGCTCCTATCTTAGTGCATATTGATCCCGAAAAGCCATTACTATTGAGGCGAATGCATAAGTCTTGGCAAGGACGGGCAATCCCATCTAGTCGCGTTTCACTCACGAAAATTTACTGATACGGAGATAAACTACGAGGTGCACGACAAGGAGTTATTAGTTGTGATCGACTCTTTTGAGCAATGGTGACATTTCTTGGAAGGATTGCCTCATCAAATCAACATTTATAGTGATCACAAAAGTCTAACATATTTTCAAACGGCTCGAGTGTTAAATAGGAGACAAGCTCGGTGGGCACAATTTCTAACTCATTTTGATTTCAAGATCATTTTCCGCCCCGGGAAACAACAAAGAAAACCAAATGCTCTATCTCGCCGATCATATCTCACACTTTGGCCTGGAGATCTGGCCTTCGACAATCAAAAGCAAATTCTCCTAGGACCATCAAAGTTACAAGCAACAACAGTTTATGCCACGCCGCTTGAATCAAACCTTCTGGATACTATTCGGCAACAACTTCACTCTAATGATTTCACTGAGGATGTCTTAGCCCACATTAGTCCAAGCCATGCATCTTGCTCCACATTGCAAGGGTCATCTCAACACTATCAGGAGTTCAAATGGCAAGATGGCTTACTCTTTTACAAGAATCTCATTTACGTCCCTGATGGATCGCTCCACCTTCAAGTATTGGAGCATTGTCATGATGCCCCCATGGCTGAACATTTTGGTATTGCCAAGACCATGGAGTTGGTGAAGTGCTTGTTTTGGTGGCCTCATTTGCGAAACTTTGTCGAAGATTATGTTCGTACATGTGACACCTGTTGTTGAGCCAAAATACCCAGGCATCATCCTTATGGCTTGTTACAACCATTATCGCCTCCAACTAAGCCATGGCAATCTATTTCTATGGATTTCATTAAGGATCTGCCACCTTCAAAAGGATTTGATACTATTTTAATAGTAGTCGATCGATTTACCAAGATGGCGCATTTTTTCCATGTGTAAAGAGCATCAGTAGTCAAGGAACCGCAGATCTCATTATGCGTGAAGTGTTTCGACATCATGGTCTTCCAGACAATATAATTAGCGATCGTGGTCCTCAATTTATCTCTCACTTTTGGAAGCACCTATGGGAAGGCCTCAAAATCTCCTGCAAACTCTCTTCGACTTATCATCCACAAACCGACGGACAAACAGAGCACACAAATCAAACGCTCGAGCAATATCTTTGTTGCTTCATCAGTTATCAACAAGATGATTGGAGTAATATTCGTCTTAACCATCTAGCACACATGCAGCTTCACCCAGTCTTTCATAGCTCTCTTTTGGAACCTTGTCGCACCTCTTCCATTCCTAATCGAGTCGTGCCACCTTCGCCCTCTGCCCAACTTGATGACGGCCTCATAATATGAGGTAGCTGCTATTCTTGATTCTAAGATTGTATGCAATAAGCTCTATTATCTAGTTGATTGGGTAGGTTATCGTCCTAGTGATCGCACTTAGGAACCCGTCAATAATGCCTCTAATGCTCAAGCTCTTGTCGACGACTTCCATCGTCGCTATCCAAACAAACTGGGCCCGACATTACTAACGTCGACTTCTACTCGTTGTTCTCGAAGGGGAGATAGTTTCATGAATACATAAACATCATTGATTCACCTTGGCTTGAACCCAAAACCTTGTAATACATAATCAAGAACCCAACCACTAAGATAGCCTATGATCATATGAGATGACAAAATCTACTTCTTGTAATACATTGATTTATTGTAAATACTCTGGAACATTCTAAAACATTTTAGAATATCCCAAAACATCTTAGAATATTCTAGGTCTAGAACATTCTAGAACATTATAGAAATCTCTAAGCTATTCTATAGGAACCTATAAATAGGGGCATACATGTATTCTCAAATCAATTCGAATCAACACCAGTCTTAAGCTCTCATCACCTACCTTGTATCCATTCTCATTCTACTTTAATACATTCATTTTTCTCTTATAATTTCATTCCCCTCTTCTTGTGATATCTTTATATATTTCTTCTATCACTCTATCTTCTCTCTTGGTTCTAACAATGCACACTTAACCGAATGTCTACTGTATACGAATGCATGGTCAAGTATTCGTTTTTAACCAAAAAAAAAAAAGCGAGTACATGAACTCTCTCCTTTTTAGTTTCCTATGATATAAAAAAGGGGACTTAGCACTAATAAATTTTTATAATAGATGTAAAAGTACTCGTCTTATTTTTAATAAATAAAATAAAGGTTCATTAATTCCTCATTTTTTATTCTCCCAAAATTTATGGATATTTTTATCCGACATTAAAACTGGGACTTCACAATATGTAATCATATTTCATTAATAAGTATAAAAATATTCATTTTTTTTAAATAAATAAATTTAAATAAAGGTTCATAAACTCCCCCATTTCTTATTTGACACCATAGTATGAAGCATACGTATCATTCGTTCATTCTCATTTGCTAACATTCTTATAATCCGAGTATGAAAAACACCCTCGAAGTACGGTAAATACCATACTTTTACACTCATTATTTATTATAAGGTAAAGTTTTTTAGGGTAAGAAAGTCAAGGTAAAGAAGTATGAATGTAAAGAATCGGATATGATTCTTGTGCAACGGGAGAGATGTGTGTTATGTGTATAGGTGAGAGGAGAGAGATGAGAGAAGAGAAAACACAAGATAGATAGATGAAAGAAAAAAATAGAATACTCAAGAAGAAAGTGTATATTCACAAGGAGAATATGAGATACAAAAATGTAACATTACAAGGAGTCACAACTAACACTCTATGAAGTAGGAGAAGGGTGCTTTATATAAGGTCACCCTCTCTCTTCATTAACTCACTACAACAATTACTCTCTCTTGGGGAATGTGAAGACTCATAGTCATGGGGAATATGGAACTCATTACAGTAAATATTCGGTTAAGTGCGCACTTTGATCTGAAGGAAAAAGTGTGCACTTAACCGAGCCGCACACTTAGGGTTTTTTACACACAAAAAAAATTTCCCCCAATTTTTCTTTTCTCTGCACATTTGAGTAAGCGTAGCCCCAACAACCACCAATCAGACCCTCTTTGCACCTTAATCGATCCCACATAGCTGGTCACAAGGCTGCTGCTTCACCACGTTGTTGCTCAAGACACTATTGTGCACCTACAATCTTCTTCGGGTATGTAGAGTTTCTATGTATTTTTAGGTTTTTTAAGGCCACGGGTTTAGGGAATTAAAAAATAATTTCATTGTGGATGAGTATGTGGATGTATTTGTGCTCTTTTTACTGCTGAATTCAAGTAAATTTGTTGATTAGGTTCATAAACTAGATTGCGGGTTTAGGGAATTAGAAAAAAAATTGATAGTGGATGAGTATGTGAATGTATTTTGTTGTTTTTACTGCTGAATTCGAGTAAATTTATTGATTAGGTTCATAAATTAGATTGCGGGTTTAGGGAAATAGAAAAAAAAATTGATAGTGGATGAGTATGTGAATGTATTTTGTTGTTTTTACTACTGAATTCGAGTAAATTTGTTGACTAGGTTCATAAATTAGATTGTGGGTTTAGGGAATTAGAAAAAAAAAATTGATAGTGGATGAGTATGTGAATGTATTTTGCTGTTTTTACTGCTAAATTTGAGTAAATTTGTTGATTAGGTTCATAAATTAGATTGCAGTGTCGTGGCGTGGCTCGCCTAGAAGCGTACCGTTGCGTAGACAAAAGATATCGTGAAAGTGAGGGAGGAATCACTGGGATTATGGACGAAAGAGTAGAGATAGAGTAAATAGAGATCAACAAGATATGACAAGATGGGATATAGAATGATATTTGAAGGAATGAAAGAAACTTATAATTATTTGATGAATGAGTTACAAAATGATTGCGAGCATCGTTGATCCTTCGATCTTATCTCACAAGGTAATCGCTCTTCTCTTTCTTGATGGTAGACCATAGTCTTCCCTTCAATCTCTTGACAAGTATAAGACTCGAACTGTCGCCCTTCCGTTGTGAGTTGAGCACCACCACCACCAAGCTAGTTCTTCTTTTCTTTTTTAAGAATACCTTTCTCTCTCTCTTTATCTATTACAATATATCTTTCTCTAGATCCAATATAATCATTTCCATCTTATCTCTTGGTTCCCTTTGTCTATACTTCCTTCTCCTTTTATAGGGAAGAGATGGCTCTACATGTGGGCCATGCAGAGAGGCTCTTGTAACCATATAATACTAGTTAAAATGAAAACAAGACATATATTTATATACATTACAAGTATAGGCTAAATGGTAAGGTGTGAACACCATAAGGTTGAGGTTGTTGGTTCAAGTCCTCTTTTGCCCATGTAATTTTGTGCATGTATTATATTACATGGTTTAGACTATAAAATACTGCTTCAAATCATATATTATTTTGTAAATTATTGGTATAGGTTAAATGGTAACCTTTGAGTGTCATTAGGTAGGGTTTATTAGTTCAAGTCCTCCCTTGCCCATGTAATATAATAGATAAATATATTTTTGTCTCTACATATAATGTATAATATTATCATAGTATGTTATTAACATTATAAAGGTTTATTTTAATTTCATTACGTATTTATCTTATTGTAGACTGTGAAGCTTTCGTACTTCACGACAGCAGGTTTAAGGAATTAGAAAAAAAGTTGATAGTGGATGAGTATGTGAATGTATTTTGTTGTTTTTACTACTGAATTCGAGTAAATTTGTTGATTAGGTTCATAAATTAGATTGTGGGTTTAGGGAATTAGAAAAAAAGTTGATGGTGGATGAGTATGTGAATGTATTTGGTTGTTTTTACTATTCAATTCGAGTACATTTGTTGATTATATTCATAAATTAGATTGTGGGTTTAGGGAATTAGAAAATAATTTGATTGTGGATGAATATGTGAATGTATTTGTGTTGTTTTTACTACTGAATTCGAGTAAATTTGTTGATTAGGTTCATAAATTAGATTGTGGGTTTAGGGAATTAGAAAAAAAGTTGATGGTGGATGAGTATGTGAATGTATTTGGTTGTTTTTACTATTCAATTCGAGTACATTTGTTGATTAGATTCATAAATTAGATTGCGGGTTTAGGGGATTAGAAAATAATTTGATTGTGGATGAATATGTGAATGTATTTGTGTTGTTTTTACTAATGAATTCAAGTACATTTGTTGATTAGGTTCATAAATTAGATTGCGGATTTAGGGAATTAGAAAATAATTTGATTGTGGATGAGTATGTGAATGTATTTGTGTTGTTTTTACTACTGAATTCAAGTACATTTGTTGATTGGGTTCGTAAATTAGATTGATTGTTTAGGGAATTAGAAAATAATAGATATAAGTCAATGTGAAATTAGCTCATTAGTCTTATTACAAAGATGAATTCAACCCATAAGCAAGGTGTTGGATCTCGTTTGAATGATGAACAAAGGCTACAAATTTTGGAGATAGTGAAACAACCATCGACTCCTTCTCTTTGCAACATAGGTAGAATTTTTGGTGTAAGTGAATCGGCGATTAGAAGTTTGATCAAGATGAAGGATGAGATACGAATGTGCGTCCAATTAAAAGATCATAATACAAGGAAAACAACTTTTAGGGGATCCAAAGGGAAATATCCAGAATTAGAGGAACGCTTGTATGCTTGGATTGATGCATCTCGTCGATTGTCAATTACATTGCCTCCATCAATTATTATGGAGAAGGCTCGGTGATTGGCTACACAAATGAATATTTGTGATGATGATTTCAAAGCAACTTGGGGTTGGTTTAGGAAATTTCGTCATCACCAATGTTTGAATACTATTAGTTTGTATGGCGAAGGAGGGGCAGTTAATTGAAATGACCCAGAATTGTTGGCTTCTTTGGAAAGGTTGTATGCTATAATCAACGAGTATGATGCTAGTTGTGTTTACAATATGGATGAAATAGGCTTATTTTTTCGATTAGTTCCAAGATATACAGTGCTTTTGCCTAGTGAAGATCCTACAACAATTCAAGGTAAGAAAAAATTGCTAGATAGAGTTACCTTAGTTGTTTGTCGTAATGCTACTGGAACTGAAAAAGTTCCCATTACAATGATTGGAAAGGCTAAGGAACCAGCTTGTATTGTTGGAAATTATTGGCCATTACCCTAGTTAGCACAAAAAAATGCTTGGATTGATATCCCTACTTTTAATAAGTGGTTTGATCATGTGTTTGTACATTTTGTTCGTTCTCGAACTAATCGCAAAGTGCTTCTAATCCTTGATAATGCTCCTGGTCATGCCGAAACATTTGAGCGTGATGTTATCAAAGTGATTTTTTTCCCAGCCAATGTCACATCATGGAAGCAACCAATGGATATGGGAATTATTGCAGCGTTGAAAAAGAGGTACAAATATCATTTGATAAGAGAAATTTTGACATATCATGATAGTCCAGAAAATGTTAAGATTCGTTTGGAGGATGTTGCTAAATGAATGAGAAGAGGTTCTATTGGTTTAACTTTTGGAAAGTCGGCACATTTGCTAGATGCTGCCAATCTCATTGTTATTGCTTGGAATGAGATCAAGTAGGAAACACTTTTTAATTGCTATAGAAAGGTAGATATTATTCCATCATTCCGCATTAATGATGTTGAAGTTGTTGAAATGGAAGATCAATGCCATGATGATCTTGTTGCTTTGTTATGTAACTGCAGTTTGCTTGAGAATGCACATAATGTAGAAGAAATTTGAGAGGAAATCATGGAATGTGTCAATGCAGATGCAAATGAATCAGAAAAACTAAATCAAAATCTACTTGAAGAGATTTATGAAGTTATAGCACAAGCATCCAACACTAATGAACCACTTGCATATGATGAAAATGATTCAAATTCTAAGTTTGTTGAGATGCAAGATATGCATGGATGCTTAAAGCAGGAAGATGTGATTATTCCTGAAGTATTGCAAAATATTGTTGATACCGAACTCATGCTCAACTTGACAATGACAACAACTTATTTGAGTTCCGAGAAAGCCAAACAAGTAAAATTAGCTTTATCGAGTGCTCATAGAATTATTCAAGAAGCAAATTTTGCCATTGTTTTTAAGTGTATCGCTAAGAGTAGGCAAATGACCTTACATGATTTTGGTATGAAATAGCGAAAAACATAGAAATCCTATTTTTGTTGAATTTTTGCCATTTTTTGTAAGTTCTCGCTAAAAGTAGGCAAATGACCAAACATGATGTTGGTATGAAATTGTGAAAGAACTTAGAAATCTGATTTTTATTGATGATTTTGTTGTTTTTTGAATATTTGGAACATAGTTTCCATTTGGTTTAATGTATTTTGTCATAAAACAATGTAATTTTTTTGAACAAGATTTTGACATCTATAAAAAAAGCGCACTTAATAGATGGCACACCACACTTGGCTACTTACTCGAATCCCCACATTGAAACATGTAAGGTTTGGTACTCAATCACTAGAGCTTGAATAACTTGTTGATTCTAACTAGCCATGGATTTCGTTGGTAAATATCTCATCAAAGAATTCATCACTTGTTTAATAGCTGAGAATTCAGGCTATTCCAAGTGAGATAGAGACATATTGATTGAGTGAAAGGTAATTCCATGCAACTCAATGCACCTGAAGAGTTGTACTACGCTCATCTTATTCAAGGGGAGAAACGAGTGCATAGTTGCGACAAGGAAATCCAAGCTGCTGCAAAACTGGTTGAGACGAGAATTTAAAGGTCTCACTCTATCGAGGCGAGGCACACAAAGGACAAAATTGAGGCGGAACAGGAATGAGAGCCACAAGAAGAACTAACACTGCAAACTCATGAGGACTATGTGCATTTGCTTCAACGAATTCTACTACAACTTAAAAATGTCCTTATCAGCAAAGGAAGTTTGTAAGATGCGATTTGAGCTCGGGTGCATGAGTTGGAAAAACCATGGCTTACTAGCAGTTATCTTAAAAGTAGATGAAAAAAATGCACTGCTAAATTTGTCCTGGAAAGGCCATGGCATTTTAAGTTTTAACCCCAACAGATATATTGCAATGGTATATAATAACATTTCAAATGCTCTACATATATTATGTCTTCATAAAATTTCCCCTTCTCTCTCTCTCTCTTAAAATATATACAGTGGATGGGCCAGAGCTTAAAACTGCGAAGAAGAGGAAGAAGAAGAAGAAGAAAAGGCCCTTTTATATAACACAGAGCAGGGTTAGGTACTCTGTTCCTCTCTGTCTGTGCCACAGAGAGCCCACAGAAGGAGAGAGATGGATAGAGAGACAGAGGGGCGCCTCGCGGCCCTGATCATGGAGGAGGCGGCCCGTCTCAAGTTGCAGGCCGAAAAGGAAGGAGTTCATGCCTACCTTCTCAAACCTAAAATACGCAGCCGACCCAACCCTCATTTCCTCAAGGCCACTGTCCGTGGTGTCGAGCAAGGTGCAGTGAATCCCCCTCTTCACATCAATTGTTGTTTATATTATTAGGGAATTAATCCTGAGTTCCTTGTTTTCTCCCCAAATGCCCCTGATCAAACTCATAACACACACACACACACATGGGGATGATTTGACTATATAATTGTTCAACCAACATGAAAATTGAGACAAAAAGACATGAATTGCGGTATTATCACTCTCCATGGTGATGGCTGAAGGCACTTGGAGAAATAATGTAACTTTAGGTGTGTTGTCAAAGTGAAGAAAAACTCAGAGAGTCATTCTCTTATTATTTATGCATGTAATCTTTTATTCTGATCCCATTCTCTGTTAGTATTTTAGCCGTAGATCTGCTCTTGGATTCAATTTAGTAAATTTTGGTGCTTTTCTGTTTCCAGAATCTGGTTTTCTTTGTACTTGGATTCAAATCATATTTATTTTGCTGTATCTTTCCATCATTGTCTTTTCTTTTTCTTTGTTCAACCATTTGTGTTGCTTTTCCTTTCCTTAATGATATACTCCCTTCTTACTGGACCTAGTTTGAAAATCTGTAACACTTTTTCTTTCCACAGTGACATGATTTCTTCATATTGGCCCTTGGGCTCAACCATTTTGATTGCTTTTCCTTTACATCAGGACACAGAACAATGGTTTTCCCTTGCACTTGTGGGCAATGAATTCAGCCATTTTTAGTGTTTTTTTCTTTCCACCATGACTTAATCTTCATTTTCTGTGCACTTATATTCACACCACCATCATTTTATAATCAGCCAATCGAGCAGCCGAGGTGAATGAGATGTGGAAGCGTCGAAGTTCAGAGCTGGATCTCGAGAAGAGGGAAAAAGAAAGATCCAGAGAAAAGCATAAGAGAAGATCACCAAGAAGTTCATCACAGTCTTGTTATGATAAAGAAGAGAGATCATCAAGAAGGCACAGTGGAAGGCATCACGACAAGAGTTCTTCACCAAGGTCATACGTCGAGAATGTGAGAGGATATGTAGTGGATGAGGTTTCTGGTGACATATATGACAAAGAAGTAGCTAAAGATTCTCGCCATGTTATTGATGATCTTAGAGACGAAGGCTTGAAAGAGGATGAAGTTGAACACTTCTTGCACTCGAGGTATCATAATCTTCTTACCACCATTGCTGATTTAAAGAATGTTTGTTCTTAGAACCATTATTGAAATGTCCATATTCCAAATGTTTTTAAACCAACAGTGTATACTATATATAGATTGGAATGTCCTTCAAGAAGGTATTTGGGCAGATATTTTTGGAAGGATGATGCTAATACTTTTATTTTTATTCACATAGAACATAACTAGAAAAAGATCATTATCTACTTACAACTCGTTTGGGTGATATTAATTGCAAATATGTACCCTTAACTGCAAGAATATCTCGGCAATCCTGTGTATTAGAGATATAGTCATCCACTATCAGATATTAAGAAACTAGGTTGAATCATCTCTGAAATTACAAATGCTGATATATGAATTGGTCTCTAGAAATGTAACTTTCTAATTATTGGGTATGCCCTATTTGGAGCTCTCAATTATGATTCAGTGGTCACAATCATAGTATGTAACATACTCGAATGAATTTGCAAACGTTCTTTTTCATACATTTGCAAATGAATGCGTATGTATACTTATGCGTTTTTTACCGTAAATTTCTTACATTAAATAAAGTTTTACCTTATAATAAATAATGAATACAAAGGTATGGTATTTACCATACTTTGAGGGTGTTTACCATACTCAAATGCGAATGCACGCATGGTTCATACTATGGTCACAATCATTGAGCTATAGAAACTACGGATTGTGTTTTTCTTTTTCTTTCTTTCTTTCATATGGTTATTCTTATATTGGAGTTTCTTATGTCTTCCATATGGTCTGAAGTTGATATTTTTTGCATTCAGGGTTAAGAGAGGGAGGGGTGCAGTTGGATCTCGCATGGATGAACCTGGACCATATCCACTTCCTCATACGAGCTGCGAAAACGTTCCAGACATGCGTACCAAAGAAGATTGGGAAGATCGTATAATCGGTCCTCTACCAGAAGTGGATGTTAGTGAGGCAAAAAAGCCCAAGAAAAAGAAACAGAAAATTGAAGATCCAGAAGAAAGTTCATCAAAAATTGAGAAGAAGAGGAAAAAGAAGCATAAATATTCTCATAAAAAAGAGAAGAAAAGATAGTCCATGAAGGGTTTTGTTGGAGAATATAAAGCTAAAATTGTTGTATATTCATTAAATTGGCATATATGGTCAGAGTCTATTGGATTCAATATATAAACGCAACACACATTGTCATGGGACAATGGTCGCATTTCCAGATGATGCGCATCCATACAAGTGTCAATTCCTTTATGAAACATACATGCATACATATCTTGATGGGATCTGTTAAGGTCAATGAGCTTGCTGGATCAAGTCTGTTTCTTGAAGGTGTAAGCTCACCTTATCTTGGTCTGAATAATTTGACTTTTTGTAATCACTATTGAAGTCAATTTGTATAAAGGGAGAAATTGTTCAGGTACTATGAATGCATGTTCATGTACAGTTTGTTTTATATGAAGAGAAAGTTACAAGTTTAGGCTGGTATAAAGCATGTTACATGACCCTCACTATGGACATCAAATTGTATGAAGAGACAGATTTTTGAGTACAATGAATATATGGCCATGTACAGCTTGTCTCATATGAAGAGGAAATTTGGCTTGCATCACAAATTTAGGTTGGTATAAAGCATGTTTACCTTGATACCAATGGGCGGTTTGCCCTTTTGTCACATGTTTATGTTTCAAATCGTCTCTTGATTTTTTTTTTGTAGAAACAAAGTCATGGTGAATGTCCCATGCCTCTATCTCCATGCAAACATTGTATCTTAATGTCCTTTTTTCTAATATATCGTCCTTATTTTCTTTACGCTTCGAAGGTTTCCCATACATCAGAGAATTTGTTAATGTAACTTAATGGCATCTTAATTTGCTTTTGGTCTCCTATTTTATTTCATGCTTCAAAAGCTTTTGGTACACGTAACAAGATTAAGAAGCTCACATTGATATGTTTAAGCTTTTTGTGACTTATATAATGAAAGTCTCAAGATCCACAAGCTAAGAATTTTTTTGAGACAATGTAGAAAATGAGTAATAGTGGTCTTTGCCATTCTCATTTGTAGTTTCCAATGCATTGGCCAAGAGGATAGGACATTGTGTGATCAAATTTGAAGTGGAAGTAATGTATTTTTTTTCTCTATTGCTAGGGATGATTATAGGGAGAACTTGTTTTTTGCAATTGTTTGATATTCGAACATAACCTTCCAAAACTCAATGTCAGTAAGTCCTATGTCCAAAATCAATCTTCACACGAACCATTCACTCATCGATGAGTTATGGATTGGCAAATCAAACAAAGGGCTCTTTACCTTCATTGCAACATAAACAAGCTCTTGTTCTAGAAGGTTTTGAATAACATATTGTTAATGCTATATTAGCATGAATGACTATTTAAGCAATATAAGAAGATTTAATATATAATGATGAGCTACAAAAATGGAGAAATGTCTCTTCATATGAGATAGAGCAATAGAAATATAGTTTTAATTGATGTTCAACTTGTTTCGTTCTTATTATTCAATGAATGGTGCTTATGATTCACCTAGTGTTAGAGAGGTAGAAACAGTTGAAGCACTACACATCATGTTTGAATTGGTAAACATGGAGACACCATTCAACCCAATTCCCTATTACTTATTCGACTTATGCATTTTCATCTAGCACATTGACATCTCTAATTCTACGGCAAAAAGGTGCCAATGACGAAAAGCTATTGCATCGGTTCATGTTAGATACAGACAAAGTTTTAGAAAGAAGTTGCCAAGGAGAGAAGACAGAGATGGTAACGTGCCTCATGGTTGGTTGACTGTTACGGGCATGACCATACTTTATCCACATGTATAGAATACTACAAGATTGTAACTTGGCTCTGACACCAATTGTTAAAGCTAGATCCTAAGAAAGAGGGAGAGTATGTTACGGGCATGACCACACTTTATCCACGTGTATAGAAACACTACGATACAATCTCACCATGGGATATATTATATGGTCATGCCCGTAACATTCATTGTATCACTCCACGATCATGCACGGGCCGGGACATCCCATGGGTGTGTGTGTGGAAAAGGTGGGCATCGAGGGGTTGTTCCAGCGCCCGTGGATCTAGTCGCCGCCACATGTCGTGCCGTGTCATGTTGTGTGGCCAAGTCATGCCTTTCCTGTCCAATCAGCGCCTGCCACCTCACTTCTAGTCCGCATCTGGAAAAGAGGCGGACATAGGGTGGGGCGGGAAGGTGACTTCAGTGCCCGCGGATCGGATCGCTGCCACTTTATGCCCGTGTCATGTGGTCATGTCAGGGCCTTCCCATCCAATCCACCTCACTTCACTAGACGAGAAATTTATGGGGTTTTTGAAGACAAACACACACAGACACACACACACATATCAAAGGAAATGTGGGTTTGGACATACATACTGATACATACATACATACATACATATATCATATATGTATGTATAATGTACAATGTACTGTGTACATATACATACATACATATATTTTGACACTTGTGTGTGTTTTTTGTACTGTTCTTTTTTCTCTGTTTGGCGGGAAAGCACCCCCTGTCTGAGAGAAACACCACCGTACACACAGAAGAGAGAAATCGGCTGTAGCCATGGATGCTTCTGATTCTGCTTCTGCTGCTGCCACAGCCGTAGCACCTGCAGGTGGAGCTGGAGCTCCCCTCTGCTGGAGCCTCTACTTCTCAGGAGATAGCTTCGACCGCAAAGATCCTAAGGCCGACCTATTCAATGAGCTGTTCCACCTCCTTGCTTCGCCTCTAGGAGAGGCCCTCATTTCCCAGGTACAATTCAATCATCCTATTCTCTCCTTTCTTCCCACAGGTATTCTCAGCTATCATCATCATCATCATCATCATCATCTTCTTCTTCTTCTTCTTCTCTCATGTTTTCTACTACATATTCTTCTGCATCTCATGTGTGTACCTTCTTCTTTCATTGTCTCCTACCACGTTTTTCCCCAGATATTTTTCTAGATGTCATCTCTCTTCCTCGTTCATGCATTTGTAAACGCTGCTCTTCTGTTTCTCACATTGTTTTTCTTGCTTCTTGTCTCGATGGATCGCTCCCTTTCCAGATAAAGCTTGAAGAAGACCTTTATATTCTTAACGTGGATTATCAGGCGATGCAGAAGAACATGTCCACACCAAATTTTGTTCCAGCTCTACAGTTTGCTCCTTCTGATGCACTTTCATGCTTCTCAGCTGCCATTCACGAGGCACGTACCATGCTTCAGTTCTTCAATGAAAATACATGCCATTTCCATACAATAGCTGCACAATTTTTATTCCTTAACGAAATTATGAGATATGCATGTTGTTTGTGTCGTCGAATGAAATGTTGCCATTTCCAAACGAAAATCTAATTCTCTTTCCTAACTGAAAACCATACGCATCAGCTCGAATTATACAAGCTTTAGCTATTCATAATTATACGGCATATCCAGATAGAAACTACTAGTTTTCTTACCTAATCCTCTTTCTGAACACAATCAGTCATGAGGCATCTACGTGTTCGTTCTTTGACAAAAATATATATGCCATTTCCTGTAAAAACTGTTAACTTTCTTGTCTATGTTTCTTTTCCAATGAACAAGTCATGGGGTATGTATGCTTCAGTTCTTCAGTGAAATATATGCTGTTTCGAAATGACAAAAGTCTAGCTATCTATGAAAAATACATATGCCATTTTCTATAAAAACTGTTAACTTTCTTGTCTATGTTTCTTTTCCAATGAACCAATAATGGAGAATGTATGCTTCAGTTCTTCAGAGAAAATATATGCTGTTCCGAAATGAAAAAGTCTAGGTTTCTATCGTAAGTTTCTTTCCTATCGGAGACTTATTCAGTCATTAGTTATAAGTGCATCATTTCTTCAAAAAATGTACACGACAATGAGAAAATCTGCTAATATTATTATCTAAGTCTCTTTCTTGATGAAAGCTAGCCAAATGAATGCTTTTGGTTTCTTAGATTTGGTATACAGCTATTCATCTATTTTCATTCTATTGTTTATAATTTCTCAGCATGTACAATTTTATCACTTCTTTAAAAGCTTCCATTGACGAAGAAAAAATGCGAATAAAGAAAAAAATTGGTAAAATTGAATGGGTTTTTAGTTCCATATCTCGAAGTAACCTCTTGTGCAGAAGTCTATAGAGACATGATTGTATGTGTATTTTCTCTTTGGAAAATTCTACCTCTCGCTTTGAATATAGTTTAGTATTAAGTTTCCAGTCTATGGGCTGTCTGTGGATTTTGTTCTAGAATATCTGTACACGCATACATGCATGTATATCAGAGATTTTAATGGTCATAAATGAGATTTGAATTCTTTTACTCCGGAACTCAATGGTTTATGTGAGATTCACTCATTTATGTACTCAATATGGCCTAATTGCAAATTTTTTATTAATTGATCTTTATCAGACTCTCTAATTGTGTAGGTACTCTTCTCAAGCAATAAGAATTCTCAACATCCAGGAAAGGTCTGCGTACGTCTGTATAATTATCCAGAGTCACTTCTTGCCTTGAAACACTTGAAGGCTGCTTACATTGGTTAGTAAAGGAATATCTAACTACGTCTGGTTTTGTTTGAATTGTACTTTGCTAATAATAAAATCTCACACTTTGCAACAGGAAGATTGATATCTGTGAGGGGCACTGTTGTTAGGATGAGTGTAGTGAGGCCATTAGTTGTAGAAATGCACTTTACATGTGCAAAATGTGGCTATTCTATTGATAAACAACTATCTGATGGTCGATATTCACCACCAACTTCTTGTGGTATGCATGGTTGCAAAAGCAAAACCTTTCAACCAAATAGAACTCTCGTGAAAACGATTAACTTTCAGAAATTAAGGTATGCATTTGGATTTTTAAACTGTTATTTACTCATATTGTGTATATATTCAGGTATGCAATTGATGCATAATTACTTTTGTATGAATATTTATAGATAAAAGACATGGACGATGTAAAAAATCATAGAATGAAATTTCGTGTAGGAAATTTAAGCCTTACTACTTATAAAGAAAGAGAAATTTGAAATGCTATGGATAGCTCCATTACTTGAGAGTAGCTGTGGAAAGGGTAAAACCATTAAAAAACAATGCTTTCATGCTGTAGCACTTGATTGAACTGTTGTAATTCTACTCCTATGACCTTGTTTGGACACCATTACTATTGTAATGCAATTCTCTGCCATTTACTTAGATTCCATAATATTGATGGACCGGCATTGCCGCATTCATGTGGATTCCCGAGGGAGATGAAAGCTATATTGATGTCTTAAAATTCCATAAATGCTAGAAAAATTAGTGGTCTCCTAATCAAGTTAAAAGGTGTTATAAGCTTGGAATGGAGAAAATTCTATGTAAGTGCATGTAAGTTTGTTTATAGATCCAGATGAATTCATGTTGTAGAAATAGAAGGGTTAAGGACTCCAAATAGAAGGAAACAAGTTTTTCTTGCATGGTAGTTTTTTTAGTTGTTGCACCTGTATCGGGGAATAAAGTTTCAAATTGTGAATATTCAGCTGGGTTTGTAGGGTTCAAGAATTATCAGAATCATATGAACACGAGGAAGGGCGCATGCCCAGAACAGTTGAATGTGAGTTGACAAATGATCTGGTAGACATTTGCGTACCAGGAGATGTAATCACTGTCTGTGGATTAGTCAAAGCCATAAATACTGACATGGATGTTGGAGGGGGTAAGTGAGACTCAATGAAATGTGGGAATATGCCTTTAATTTACAGATCTAACTTTTATTTTGCTTCAGGCTGCATGTTATAAATGTCATGATTAGAGTTCTCTTCTTTTAGATGATTTCCTTTCTGACATGGTTGTTTCTTTTTATTCAGCCATTCATACCACAATGATAGAATGCTGTCAAACTGTATTGTGTGGTGTCTTTATGTACTGCATTGGGATATGCTTAATTATATGAACCTCATTTTCTCTGAGTAATTGACCAATTTTTTAATGTGACTTACATTCAAAATTCTATGTGGCTCTGCATCTTTGGATAAAACTCATCCCTCTTGATGAATATTACGCAGCATGTTGTTTCCTTGGACAGAACTGTAGCAAATATCCTTGTTTATGTTGTCACACTTGAATGAACAAATTGTAAATGCTATACAACTTGCAATCTAATGCTACAGGAAGACCCAAAGCGAAGGGTCAAAGCCTTTTCTACCTTTATATTGAAGCTATCTCTGTGGTGAACTCCAAGAATCAATGCGCAGCTAACGGACAGCATAACAGTGATGTGAGGACCGCCGCTCCACCCAATGCTAGATCTTTCACGCACCGGGATTTAGAATTTATTGTAAAGTTTGCTACAGAGCAGGGGCCTGACTTGTTTCGTCAGATTTTACACTCAATTTGCCCATCAATCTATGGACATGAACTTGTCAAAGGTGTGTTTTTATGTTGGATCTTAATATGAGTTGACTTTTCAAAGTGAAGGATTACTATTTGTTAAAGCAAAGGATTGTGCTGGACATACTTGCCACATCTAGCAATGATTGAAGGATGTGACACATGCTGCAAGTATCTGAAATACATTGATCAGATTCTTTGGCAGTGCAGTACTAGCCGTAACCTCTCTATTTTCTTAAATTATTTACTTTATTTGGGGACAGCTGGTTTAACTTTGGCATTATTTGGCGGTGTGCAAAAGTATGTGCTTGACCAAAACAAAGTGCCTGTAAGGGGAGATATCCATGTTCTAATAGTTGGTAAGAAGGTGTTCTTTAATTTTTCTCGTAGATGTGCATTCGATGTGTTTATTATGATGGCTTTTGTCATGAATCAGGTGATCCTGGTCTTGGTAAGAGTCAGCTTCTGCAAGCTGTTGCTGGTGTAGCACCTCGTGGAATTTATGTATGTGGGAATACAACCACCACAGCAGGTTTGACAGTGGCCGTTGTGAGGGATGCCATCACAGGCGATTATGTCTTTGAGGCTGGTAAATAATAGAAGTATTTTTTCTCAAGTGTTGTTTTAACAGTACATTCATGATGGACAACAGTAGATATCCGTCAAGTTCTAAGGCATGCTTTATATTTTCCTTCTCATTTCTGTGACCTTCAGTCTTTGTTTCTCCTCTGACACACCCCTCTCTTACCCATTTTCTTTCCATATTTTGCTTGATGCCCCAAGGTTTTCGCTTTGAAATTGTGTTCTTATAGTTTAGGGATAGACTGACATCAGTCATGATCCGTTCACTAACATTATAGTTACCCCAATGGCTCATGCCACATTTCTTAGTCTCACATTTTCAGTACCATAGAGTGGCATTCTTGTTGAGATATGTGAGTCATATGCGCAATTTAACAGCAAGAGTTTATTTTATTAAACCAAAATAAAGAGTTGAGATGAACATGTGTGGTAGCTTGTTCTTGTTCAGAACTTGAGGCACGACTAGTTTGTTTTCCAGAGCCTAAAGAAACTTCATGTAACTATGGTCCTTAACCATTTTTTGATCTAGTTCACCCTTGAACCCTGTGTTCCTGTAGATTTTCTTATGTCCATAACATGGAATGGTGTCATACATTCTCATTAAATTTCCTTATCCACATAGGGGCTGACATGATAGCACAAAAACAGTGAATTATTTTCAAGGGTTTATTTACTTTAATAGGTTGCTGATGTGGCTGCAACACAACTTCCTTTGTAAAAAATCTTGATCTTTCACTGTACAGGAGCTATGGTTCTTGCAGATCGTGGAGTTTGTTGCATCGATGAGTTTGATAAGATGTCTGCTGAGCATCAGGTATTCTTTACATGGAATAGGTGATTACTGACCTCTTCCTTTCTGGATCTATTAACACTTATTCCCAGGCATTTCAATCTTCTAGGCTTTGCTTGAGGCTATGGAACAACAATGTGTATCGGTTGCCAAAGCTGGGTTAGTTGCTAGTTTATCAGCTCGCACTGCTGTGCTTGCAGCAGCCAATCCAGTTGGTGGACATTACAAGTAGGATTTGACTGTCAGTAGATTGAGCATATCTTTCCTGGAAAGGCTTTAAATTTATCATAGCTCTTACTGCATTCTATTTGCAGCCGGTCAAAAACGGTGAATGAGAATTTGAAAATGAATGCAGCACTTCTATCACGATTTGACCTTGTTTTCATTTTACTGGACAAACCAGATGAACTCATGGATCAAAGGCTTTCTGAACATATTATGGCTGTAAGCAATTGTTTCTTATTTTACTGGGCATAAGAAACATTTATTTACATAAGATTGCTAACATAAGCTGAACATTTACTTACCTGACTTGGCCACAATCATGCTTCCCTAAGTTCTGATCAGAAGCTTGTTCACAGGTCAGCTTCATGCAGGCTCAGAGGAACGCTACAATGCCGCAAAACATTCTTGTAAGTCAATTTTCTTGTCTGACTTCTCGTCTTCTGTTTATAACATCATAGGTTCTAAGATGTACATTCCATTTCTCTGCAGTAAATAGAGCTGCCAATCAGAACAATGTTGGAAAGGGTTCTACTCTTGCTGCTAGGCTGAAGTTAAGCCAAAAAGATAAAGATTTTTCACCATTGCCAGGGCCTCTTTTAAGAAAATATGTTGCTTATGCAAAGCAATATGTCTTCCCTAGGTTTTTTATCCAATCTCTCATCAATTTGGATAGCAACAGTGTGCCACTGTCTAATGTTTTTCCTTGGGGCTCTTGAGCAGGATGTCTGATGCCGCTGCCAAAGAGTTAGGTGATTTCTACCTTGAGTTACGGAAGCATAGCCATAGTGCTGATGGTACACCAATTACAGCCAGACAATTGGAAAGCCTTGTACGACTTGCGGAAGCTCGTGCACGACTCGAATTAAGGGAGACAATCACACAACATGATGCCAAGGTTTGTCCTAGTGTTCTGTATAAGGAACTTAAAGTTGATGTTTTTGGAAACCTTACGTGTACAAAATAGTGCTGAGATTAGAAAGGAGTCTTTAGTCAGTGAGTTGTCTGTAATATATAATGAACTCAATTAATTTGATGTTGTTGAAGCCCTTGTAATACTTGTACAGGATGCAGTTGAGATTATGAAGGAATCTTTATATGACAAATTGGTTGATGAACACGGTGTTGTGGATTGTGGACGAAGTGGTGGAATGAGTCAACAAAAGGAAACGAAAAGATTCCTCAATGTACTTCAACAGCAATCAGAAAGGCAACAAAAATCCTGTTTCACTTTAAGTGTATGGGCATTTTGTAGCATATGATACTTTTTTATTGTTTCCTTAGTTTTTTTCGTGAAGTCATTGTAATGCATATATTATATGTACAGGAGTTATGCTGCCTTGCTGATGATATTGATCTACGGGTTCGTGACATTGATGTCTTCATTGAAACTTTGAATGATGCTGGCTATCTTCTTAAAAAAGGGTCTAGAACTTACGAGGTTTTTCTTTGTTGATCAGATTGTTCTTGACATGCTCATATTTGATTGTTATTTTCAACATTGTCTCTGATTGACAATGTATCTCTTGCAGGTCTTATCATCATCATATGCTGGAACCCAACATGGAAGCCAAATTAGAGGTAGAGGTAGTAGAGGTAGCTGATTGCCAGTCTCCCTTGCTTTTGTATAATACAAGTTTTGATTTTCCTGTAAAAGATATTGAATAACGAGAAACATATGTACAAAAAGCTTCAGCTTTTAATGGTATAAACACAACTGTTTTGAGAGCCAAAGAGGTTGAAGTTTCAAGCAAATAACAATCTTAGCGGGGGCAATATTTCTGAATAACCATGTCTTTCTGTCTTAGGTCCATCAATGGTTCTAAATAAATGTTGTTATAATTGCCTCCAATCAAACATCAAACGTTCAATACAAGTTTTCTTATATTCTTTTACACCTTCGATGGGAACATTCACCATGTATTTGCATGAAGTAGGTGTTTAAGAAATTGCTACATTTTGAGAGGAGACATTTCTCACTTCAATGTGGTTGAATAATGATCTAATTTATTTGTAACAAGAGATGCCTCTCTACTTGAATTTAAGAAGAAAGTTAGTGTTCATGAGACTGCCCATTGCCTTACGTTTGTTATGATTGCTTTGTTTGTTCCCAAGTGTATAAGAGTCTTAAGATAGCATCATGAACAATTAAGAATGTCATGGTGAGGGCCAGTAACATAACAATTTTGCCAATTTCCCCCAACCAAACTTATAAAAAGATATCCAATCTCATAATTTTTTGTAGCTTTTATAATAAATTATGCATGGAATTGTATGAGTTGATGGATTGCACCTTATAACTTCATGAACTATAGGTTGTGAGTGCACATGCCATCTTAATGTGTGGGTGCACCATAAAAAGTTGTCCAACCTAATGTGTGAGTGCTCTATTGACCCATCTTAGCTAAAAGGCAATAGAAAACAAAAAAATGTACTTTTTTTAAAATATAACGGGATTTATATTGCTTTTTGTGGTACCATGAAAAGATTGGTTGCCCATATTTTTCTCAACAAGTCTGCAAAGGGTCAATGTCATTTGCACATTGAAATCGAAATGGCAAATTTGTAATGTATCCCTACGGAAGTCTACATTTTTCCATGATCACATGAAATGTTTCAATGCCAAGGCAAATTTATAATGTATGTCTAATGAAGTCTACTTTTTTGCATGAGTACATGGAAATATCTTATCATAGCTTGTGAAATTATGTTTGAATCTATCTTGTTGCTATATGAATCTTTGTGCATAGTTTTTCTTCAATTGTCTTTCACTTGTTCAATTATTGGTGGGGTTGGAATTTTGCTTAGTCACTACTTTGCACATAACATCAAATCAATGGTTGGATGACTTTGATTTCACGGTGGTGCTCAAGGAGAAGCTCTTTACACAATGGCACACCTTACATGTCACGCATTGGTATAGAAGAGTTAATATCTCTTTATCTCTACACAACGAAGGAAGCAAAATAGAGAATGTCATCCTACTCCACTTACAAGCTTATTTCTATCCTCACAAATCGATGACACCAAGATATGTGATTGAAGTGCCCTTTATAGTCTGATAATCGCATCTTTAAAAGGTGGAGACTTTGTGATGGAACCAACATGTTTTTGGGTGCTCTTTGCTAAGAGGAAGTGAGCAAGCGAACAAAGCTCACAGTGGTGGTTCGAATGGTTAACAATGAAGTCTAGGTTTCTTTGGCAAAGCCTTACCTCAGTGGTTTTGACCATTGGCGACTCCAGAAATAAGTTTGCGGGACTTATGAGGAAACGCCATCCCCGAAAGACGTCATTTACAAATGGTATTGCAAGCTGTAAGCGCGTTCACACTAGGCCATTTCTATTTCTCAAAGCCAAATGTGTATATGTATACAGTATTATGTATGTTGTATCAGTATGTATGTATGTATGTATGTATTGGACATAACACATACGTGTATACATACATTTATATGTACAGATGTTTCAAATCCATTTGGAAAAACAATCAAAAGCCCATAAGCAGCAGAGCAGAAGGTGAAGAAGAAGAAGAAGAAGAAGAAGAAATAATGAGGTAAGATCTTTCCTTGCATGTTGATTAACCCTGATTTCCCAACCCTAGAATTTATAGCCTCATGCGATGCTTCTTAGAATCGCTATACATCGCAACAATATATGCTCGTCTGAGAGAGAGAGAGAGAGAATTTGGACTTAGATCTGTCTGATATAAATATGTCGGCCTTTTTGTGTATGTTTTTCGTGATTTCTTCTTCAGTCGCCATCCCGAAGTGAAGTGGGCACAGAGATCAGATAAGGTATATCTCACTATTGAGCTTCCCGATGCCAAGAACCCGAAAGTCAAGATTGAACCTGAGGGAAAGTTCGAGTTTTCAGCCACCGCTGGCCCTGAAAATGTCGTATACGAGTTCGAGCTTCATTTATTCGACAAAGTGAACGTAGAGGCATGTGCACTTATGCTCTGCTAGGCCTTCTCTTACATTTATTTTATTGATTGTAGCAACATTGATGTCAAATATCCCCTAAATAACATAATGAATGAAGATAGCATGTAGATTTAGAATCTCATAACATCACATTGTCTATTCTATAATTTCTATAATTTGAATGTCAAATTATGAATACTTTTTTCATGTTTTTTGTGATGCACGTCAATGTTCAGTCACTTTTCTTGGTCTTTTCTCATGTGTTTACTGATGTTGGAACCTTGATGTTAATTTTGACTGTTGAATGTCAAACTGTAGTCACTGGGCTAGGGTTTTTTTCATACATTTTGTTGATGCTAGATCCGTGAGTTTGAACTTTGCCTTTTTGGGAAAGGGGATGTTGATGAATGATAATTTTGTGAGGCAATATCATGTATTGCGTTGATCTTAGAATCTTGAGCTCAATCTTAATCTTCACCTATTTGTCAAGTTGAATGTCGAAGTATGGCCAGTTTACAATAACTTTTTTCATCTATTTTATTCATGTAGAATTAAGACTTTGGACCTCAACCAGCTGTTGAGTAATAGATGTAACCTAGAAAGACTTGATCAAACTCTAGACATTGTTCTCAAATCTATGCTTGTACGTCAGATTTCTATCAAATTCACATTTGCGTTGCCCTTCAATTGCCCATATAATTTGCTTTATACTTCAAATATCCATCTATTGCAGTGCCCATCAAACATTATTTCATTGTTTTGGTGTATGCTCTGCCTCATACTCAAGGACTCCGTTTTATGGGTCATATCTCTTTTGACATACCTCATCTGAACGTTGGCCTTGGAAGGCTGAATCAAGCTCAAGCTCTGAACATTTTTCTCAAATGTTGTTTTCATGCTTGTCAATGTTCCTTATGCACTTATCTGTTAGATGTCCATCGAATATGAATTGTCCATCTGTTTTGCATTATACTTCAAAAGTCCATCTAATTGCATTGCTTATCAAATGCCATTTCATTGTTTTGGTGTATTGTGCTCCATAATTAAGAACACTATGACAGGATTATATTGGTCTTTTTTTTTGTATCTAATGGTTACAAAATACCTGAACTTCCTGTATATTCAGGAAAGCAAGATCAGTGTTGGCTTGAGACATGTCTTTTGTGTCCTTATAAAAAAGGAGAGTGGATGGTGGAAGCGTTTACTGCATGGGGATGGAAAAGCGCCACCTTATTTGAAGGCTGATTGGGACAAGTGGGTGGATGAAGATGAAGAAAATGAAATTCCTAGTGATAAGCGTAAGTTTTTTTTTTTTTTTCTTTTTAGCAAGTTCTTGCATTGTGGAATTGAAGTCTTACAGATTTGGTGACTGTTGTTGATAATTGTGCAGTTAATAATTTTGATTTGGGCTCGATGAATGACTTTTCTGTAAGTTATTTATGCCTATCCCTACAGTTGTAATAAGGCATTCTGTGTATGATGTATTGACACATTTTGATTTGGTTAGGATTTCAACATGGGGGATGATATGGGTGGCGAAGAGGAGTCTGATAGTGATGATGAAGGTACATGAGAAGCTTACAATTTGAACAGTAATTGTAAATCCTATATTTTTGGAATGAAAAAATTGTTGTCCTTATTTATGAAATTGGATGATACTTTTAGAGTTCTTGTCTAGAGTAATTATATCCACGTTTCCTATGGGTGTTTATGTTGATCACTACCTTTGTAAAGTGTATCAATTTGTGTTTGGCATGGAGCATTTTGGTACATAATGTATGCTAATGTTTGAAAATGGTGTGACAGAACCTGATGCAAGCATGAAGGAAGATTCGGATGAGAAAGGTATTTGTAGTATTTGTAGTTCACTGTGTGCATCGAGTTGTGAAAAGCCAAAACTAATGGAATTGCATGTTTTTTTGCCATTGCACCAGCAGATGAGAATCCCAGTTCAACACCAAAAGCAGAGGCCACAGAGACAAGTGGGAAATCTTAAGTTCTCATATAGGGCCCTGTGAACTCCACAATGTCACAGTTTTGAAGCTTCTCTGTTTCTTTGAGCTCGCCATTTGTAATGGCAAAGTTTAGGACTGTATGTGATAATTTTGAATTGAATGGTTTTTTTGTCTTCCCAAACATTTTTTCCTTTTCAGGAAATAGTGAAAGGATCTTTGTGGATTAGAGCACGTGGCTATGCACCATGGACTTTTGCACTATTGCAAAACAAAAGCCAATCTAACAAGGAACTTTGGGTGATAAAATGAATGATGTTATAATGCTGCAGTAACATAAAATATTTATGATTATGAAAGTAGTTACACTTTGCACCATTTCCTTTTATGGTATATTCTGGTATTACAATGAGATGAGAGCCACTTGTGGTAGGTTAGTGTAAATGCATGTCATTATGGAAGAGTTCTGATAATTGGGAGGCAGACATAAGTAATTATGTAAGCATACAAATTTTTTTAAGAGCTTCACCCCAAGCCTTGAGAGACTGATAGAATATATAATCCCTCCCATGTGTGTACCATAAAGTTATGCCCCAACTGTAGCCTTGGGAGGTCTCTTGGAAGAATTCTCAAGAAGAGTGTTTGATGAGCAATATATATAACCTAATATGGGAGTCTGTTGTAAGTTTTTTAATTTTCTTTTCCCAAGTAGATGTGCATGCGTATACCATGTTTGAGTCAATTTAGTTGTGGGTGGTATTGATGAGGCAAGTTAGGAATAGTTGTTTTAGCATGTGCACGGGTTTTGCTTTGTCAATGGAATGTTTTTATTAAGCCTTCTGTTGAAACACATCAATAGACATTGATTGTACAATTGTTTAGGATTTATGAGATTCAGGTTGGTTAAGGTGATTAAAGAGTCATGGTTACTAAGTTACACTTGGAAAGTACACTTCATTGTTGATAGATTCTTGCAAAATGCAAGGAGTGCTTCCATACCCAACTTTGGGTTATGTTCTTTGCACTTCATTCATTGTTGATAGATGCCCCCAAAATGTGAAGGGTACATTTGTATCTAACTTTAAGGTGCATTCCCTATGCTTTGTTTGTTGAGAGATTCTCTCTCAAAGTTTCATTTCTTTTGTTCACCAATAGAGACCAATGTTATTTTGATATACACAAGTCTCTAACATCAAAATGGATGTAAATTTTCAGAATGATATGAGGTCCTATGTTTCATTGATATGAAATATGTGTGTTTTGGCCATTTTTTCATGGCTTTTGCTTTTACAAAGAATATATATTAATATATTTCTTTTCGCAATCATAAACCTATGTTATTATGTTCTGATCTCCTTTCAATCCAAGCTCACTGTCAACAACGTTGGGTCCATCATGTTGTGAATCTTTGGTGGTTGTCTTTCCAACGTCCATATGTTTGCAATAATCTAGGCCATTGTCTGTCCTTGAATAGTATGCATACAATGCAAGTTGTAGAATCCCAAATATTGATCCTATCGAGTTTGATGCCTGATAAAAAGTCATGTTCATGTTTTAAAACATAATTGCAGTAGAATTCTTCATCTTTCTAGCTAGATAATCACCGTAATCAAATAGTTGACATATTGACGGCAAGTGTTTGGAAACTTTGCACATATTCTACATTATTAAGGTGTGCAAAATATTCCTATTAATAAATATATTTGAATGTGCAATAGAATTCTTCATCTTGCTAGCTAGATAATCACCATAATCAAATAGTTGAGATATTGATGGCAAGTGTTTGGAAACTTTGCACATATTCTACATTATTAAGGTGTGCAAAATATTCCTATTAATAAATATATTTGAATGTGTTTAAAGTATATTACCATGAGGAATGGATCGTTGTTTACCAAAGCAAATGCGAGCCAAACAAATGCTGAGAGAGATAAAAAGAAGGATAGCCAAAAAGGCATATACTTCACGCTTTTGGTTTTTATAACAAGTCCCTATTGAGTACGTTGATAAAAAAAACATATTAGTTGATAAGATATAAAATACACAAACCCTATGCATTGATACAATCTTTGCATATAAGAAACTTATCTAAACTTAAGCAACGATGAATTGACATTAACCAGTCTAACAAATAGAAACATTGGAGGATGATGAGTAATAGAAAATTTCTCATAAGAAGTTATGCCACCATTAAAGAATTGGATTATGCGATACATGCCTTCATAAAATAGTTTAAATATACTCACCACAACAGTTAATGGTGATGCATACATGCATGCAGAGTTTGTGGCACAAAATATCCCAACAACAATAATACGCATTTTGCCATGTGTGAATCGCAATGTGGAGAACGAGACGATGCCGTATAATACTCCAACTACCACTAACAAGCGTGCTACATACACCTACACAAAAATGTAAGATGTTAACAAAATTTGGACTCCTTTTAATATTTCTATTGTGCAATACTAATAATAACCATTGGTATAATGTCGTCGTATGATATACATGTTATTACTTCATACCAAAATGAGTTGAGGCTTACTATACCCTTTGTGTTTTTAGTGCAAATATGAGATATATGCATATGTAGACGATTTGGAAGCAAACTCCAACTGCACTTATAGATGCGATGAGAGTTTCGTTGGGCTTTAGTAGTCCATAGTATAACCACAAACAATTGCTCAAAAGTGTTGTCATGTAAGGGATTGAAGAGAATGATTCAATTGACTTCATTTTTATAATTTGCCGAAAGGTTGGCCTGTCAATACATAAATTACAATTGACCAAATTAGTCTATTTCGCATATTATTCAGAATTGAGGGTGTTTTATGGTATAACTCTTGTTTTTTTTGGCAATACTTAATGTAGAATGTTGTTTTTATCATATATAACTCATCACATACACATCATTTGCTATGTAGGAAAGATGTTATAATACCTTTACTTCATTTATATGCAGCACCACAAGGATTGAACACATGCAATGGTTTTTGTCTAAATAAAACACTGCATATTCTTACTTTGAGCTCCTTTAAAGGTTCTTATTTGAACAACACCCTCCCATAAAAAACACTCCATTGTAGAACTAACCTTGGCGGACAACTTCTTGTTAAAGGTAAGGCCAATCAGTTGATAAACAAGGCAAGGTATACTTGTTATGTTGTTGTAGAGATGTTTCTATGCCATTGGGGTACTAGCTGAATTCGTGACATATTTTTTAGTTGCTATCAACATTATCTCCCTAGACTCTTTAAAATTAAGACTATTTGGCACACCGGGAGGATGATGGTATAAGGTACGTGGTTTGTTGAATTTGAATTTGTGTTTAAAAAACCATTTTTGTTGCCTTTAGACTTTAAGGAAGATGTTCAAGACATTCATTAATTTCGTTATGAGATTTGACATGTATGATTGCAACCATCAATTTAGTTGAAGGTTCTTCCTTTTTATATAAAAACACGCTATAACCTATATAATGGGTTCTCAAGTTGACATTATAGTCTTAGTATATAAAAATTAGTTATAAACATCTAGATTTATTATTTATCTATTGGCTCTATCGTTCTAGAATTTGGGCACCATCTTTGGCCTTGTAAAGCTTTTGCCCTCAACTTTTGTTTTGTTGCTGTGAGGTACTTTTTGGCACCAAATTGATTATTGTAAACCCTCTCGCTTACTCTCTCATGTGATATTTAGTCATTAAGTGTTAACCTTGTGATGGAACATGTTCATGGCTAGTGATATACATATCATGTTAACTTGAGGTGTTTTCTAAGTACACGCATATGCATCCTTGATATTTAAGTTAAACCATAAACTAACAAACTAAAAAAAAAGAGATGAGCAATAAATTACTTACAAGGGGGAAGCAAAGACAAGTATTTGGATTACATTCCCAAGAATTCCAAGAACAAGGCTTGAGATTTGTTGGTCCATCGGTCTCCTCATCTTTCAACTTCTAATTTTACTCTCGATTAAATCTCCTCCAATTCCTTGTTCTCAAATATATGAACCAATAAATTCATACTACTTATGAGGAAGAACATTGGGGGAACTCCTTTAATAAACCAATGATGATTAAGGACCCCGTTACACGCAAATCAAGTATGATTGTATACGTAAACATGATTGGATACATTTGCTTAGTAGAATTAGTTACCCAAATAGGAAGTAAGGAGACTATTAGAATGTGATTGGTGTAAGGAATGAGCTCGTTAAACCCTTTGAGTTTAAGGAGGGTATATATACATGTATACATGTATAAGGTTGTGTGTGTATGTGTGTTTTTTAGTTATAAAAAATGGTGAGAGGTTTCCATGACGTGGGGTGGTGGTGTTTTATACTCCTATAACTCCTATCCCATTCATTCTCTCTCTCTCTCTCTCTCTCTCTCTCTCTCTCTCACACACACACACACACACACACACACACACAAGCAAACACACACGCACACGCACACATACTGTCTTGGTCTTGGTCTTTGTCCCTCTTTCGATAGTGAGTGGGTATGTGCCTTTTTCTTATTCTCTTTGTTCTTTTGTTTTTCTTTTATTTTTGTTGGTGGACACCCCACGTGAATGTTGGAAGAGCGTTTTCATTCAGGGAGTTGGTTCTCTTCCAAAAAGCAGAAAAACCAAACAATAAAAATAAGTTCCGACACAGACAACTATTGTTTATCACTCAATCTAGCAGAAGCATTGTTTTTAGTGCAGGATCATACTTTGTGTTCCATCCCTTCTACAATCATTGATGCACCACATACATACATCATGTTTTCTTGCATTAGGTTTGATCGGCCATATTAGTATTCCGATAATAATACATCATCATCATTGTCTTTCCATGTCAACAAACTCATAACACCTTTGATATTCTTTCCCTTAACTAACTCTTAGGTTGTCCTTACACATCACAACCTCCCCATTATCACAATACATGCTTTCTATTATACATGTTGTTACTCTTTCCACATTTGAGTTTCAACTTAAATGTTCTTCATCATCAATTGCATCATGCACAAATGACTTTCTCTTGAATTCTTTCATGTAAGCAGTCAATATATTGGCTCTAACTTTAAGTCTCCGCTTCCTACGTATGTTGTCATTTGCCAAACGTCACCTTTTATGTGAGAAACAAGGCCCATCATTGGAAGAATATTCCCCTTCCATTACAAAAACATATACATATGTCATGCCTACTTAGGAATCTAGACAATTATATTTCTTTTTCATTGTTGTACATTCATAGGTGCCGTTATAACCAACCATTGCTAAAATATTAACTTTGTCTACAAGTAGAATATTTTTAAAGTATGTCTAAAAGCACTATATATGTCATAAAGTTAACTCTTGTGGTACACTAATCTAACAATGACATTTGACATTAACAACTTCAATATCAAGTGTACAAGTTGTTAATGTCTTAGGAAATATGTTAAATCATACTCGCTTGCAAACACAAGCTTGTTAAAGGAGGTAGGCATAAATAGTTGGTAGTACTCCATCTACCACCAAGTGTTGTGTGTCGTAGTTAGCACAATTGTCTTATCGTAGTATAACATGTGTATTGATGTTATTTAATGTTGCGTAAGGATACATGCCAAACTAGTGTAGTGATTAACTACCATCAATCCTTACAATTACACATTACCAACATTATTGGACACATGGAGTTAGGTTAGTCCTACTCTTGGGCTCTTGGATACATTACTCTTGGGATCCATTACTCTGTGAGTTAATATTAGTCAGAAGTCTTCTCTTTAGAATCTTCTCTTTGTGAGTTAATATTAGTCAGAAGTCTTCATTTCATTTAGTCACTAATCATACTTTCTTCTTCGATGGCATTGCCAAACTCTTAATACTCCTAGTTCATATAATTGTTCCACCATTTTACAAGTAAGCTTTGTCTTCTTCTACTATGCATTCTAATCCAACAAAAAAATTCATTACAATTATAGTGACAACATATCAATAAGGAAACCATGAGAAACCTTGCCATATTAATACGCATTCCAACTTACAAGTCAATAGCTTCTTCAAGTCAATTAAGGGTGAGAATAACAAATAACTAGGAAACCCATGCCAAGGTTTTATCCATTCCTTTGATATTCAAATATTAAGGTAAGGGACTATGAAATAAGAGAATTGATTTCTAAATTCTCACTTTAAAAACGCAATCCTTGATCAATATAGCAAGCTGTGCATGAACTTTGCAATCCCTTTGAAATGTTGCAATTGAAACACTGTTGTATTGTACCAAAACTAGGGAATGATGCCAGTTTTTATTCATTATTCATCATGACATTTTTTATATAGAATTGAATTGGCTACATCAAACTTGTAGGATTTTATTGATATTGCATGGAGTGCTAAATAAAACAATGCAATGTGGTCCTGATGTGTGATCATGGGAAGATATGACGATTTGTTAAGGGGTTGATTAAGCCTCTATTGGCTTTCTGTGTAATGTGTGCAAGAGAAACTTCAAGGTAATGCACGGATAAAGCTTGAAAGTTTACAAGCACCAATACCAAATCAACGATGTGTACATCTTTACATGGGATGGGGTAAACTTTGTTCAGGCACATAATCACAAGTGACATATATTACTTACTATTGCAAAACAAAGATATGCTCTGTTTCCCCTTCAGAAAGAGCATCTGTAAACATTAATATTTGCTGAAGTTTACTCTAAAATGGTTCTTCACATGTTTACAGTGGGATCCATTGTCACGACGTTTTACTCAAAAGCATTTTAATATATCTGTGTTGTACTTAATACTATACCCTTCCCAAGGGAAAAAAAGAAAAGGGGGAACTTTGATCGAATCAAAAGCATCGATCATCGTGGAGAGGATGTCAACATATGAACTTTTTATCAATTTCGAAAAGATATCATCCCCTTAAAAATGGAAAAGAAATTTCTCTTGTAAAATATCCACTTCCAGTGGAAGCAAGAAAAAGTCCCGGATTTATTTGGAAAAGACTGGCTATCATTTTATCATCAATCATCATCGTCATCATCTTCATAATCCTCAACAGCAGGTTGCAGAGGGTGAGCCATAGCAGCTTCTGCAGCCTCTTTTTGGAGCTTGAGCTTTCTCAAACCTTCTTTAAGATGGAATTGCTCTTGTTCTTGGATGCGTCGGTACATTTTTCGAGGTGGTGGTGCCTCCCTTCCTTCAGCAATTGCCTTAGCTCTTGCTTCATCGTAGGCTCTATTCTCTTCACGTCTTACATTCCAAAATTCTGCCTGCAAAACATCATGTCAGTAAATTGGCTGACCCCAACATATGCCTGTAACAGAGAAGAGAGATTGGCTATTCTCCTTTTGAATTGTCATTCTGAAAATGATAGTAGTCGTTCATATGCTAGCATTCACATTTTTGTAACAAACTATATCACTGGTGGTAAAATTCAATGTGAGGTAAAAATCCACAAAAAATGATTACGCCAACAGATGATGGGCACGTCATTGGATGTCTTCACAAACTAGAAACACTTAAAGGAGATGAAATACATATACCATTAGACTACCATTAATATATGCATCATGATTATGAAACCAATCTCACAGCCACTACTTTCTTTCAGTTTCATTCATTATACTAGCACACACATATACATAATCATCATTAATAAGAAACAGAATTAAAAGTTGGGTTTCATTCATCTGACTAGCGTGCACACAAATTATCAAAATTATTAATATGAAACAGAACTCAACACATTTATTTAGCTTTGATTTAGATTTTACATCTGCAATTTCTGTAGCCCGCTTCTTCGAAACCCCCATGTCAATAAGGTCCATAATTCGAAATGCAAGTTTCCTAGCTGGATAAACATCAAATGTGCTTGGACTGCTCCAAATAAAAACATACAGTTTATTATGATTTAAGACACTACTAAAAAAACTTCAATAATCCAAAAGCAAAGGACATATTGAACCTACTCATAAGCTTCATATTTCAACTCCGGATGGCGTTTGTATACTTCCTTAACAAATGGATCTTCTGGCAAAACAATCTCCACGGGATCTTTTTGTGGTGTGAAATCAGCCAACGGTGGATGCCTGTAGATATTCATCTCTCTCCTCTCTCTCTAAAGAATATCACGAAAGTAAAAAATATGCCAAAATACCAATAAGAGAAAAACAGGCTTGGAATATAGGATGCAAGGTACAAAATAACAATAAGAGAAAATTCCTCTCAAGTGATGACACTATGCAATGGTTTAAATGATGGGGAGTAAAATATCTATTGGTGCTCTCAAGTGACGCTATGAAGTAGGTGATCATTGAGGATAAATTAATAGAGGCATAGTATGAACCATACGTACCATACATGCATTCGCATTCAAGAATGTTTCAATCATTTGAGTATGGTAAACAACCTCAAACTATGTTAAATACCATACTTCTGTATTCATCATTTATTATAAGGTAAATTTTTCTTTTAAGGTAAGAAAGTTAGGTAAAAAGTGTAAAAAGTTTTTATAACATACACATTCGTTTGCGTTCGTATGAAAAAGAATGTTTGCCAATGCATTCGAGTATATTACATACTATGAATAGAGGCACTAAAGATGAGTGGAAAGATTATAAATGTCAAGATTGGAGTATTACATTGCAAACCCCCAACATTGGCCCCAATACAAGGTAAAAATGCCAGAATGTATCCAACCACATCTTACTACCCTCATGAGCCTTGCCTCTCAAAGAGCTTTAACACTTCTCCAAACTCGCTCACACAAGTTAGGTGTTTAGGTAACAACATGGCATCATTACCCTGGTAAGAAGCTTTGCAAGGTATGCAATGAAAACCTAGTGGAGGATAAATATCATTTACTTCTCACGTGCTCAGCATAGAAGGTCATTCACAAGAAGTATGATGACTTATTACACGGACATGATATTTAAGTGTCCCACTCAAATCCCCAATCAAGAAGGGTGAGCACATATGTGTGTGCATTATTTTCACATAGAGAGTTTTTCCTACAAAGTAGTAAATCCCCTTCTTAGGAAGGAGGCACATACAAGATGATATGTTTATTTGATCCCATGCGTCAAAACTTGCCTGCTCATGAAAATGAAAGTTTCTATTCTATCCTATTCGCAATGCTATGGTGGTCCAAGTGCTGCTTTATGGAGTGGAAGTGTGGGGTGGCGCTATCTCACTTAGTGTATAGAATGAAATAGATAAAATCCAAAAAATGTTCTTATGTAGAAAATTGGGGCTAAAATCCTCAACATCCTACCCTATCATGCTATTAAAAACAAATGCTCGGACCATAGAGATACTAACCACATAAAGAGTATACAAGTATATCATAAAAGTCAAGAATATGCCTGATCATAGACTACCAAAACAAACTTGAAACATCTGATTCAAGGTTAAAAAAAACTAATAAGAGCAAAATCCTCTCATCTGGTAGAGTACTTGACACTATGAAATGGTTTAAGAGATGGGGAATAAAAGATCATTGGAGTTCTCAGGTGATACTATGAAGTATGTGATCATTGAGGATAGATTATTAGAGGCATGAACGAGGAAGTGGCAGGATGCTAAAATGCCAAATTTGGAACATTAGATTACAAATATTACCCCCCAACGATGGTCCAACACAAGGTAAAAATATTGAACTGCATCTCACTACCCCCATGACTCTTGGCTCTCAGGAAGCCTGAACACTTCTTGGAACTCGCTCACACAAGTTAGGTATTGAGAGCCACCACCAAATCTGAAGTGGAGGAAATTAAAGAGGTTTGCCATTTCAAATACCTTGGAATAGGCAGACCTAGTCAGCACTTGGAACAGGCATCTAACTAGAATAATGACATCCAGCACAGCCCAGTACTATGAATTTAAGAATACATTCCATTTTCCCACAACTCAATGGGATTAGAGAATACTCTGATATATGGTAATAAGGTTTGGGATGGAAGTATGTCAGGAAGCTCATGGAATGAAATAGAGAGAATGCAAAACAAGTTACTACTATGCAATTCAAGGGTTAAGTGCCCAACCTCAATTTCCATAACGTTTCTAGAAACTAGTAGAAGGCCAATACTGGATTAAGCTCTTCAATGATTTTACAGGTAGATATTGAAATTTGATGGTGACCACGAAGTCAAATTTCTTTCATCCAATTGGTTCCAACACACAGGGAATGGTTTGCAAGATGGCATATTAAAGAATGTATGGATGGGGAATAGAAGGACAGAAGACGACAGAAGACAAGGATCAATGTTTTACTTGTGTGAGCTACCACATGAAATGGAGAACAACCCAACGTATATGTAAGTTTGAGTCTTATTATAGCCAATTCAAATTGCAAAAATTACTGAGTGTGAGTAACCAAGCACCATCAAGAATGTATAGAACATTGTTTCAAAAAAGTAGCATATCATGCCATCTAAACATATTATAATCCATATGGAACTATCGAGACAACATTCCCAAGATCAAATGTGGATGTTCATGCCAAAGAGCACACAATATGCATTCACTGATGCAAATACACTCACACACATTGAAAATAGAAACTAGACCAATACTGTATCAAAGAACCAGAAGCAGAAAAAAGTGTCACTTTGGAATGCTTTGCTTACAAGGTACATTGTGCATGATTATCACGGATTCCTCGAAGGTTCAAGAACTCCAAATGAGGATTAAACAATTTGCAACAACAACAGGTATGTTCTTTGGTCATCTACCAGAGCACATACTCATGGAAGATCAAAATATGTAAAACAAGCCTCCGGCCTTCTAATTAATAATTCATTTCTCCTCTTCTTGTATCTCTTACATCTGTTTACGTTCACCATGTGAGTGAAGAAAAAGGAAAGGGGAACTCAAACAAAGCTATGTTTTCATTTTTATTCTTCTTCAGCCATACATACATGAGTCTAAATTGATCATTCTTAAACAAAAGCTCCAATATTTCTTCCATGGAAAAACGATGAGAACGTCTAATCAAATGGCAAGAAATAACACATGAAAGGGAAAAACCTGAGCTTAGCAAAAAGCGAAGAGAAAGTAAGCAAATTTTTAAAAAATTAAAAAGAAGAAGATACAGATACTGGAATTCGTAATCCTTCAAATCTACCTACGTCTGAAGAAAGAAAGGAAGGAAGAAGGGAAGGAAGGAATGAAGATTTACTTGACGAGGGGCTCGAACCACACAGGTTTCTTTGTCAGCATCTTGGCTTCCATCAATTTCTGAGTCATGTAAACAAGACGCACTCTCCTGTTGGACATCGTGACAACCACTCTCCACTGGCGCCTTCTGCAACAACAGCCCAAAAAAAAAACAGAGACAGAGACAGAGACAGAGACAGACTGGAGAAGCGCTTCTTTGAGATCAGAGGATCGCCATGGCCATCTATCTCATCAACACCAAAATCGTGGCCCCTGCCCTGCCCTGCCCTGAGCAGCTGCGATCGAGCAGTGAAATCAATTTAAAATTAACATGGATACCCCTCCTCTCCTCTCCTCTCCTCTCCTCTCTCCTGACTTTTCCTTTTATTTTCCTAAAATGCCCCTCTCCCCCCCCGGAGACCTTTCTCTACTCAATTCTCCTCTGCCTTCCCACTCATTGGTGGCAATCTATTTTCAATCATTCTATGCCTATCCATCAGTTTTGTGATTCGAAGAAAACTAATGATATCATGACTTATTCATGTGTTGGATGAAAATTTGTGCTTCAATAGGCCAGTTTGAAGGTGATAGCCAATCAATGCTTTGGCATTTCTTGAACAAAATCGAAGAATGCATATATGTGATTATCATACATGAAATGATGTGAATGCCAAACAAACACACCTCATTTATTCATTGTTGAACACAATAGTAGGCCACATAATGGATGTATGTATGCATGCATATGTGTGTGTGCGCTTGTTTTCCATTTGTTTTATCATATTTATGAATAGGAGAGCGTAGTATTTCATTATCGATGATCTTCATATCCTCAATATACATAAGATGGAGGCAATTTCTCGAATGTAATTCACAAGTAGTTATAAAGATCGTTGGGGTACTCCACGTAGGATAAGTAATGAAATGGCATTGGAAGGAAACGCGATGAGGCAGTCTAACAGAGCCATGTGAGGTTGGTGAAGCGAAAAAGATGATTATTAGATTGCTCATAGATGAAAATTTTGTAAAATCTTTTACACAAAACAATGATATCTTTGTGAAAAATAATGATATCATGATTAAGAAGATAGTACAAAATAATGATATCATGATCCAGAAGATAATACAATGCAGCAACAAGTATTATTACTCATCTTTCAGACAAAGAGCAGCACATCAAACAAGGAATTTGTGACATATTTTTACATCAGACAGGCCTCTTGCAGGGTTTAATTCTCCATATTTGCTCTGCATATTCGGAGACCACCTTGTCACTGCTAAACTTCCCAGAGTTGGCAGTGCTAAGAATGCTCATTTGAGTCCATTTCTTCTTATCCACAAATGCTTTATCAACAGCAGCCTAACAATAATACCCATCATAAATTTAGCTCAAAAAATATTCGTTGTTACATTGGATGTATTATGTGCGCATGGAGTAAAGGTGCCACTTGATCCGAAAAATGTATAGAAAAATTACCACTTAATGTCAGATGAGAAATTCCTTATATGACGGTTGTTTATTGCTTCAGAAAATCAAGTGATGGGAAAAACTCACAAATGCAGTAGAAATTCAGAGAAAGCAAGCTTTAGTCTGATGTTTAGAATTGATACAGACACATATAAAATCTATCATGCATGCCCTTGCAAGAAGTGGAAATAAACAAAAATAAAGAAACACGATGCAATGTTTCCGAGGAAATATCAAGAATATCGTGGAATACACAAAGAAAATGTGTTTGGAGACATTAATTAATGAGAAGGCCTCCCAATGGTGACCACTTATTTTCCATATATTATGATTGAACCATCTGTTATCAATGATGTTGAAATATTACGAGAGAGAGAGAGAGAAAGAAAGAAATATATATATATATATATATATATATATTAACGTCTTTTAAGAGAGAGAGAGAGAGATACCTGTGCTTCAAGATATGGTGCAAAATCATTTCCGAGAAGATAAAAGTCTCCTTCCTCTCCATCAATAGAATCACATAAAGACTTGAAATAATCTTCAAACCCAAAATATCCATTTCGGATCATACTAAAGAAAACAACAAAAAGCTAATACTAAAGCTCTCAAACAATTAAGAATGACCAAAATCTTTTGAAATTAGAAGTTCTCCCTACCCTAAAACTCGTTGAAATTCACGAGGAGGCTGGAAATTGCGACGCTCTGCTCTAACACGAGGTACATCTTCCACCGTCATGCCAAATGTGAACTGCAAGCATAAACACAATGACTATTATGTAACCTAGATACGCTTTTAATTACTAATAATATACCTATATTAACACAACTATTCCATTGCGGAGAAAAACAATGTTACATTCACAGTAGATTCTAGCTTATTCTGTCTGACTGTATGCTGTTGCAAAATTTAGCCTACACAACCAAAGATAGAAACTATCTACGGTTAGACGTGAAAACAATACTGCAATGAGAGTAGGAACACATTGATTTTGTAATGCTTTTGTCAATCTAATTGTAGAGATAAGTAAATCAGATCAATGTTCAACATCTCTAAGGAGCCAAAGAGGGCAATGAGACCCAATGTTGATTGGGGGTACATCTGAAAATACTGTCTGATGAGGAAGAACAACACAAAGGAAATGGACAAGAACAATATAAGTTCTGTTTGCAATCGCCAACTTCCAAGAGCACATTGTCAATATGACATTTCGTTTTTCCAATCTTGTAAACTTGGCTATGTGCAGATTAAAAATAGCAAAAAACTGTACATTCATGACAAAACAACACGTGTACATGGGTTAGATCTTTTACAAAAACCAACACATGGACATGTGTTAGATCTTTTTTACAAAAACCAAAACATGGACATGTGTTAGATCTTTTTTACAAAACCTGAATAGAAGGACTATTGAATAAAAAACACAAACCATGTTTTCATGTCCAATTTCATCTCGTATTTCTGTGTTTGCACCATCTAGCGTGCCCAAGATCAGGCATCCATTCATCGCAAACTTCATGTTCCCAGTCCCTGATGCTTCATTTCCTGGTGTGCTGTACGTGAAATTGCACATGAATTAGAAATGAATCATTAATCATGCCTCGAGACTTCACACTAAAGTGAGCACAACTAAAACCTAGTTTCCAAGAGGAGAGACAATTTTATTATAGCTGTTGTTCCTCACATACAGTAATATAAAGTAGATACATTAACATCCTTGCGAGGTCAGACTCCAAAAATACCAACCAAATCATCTTTTCTCTTGAAGTTTCTTAGTTTATATGCAGGGACTTTAAAATTTATTAGAGTTTTGAATCTTGATAAATAAATATATCAGCTTCAACAGACGCTGGTAAGAATTGCAAAAGGCTTTGTTTGGAGATATTCCTCTGTAAATTGTAACTGAGGGATTAATACATTGCTGGACAAACAATCTTTGTAACCCACACGGTATTCTCTATAACTAACCTAATATGTTGAGAGAGATCGCATGCAGGAATGATCAATTCTGCCACAGAAACATTGTAATCTGGAATAAACACCTGTATTATCAGAAAGAGATTACCAACAATTCGAAATGGTATAAATTACAAAATGTACATCAAACTTTTTATGCAAAGTCACATAGTAATTTACTAACCACTTTGAGAAGATCTCCAACATCCGGATTATTATTTACTTTTTCTCCAACAGCATGAACAAGCTTAATTATCTGCTTTGCATATTCATATCCTGGTGCTGCCTTCCCTGCAAATATGTGTACACGTGGCACAACTTTCCTCCTTTCACTAGCTGGCATATTCTGAAAGAAAATGGAATTAAAATAATGAAGATATAACAATGTGATTATGTTTTCATTAGAGAACTTTGATATTGCCTCTAGATGGTTTAAAATTCCACACCTTAATGCAGTCATATCGATGAATGATGCTAAGCAAGTTCAGAAACTGTCTTTTGTATTCATGTATCCTCTTAACTTGGGCATCAAACATTGCATCCACACTAATCTGCATTTTTTTACTTGTAATAAGAACCTGTAAACTGCTCAGGAACTTCTACAAATTTATCTCCTTTCAAGGATTTCCTGTACAGAAATTCCTAAATATTGCACAGGAGGAGGTAGCTTCTTTTGTTTTCAGTAGAGCTGTGGTTTGAGTACCTTAACACCGCTTATTGTATTTATGTACTGAGCCAGTCTTCTCTTGTTTTCTCGGCGAGCCTGCACCCTCAAAATCATAAGAACAGAAAATAACAGATTTGTATTTTTGTATATTTCAGAAGGATACTAAAATAATGTTCGAAGAGAACGCAAACCTCATTCCATTCTTTCTGAAGTTCTGAATTGCTTGCATGTTGGCACAGTCCAGCCACAATATCCAGATCCTTTATCCATGCCTCTGTACCAAGCCATTTTGTTATTACATCCCTAAGTGCAGGGTTTCCAAATGCGAGCCATCGGCGCTGGAAAAGGACATAAAACAGTTCATCAAAATGTTTTAGACTCAGACACCAGAATTTCAACCTTGATGGCAGCTATGTATGCCAAATCAGATAAATTAAGACGTTAAGAAATAACTGTGAAATTAAATTACAGAATAGTGCATGCGGGCTACCTGAAAAGGTTACGATGCATAAATGTGAGAACCATACAAAGTTTTTCAAATTAAGAATTTCAAGTTTTACACAAGAATGAGAACCATTCAGATTCTCTAAGAATTTCATCTATACTGCTCTTACAATTTATATTGAAATGTACAACTATAATTCCCAATGACTCACAGATATTTTTAATACATACTTTAGTAGCTGACAGCTAACCTGTGTGACACCATTTGTTTTGTTCTGAAATTTGTGGGGCCAGATGCCATAGAAGTCCTGCAAATCATGAGACAAAGACAGTACTGGCTAACTATCTAGTTGAACCTTCAGAAATGAATGCACAATGGCAGCTACGAAGTTTACATGATTGTCTGTTACCTTCAGAAGTACAGATTTTACATATGCAGAATGCATTTGGGAAACGCCATTTACTGTGTGAGAAGCTACAACAGCCAAATTTGCCATTCTGATCATCTGCATTGTGTGGACTAATCACCTTAGTATGGAAGAATTAATTCTAGAATACCATCCATAACAAAACTAACCTTTGTGGAGTCTTCCTCAACAATGGATAGTCGAGCCAAACGATCAAAATCAGATCCAACTTTTTTCTTAACTTCATCAATGAACATATCATTGATCTTGTAGATTATCTACAGAATAGCAAAACAAAAAACATTTGAGCAATAGATGTCCGAAGTGAGAAAATGAATGACGATTTCAATTTCGATATGTTGCAGAAAACCAAGGAACATGGAGCAAAAAACTTCAACAATTAAATCATAATAGTTACGAAGGGCAATAGAAAACACAGGATCCCCACTACTTAACATGATACATGTACCTGTAGTATACTCATAAATATTGTATAACAAAATATCCCAGTTAAACCAGAATAACTTCTGCCATTTGCAGAACAAAACTTAATTAAATGCAGAAATAGAAATCTGTCATCTTCTTGAAAGTTGAGATAATCAAATAATGTGTTCGGTTCATTATTCAACATTATTTAGAAAGAAAGAACATCTCTAAATAGGACAAACTAACCTATTCAGACCCACAAGTGTTACAATCATGATACGATATCTCATCAAAGCTCTGTGAACTAGTAAGTAAATGTAGAAGTTACCCTGGAGTAGGCTCTGAACAAAATTATCAAAGAGCTATGTGATACAACATCCAAGTCAGGAGTTTTCTAATGTGAGAACACTTTTAGGGTGTCTCACAATATAGTATCAAAGGCATTTCGGAAATCCAGAAAGCAGCAATAAATCCTCTTTGGACTCTGCCCTCCTAGATAAGGACTAAGATGGTCAATATGTGATCCAAAGTTGTGAACCCCTTTGGAAAGCCCGATTGTTCAGCTGAATATCAGTTGGTGTGTATATGGAGATGAGCATCACAGATGCATTGGTTAGCAAAACCTTATCTTAACACTAAGGTACAACTTTCATACAAAAATTAATGGAATTAAACTCTCTAAAAGACTACAATGGCCTATGAGATCTGACAAAATACTACAGGTGTTTAGAGTGCAGGAGACAGAGGTTTGGCAGCCATAATCATGTTGGGCCAATAATAAAAAATATTTCAGTCGCGCACCCAAAGATAATATTTACTCACGAAAAACTTGAGATGCTGTATTGAGCCTAAATAAAGTTTGTCTCAACTCAAGAAATTCCTTTTTAGAAAATCCATTAACAACCTCTCATTTCAGCGTTATTACTACTACATACAGAGGTAACAAAAATCGTCAAACTATTATCATAATTAGAAACCCATTTGTGATGATAGCTGATCTGAAATCTCATACCCTAGGCATGTTTAAACCTGTATGCAATCTTGTCAGCAATAGCATCATTTGATTAAAAGTGCAAGCAAAACTTTTGATAACCATATAGACCAATATTTTCAAGGCCAACCACTTCATGGAAGCTTCACTAAAATAAACAAGATGGAAATAAAATAATGTATTGACACATGCTTACTTGAAGGTGGCGAGGCAATAGACTTCCCATCAGCTCCACTGGCCATTTCTCTAGTCCATCTGGTGCGATAGCATGATTTGTGTATGAGAAAACTCTGGTCACAATGTTCCAAGCATTTTGCCAAACCAAATTCTCTTCATCGATAAGCATTCGCATCAGCTCTACTACTGCAATGGATGGATGAGTGTCATTCAAATGTAATGCAATCTGTAACAGGAAAAAGCACCAAGATGAATTTAATCAATAATGATGAGGTATCACCCAAAGTATAATACTCAAGTAGAAGACTAGTCAAATTAGATACCTTATCTGGAAATTCCTCGAAATCAGAATGATAGTCCTTGAACCGTCTTATAATATCTTGGAGAGAGGCCGAAACAAAGAAATACTGTTGCTTCAATCGCAGCTCCTTCCCCTTTAATGATCAAAGCTAGCAAACTTTAGTATTGTAGTACAAAATAGCAAGCTGCAACATTATTATACAGACATTGCAACTTATGATGTTGAGTCTAGAACCAAGCTAAGAGATTTGGAGAAATGACTTGCAATGAACGAGCAATAAAAAGATGGTGACTATGGTGAATGGTCTATATCAACTTCAATGATTGAGTTCCATCTGTTGTTTTTCTATGATTTAGTGATCTCATCAAAGTACAAAAAGCTCCTTTTGATGCCAGTGGTTCAGTCAATGTTCTATGTTGAGTGGATGTGTTCTTTCTTACAATTCTTGTCTTAAAGGTCATGAAATGGTTTGGGTATGTTTGGAATCATTGCCTTGAGTTCTTCTCCTCAGCTTTCTTCTTCTTAGTCCAGTCTATACATTCCCTATCCCTCTATCAAGGCACAAGAGGATGTGGAGGTTACTGTTCTATCTCTGCCGGATCTTTAGACTTTCTCTAGTATGAACGCAGAGGGCCTACTATTTCCTATTTACGGGAAAATGCTTTTGAGCAGTTTTTGTGGGCACACCTTGTATATTGTTGCAAATGTTAAATAATGCATTGGCATTTTCATGCATAGCATACAATTTCAAATCAGTTTTAGTTTTATGTTGGATCTTTGGATACAATTAATCAGCTTCTTTGTGTCTGAGTCAATTGCCACACAGTTGATTGACTATGAGGACAGATATTACATGTTATGGGCCTTATGATCCATGTTAGAGCTTAATCCTAATGTAACCATGAAATAAAGAAATATAATGTAAGCATGTTAGAGAAAGAGAGAGAAAGAAGGGTGCCGATCCACCCAACCACCCTCGAGTGAAGGGATCAAGACTGACTCGAGACTTGATCGGCGTCCATACCACAGCCATGGCATCGAATCGTACCTGGTATTGGCGCACTTGCTACAAGAGTTTGTTCACCACACGATCACAGTCTCAACGTAGTCAAAATGATGTGCCTCATGGGGGTAGCTAGGCCTCATATTTATAGCCAGACCTAAGGCCCCCAGGCAAGTTCACACTTGACCATTATGGGTTGTCTCAATTCCTAGGATTAAAAGTAAACATCCCTTCTTTACTCTCTCAATTAACCCTCACACTTTATCCTCGTGTATAGAATACTACGGTACAACTTACAACGGGATGAATTATGATCATGCCCATAACAATCCAGGATGGGCATTGACTAGGATATTTTGCTTCTAAGAAAAAGTGGAATAGCTTCTTCTTTTGTCCAAACTTGAACTGGTTACTGCATTATGTATTGACAATTAGTTTAGAGATCCTCAAAGAAATTTTATGGATGCATCTACAACATTCCGCGGACGAATTCCATATTCTGTTTTGCTTCGCCCAAGCAGCTTTAGAGCTTATATATTAGCTATACTTCCAACAGCGTGTCCCCATGCATCATCCCCTGTTACAGCCTGGTGCTGAAGCATGTGGAAGTGAAAGTTTATCATAACCTTCAGATATAAGTATGTGTGCATGATTGTATGGGCACAAAAATTTTCTAGCCCATCATAATATGATATGATACTGCCAGAAATCCAACAATTCTTAGCGGACAGACAAATCGTTAGTATTCATTCAGTGTTTAAGCCATTAAAGAGGGTTTATGTAGGATTTCCAACCCAGATCTATTTCAGGCAAAGATCTATGTGGCAGCAGTAGGAATAAGTTGGCTTAAGAGATTCTATGTGAGAACCATGATAGTCCTGATGCAGGAATATGAATGCAAAGTGCATTATGGTTACATCAACTCCTGAGCACATGTATGGGAGAGTGTATGGGTCAATCTATTGTTTGTGTGGTGCTACATGTGTGTAGAGTTTATTATGGGTGCCAATGTGTGGGCACATGCATGGATACATAGCTACATGTGGGCATGGTGACCACCATATTGACAGAGGCCTCATACTCTACTTTGCATTAAACCGGGAGTTCCAATAGAGAACCTTTGATAAAACCTGAGTGTGGTCTCTCATATAAGGTATTGAATCATATCTCATAAAATGGTTTGTGAGGTTACTTGTCACAACACTACATGCATCTCTTTTTTCTTGTAGGGTTATATACCTCATGTGTGAGAGATACTTCACAATTTTTCCAACCATTTTTAAACATGTTAGTTGAGATATCCACCAGATCGATAATTCTGTAGTGACATGTTGAGCATTGCAATCACGTGGATATATTAAATACAAAAGCAATAAAGTTTTTTATTTTATTTCAAAAAGCAGATTAAAGTTGTATAATTTTCCAACTGTGCATTAGCATTACCTGATATGTGCGATCATCAGGGTAAAGAATGCTACTGATTGCTTCCACCCTCTGCTTGCTAAGGATAGCATTTACATAATCTCCAGTATTGAATGCTTCCTATACAGAAATCAATATGCAAATCATGGATTTTGGAAGACGATTAGCATGTGGATATGTTCAAGTGCACACATTCTAAAGCGAAATCAAAAAGAATACTAATAGCATTCTATGCAGGAATACCAGATCAAATCCGCTGCTTGGCTTTGCTGACCATAACCGAAGATTGATAGTGTTATTTGTATCATAACCAGGTATTGGATTATCATATGCAACCGCTTCAACCTACAGCAGTACCACTCATAAGTTATCATCTATTCTTCTTTGTTACCTTTACGACAATAGAATCCATTTAATATCATTCGAGAAAAAATAAGAAGAAGACTTCTCAATCTAATGTCCAAACCATCTCATCAGGTATCCAATTATAGTGTTTCTTTCCATTCCTTGTCTCCTCCTCCACTTTTCCATAGAACTGCCAACCCAACATATTGCCCAATTGGTTAGATAATGCAAAAGAACATGAATCTAACTCTATTCTAGTTCACTGCCTGGTTTTTTAAATTAGAAATTTGGATGACAGAACAAAAAAAGTTATACCAACCTAAACCTTACCCCAGCCTAAGAAATTCCAAGAATCCAAGGGTTAAAAATGGAATAATGTGAAGCAAAAGGAGGGGGAGAGATAAGAAATGTATTCCTCTGTCTTTGCTTGGAAAAAAATGTGACAATCATAAACATGTGATATGGAGTTAAAAGAGATTTTCATTTAGCAGTTTGGGGATTCTAGGCAGCTCGTCACAAAACCCAGGTATTCAGTTGCATTGGAAAAATAGTTTCAGTGACATTTATAAATCCATAAACCCAGATGAAAGCCCTATGCTATATTTCACAAAATAGCTGACATCCTGTACAACTTTTAGGTTTGCTATTCTTCACACATTTTCCCACGACATATTCATAGAAATAAACAAAATGGACATCATTGGCACTATTGCAACGAGGAATGTTAACCCTCACACATTAACGTTTATGTTTTAATGCATCTTAAAGATCATAATTTAATAGAAACTTTGCAAAGAAATATGACATCAACATTCCAAAATATAATTTTTTTGTGGCCTTTAATTAAGATATGTATAAATAAAGGGGAGGGAATTCAATTGATATAATTCATGCTATTTCTCTTCAAAAGACTATTACTGTCATACCTGAACAGGATATGACACATGCACACGTTGAATCTCCCAAGGATTCCCAAAATTTAACCGGAAATCAGGCTGCTCATGTTGAAAACCATCTTTAATTTTCTGGCGGAATAATCCATATTGATAGCGCAAGCCATACCTGATAAAAGTATACAAGAACAGAGTTTATGTTATAAATCTGAACTTGGAAATATGTCATACTACAAGAAATAGAATTATTGACCCATGTACCCCCAAGCAGGCAAGTCTTGTGTGGCAAATGAATCTAGAAAGCACGCAGCCAATCGTCCAAGGCCCCCATTCCCAAGTGCCGCATCAATCTCCTACCCAACTCAAGCACAAGTTGAGTTCAGAAAAAAGATACTTGAAAAACACTTTGCATAAAATAAATTTGCAAGATGCCAAACAGAAAAACCTGCTCAGCTAGAACCTCCAAGTCAAAACCCAGTTGCTGCAATGCTTCAGAATATTGATCCTTGATGCCAAGATTATAGACACTATTCAATAAAGAACGACCTAGTAATCAAAGCAAGTTCAAAACAGGTTTAACTTCCCAAATCATGAACATTTTTCGACCATATAAGCTTGACTTCATCTATATCATTTATTAAAATATAATATTTTCAAAAGGATGAAATTCTGAAGGGGAAGTGGCCATTATTTCTAATTGAATGTCTAAGATTATACTAGAAAGGTACTCCTTTTGTGTTGTTCTATTTGCATACAAGACCCTGGGAGGCTAAATGAACTATTAGATGTTCAAAGGTGATCAAACGAAATCTTATACAGCAGAAAAGAGCAAAGTTGGGACATCACTAACCCATAAGGAACTCCATTGATAGGTAGAAGACTCGCTTTGGATCCTTGTCTTTGAAAAATTGTTGAGTATCATTCCAACTTTCTAAAAGGCGATCACGTGCACTGCGAGCTGTGGCCTGTACATGAAGATATACTAATTTAGCTCATTGGAAGTTTGTGTTGTCTCTGAAGGGGGAAAGATAACTGATGTCGCAAAAATGTGAAGATAACGAAAACAAAACGGTTCTCATTTCATTGTGCCCCGAATTCACGGCAGAACGTTTTGTCATAGTTGCAATGAATTATACAATTCATGGGAAATTATTGTTAGATCTCAAATGTTGCAGACATTCCAGAAAGACAAAACAAAATTGAAGGCAGCTGGAGATACGGATGTCAATATTAATAAACATTTTACTGTCTTTTATATGCAGATTCAATGTGCAAACGTACAAGAAAGATAAAGTAAACTTAATGTCGCTACAATAGAACTCAGAGAGCAAACAAAAAAACTTGCTGATGAAGATTTTACTAATCCATATATATAATCAGTATATGGGGACAGTGCCACTGCTGTATGTTGAATCTATCCATGGTCTGGCTGCTTCATAGAATTACTTTGGAACCAGTTAAAGTCACTCATCATCCAGAGGAATTTCAAGAATAGAAATTCCAAGCTAACAATTTCTGATTGAATGTCTGATAACATGACGGGAAACCCTATCGCCAAAACTAGGTGATGGCTCACATCATTAGAGATTTGCGGACTACTTCATTCTGCAAACAGAAATACAGACGGTGTACCAAAATAATCTGCATTGTCTAGTAATAGACCAAAGTCTCTGATGGTTTTGCACTACCTTGCCCAAGATAATGAAGTAATATTTTGAATGCCATGAAAGTAGATCAAACATATTACCACATATCATAGTTTTATGATCCTATGCTCAATCATGGGCACTCAGATACAGTTATTGTTTTGAGGTTTAAAAGAACATTGATCTTTTGTTTGATATTTGCTGATAGTTCTTGTGTCATTTGTTGTTTGCTCAATGTCAATTTCTTGATGGCTACCCGCAATCCTTCTTGCTATCAAGCATTGGCATGTCTGATTTCAACAAAGTGATATGATGGACGCTCATAATCCTTCTTACTGCCAATGATTAGGAGTCTGCTTTCAACTAACTAACATTTTTATTTTTCTTTATTTTTCCTTTTGGGAACTGGTCTTACAAATGCAGCATTGACAACAAGTTACCTGATAAGCTTCAAAGTCATCGAATCGAAACCGAGACCTAGCAATGGTGTACTCAACATGGCCAATAATACTCTTTTGAATAGAGTAAACATCATTCTTAAGGTATTGATCCATGAGACCAAAGATAAGATCGGTTCTCTTTTGGAATTCTGCCAATTCACTGGGCAAAAGCTCTTGTTTGGTATACAATTTAGAAGGCAATCTCTTGGCCGGTTTTTCCAGAACAGGAGACTGTTGCATTATTGCATTTAGAAGCACTTTTTGCAAGTTTTTTATGTCTTTCAAATCTTGAATTCGCTCATCGACCCAGAATTTCTGAATAAGTGAGCCATTCTCATAATCTACTGTAGCTTTAGCCACGTCAAGACCAAGGTCCTTCATTGCACTGACAACAAGCTGAAGGAGGCCGGGTTTTCCAGGGGCAGTAATGTGAATTATAGTGTGAGATTCATCTGAATCATTATCAAACACTACCGCAAATGGAGAATCCGTGGGGGTTTTTTCTATGCTGTTGGCCATTTTTGGGGACACTTGGCATTGGATTTGCAATTGGGTTTTTCTCCATTGAAATGGGTTGTGATTGGATTTGGAGAAAGATGAGTTTGTAGAGCGCAAGGAACAGAGCAATGAAGCAGAGGTAGCAACAGAGCTATGGCAGAATTGGCTCAACATGCCTCCCCCTCCACCAATCTCTGACCTCTCTCTGTGTCTCTGTCTCTGTCTCTGTCTCTCTCTAGCCTTGTGCCAAATGATGTCCTTTAAATCAAGCTAACTGAGGATATACATAATTTGTTACGCCTAAATAACATCATCAATAAACATGAATATGCTTTCACTAGATGCTTTTTTTGTTTGCTTTTCGCTTTTTGCTTTTTGATTCTTCCTTGTTACGCACAAAAAATGGGTGGTATCTATCTATGTAAGTCATTGTGTTCTTCAAATAAATTTGGCTAGGATGCTCCTCCCATAACAAAATGTGGTTTTTTTTTTATGGGTCTTATCTTTTGATTACATACACTCCCAAATTCCAATGGATGTGTATGGGATTAACACATGTCTATGCTATGTTAATCTGATTCTCCGAACCGGATGCCTAAACCAAGTGAATAGCTCCTCCCAATCTTCTACTACAATGTTTGTGTGTGAGAAATTGGACCCAGCTTGTGCTGATAGTGATAACATCAGCCACGTGCTCTCTATGTGTACACGTGCAAGGATCTACGACGAGCTATATCTTCCACAAGTGCTATGTGTGAGGAATCGGAACAAGCTTTGTGCTACACGTGTGCCCTGAAATTTATGTGCGCGAGAGTGCAGCAGGCTTGCAATGAGTTTGTGGTACATGTTTGTGTTAAAAAGTTATATGTGTATGCACGTGTGGGGTACTAGGGCAAGCGCAAGTAGAAGACGACGGTGCTCACGTCAAGATCATTCATTGTAATTGTCTATTGTCACAATGATAAAAGTGGAGACTTTTATCTATCATCCATGATTAACCTTTTTTTTCTCTAGTTGCCACTTGTGAGTTTTTGCAATTGAAAGCACATTGGAAGAGACTAGAACGCGTGCCTTTAATGTTTTAACGCTCGAGCTTCACCATAACGCAATTCGTTTTCAACCCTTTTTGTTGTGTAAAATGAATTTATGGATGCGGCAATGTACATTGTAAACAAACAAAAAGTAAAACTATCATCCAGTGACTAAAATTGCAAGCATAAGTAATATGTGCATTCAAAATGTTCCAATGGAAATCGATGCAAATTGAACCTAAATTAAATCAAGCATTTTTGTTTGATTTATTGGAAACATTGGCTTGAAAAACATAAGAGTTTTTAGGTTAATTGGATTCTCCTACAAGCCAAAATAATATATATAATTCTCGATTTGAGTAGTGTCTATAAATTGATTGTGCAAGTAGTTGTTTGCAATGTGTAAAGTTATGTAGTTATATTGAAAGACACTTTATTCATAGGAACATATAGTATGTCATATGTCAATCAAAGAAGAGAGTGTATACTATAAAAATGAATATCACATGAAAAAGTGGCATCTCAATGCAACAATGATAATACAAACTTGCTCGAACATCTAGGAAATTTAATAAAAATGTTGCATCAATCACATCAAATTGCAAGAATGCGACCAATCCCCTTGCATTTGGCAATTTTGTACTCATTGGTATGTAACAGGAAGGTGCATGAATCAAATGCCTTAACTGTGATTTATTTAAACCAATTAATTATGATCTAAATTGCCTAATTAAAATGACAAGCCTAACTAACAACATAGTAGCTCAATGGACCTAAGAATCTTGACTATTTTAACATGCAATTGAAGTTGTTGATGATTGAATTACTTTCTAGAGTACCATTTGAATGCAATTTTAGAATTATGACATGCTTGGTTATTAGAAATCTACTTAGTAATTTTGAATTTGATAGATCATGTCGTTCTCACTTCCAATTTATAGAGCAAATAGTTATAGATATATTGCAATTAGCACAACAAATATTCCAATAATTGTCGAGTAATCTAAAGTATAACTATGTGATTAGCCTTAAATTTCGTGCAACTAGGAGCATCAACTTTGACGAAGCATATTTACATGTAATTTTATATAAGCCATATACCCAAATATGGAGAAAATGGGCACAAAATGGCCATGAAATTAATTGCCAAAAATAAACAGTAGAACGCGTTGTCGAGAGAGGGCATAAGAAACTTATTAATGTCAAGCAATAAAGCAAAGGAGGAAATAAGGAATATAGGGCACTAGACCACTCGACCATTACCTAAAACTCTTTTTTCCTACACGAAGATAGTTGGCCTTGTTTCACATGCTAAAAACTAAGCCCTTGTTTATTCACACACTTACTAGTTTGTTAGAAGTGCCCAAAGTCAATGAAATACTCGAACGTTATGTCACATTGTAGGATTTAGAATAGCTCAATCCTTACCTTTTTTATTCCTCATGAACTACCCCACACCTACTAATCTTGAGGTTAGAGAACCTCGGTTAATTATGCTGTGCAGTTATGCTCATAACAGAAATGAGGAGAAGGAATCATCAAAAGTACCAAAGGAATTGCTCAACCAACACATATGTATATACTTAAGGACTGGCATGTCGTGGAAAAGACGAAAACATATAGGAGCGCTTTTGGGGAAATAAAGGAACTCAGGGGAGAAACAAAAGCAAGCTTGTTTCTTTCTGGATTTCTTATTTCGAATCCGTTTCAAGACCTATTTTCCAGTAAATACACAAAGTTGTGTCTGCAATGTGCATTATTCATTTGTTATGTTCATGGATATTGTTTTCAACTAGCGAAGATAGGAATACATACTCCAATCCTCACATTGGGCCTACGGAACCGTATTATAGGTAACAAGAAACTTCAACGCGAGATACGATATGTGATGTCCGATTCACCGGAACACGCGTTTGAGCCTCGTCTCGTCGTGGGGGCATCGTTTCCAAGCATCACAAACTGCCAAAGAGCAGCCTATTTACTACCTTTCAATAAGAGAAGAACCATCTCTCGCAAATTGCTCACAAAGTCGAGTGTATGTGTATGTGAGTACTTTTGTCCGGCCTCAGTGTGAAAGCGTTCGACTCCTTAGGGTTTTAGCTTCTTCTTCACTCTCCTGCATTCTCTTTTGCTCAATCTCCGTCTTCTTCTCCTGCTCCTGAGATTTTATCCGCGCGCCTTCTGCGTCGCTCTCTCTGCAATCATGGTAAGTATGTTATCTCTTCTCATTTTCTCTCTTTCTCAATTCCTCTTTTCCCCAGAGTATATGATATATGTCCGTATCTTGCTTGTGTTTTTTTGTTATGTAATCCGAGTATCAAACCTTCGGTATGTCTTGTATGTGTAAATCCAGCATGTGTTTTTTCCCGAATATAATCCTACCGTCCTGGTATTAAAGCTTCCTTTTTAGTATGTTTTTTTTTTTTTTTTTGCATCTAAGAAGATCAAAACTTTAGTAAATGCCAATATGTTGTGACCTATTATGTATGTTTTTCCACATAACAAGGCCAACAGCTTACGCAATGCGATGTGTGGAAATCTGTTTTTTTTTTCTCTGTACGACCACAGCTTTTTGTATAGGCAATAGACGGAAATCAAGAATGGGATTTTTGTGTACATAAAATAAAATCCTCAGTGTACGCTATATACTTGAAAATGTAGCATGTAATTTAAGGGAGCTAAGTTGTGGTAGTTAATATCTAAAGCTGTTGTATATGCTATATATCGAAACATAGAATGTTCTGTTTCAATATAATTTAAGTAGTCTGGCATCAAAGCTTTATTACATTTTGCTATGTCTGAAGTTGTTTGAATTTGAACGACAGTCTCTCGTTGCAAACGAGGATTTCCAGCATATATTGCGTGTTCTCAACACTAATGTCGATGGAAAACAGAAGATCATGTTTGCTTTAACCTCCATCAAAGGTATTGGAAGAAGGTTTGCAAACCTCATTTGCAAGAAAGCAGATGTCGACATGAACAAGAGGTTAGATCTGTGTGAATTCCACATCTATTTTTTGGATTGAAAATCAAACTGGCAGGATTTGAGTGCGGAACCCTCTACTGTATTTTTTTTATTTTTTGTTTTGCTTGTGTTTCATTTGAGAACTCGCTTTGTCTGAGATTCCCACTTCATTTGAGAGGTCGATATCCTTGCCTCCTATATGAGGCCAACTTGAGTTAGCGAGCTCCTAATGACAAGGGGCTTCATTTCAATCTGAAGTGCATAACTTTAGGTTTTGGGAACTCAAATGTAAAACTTGGCATGTCAGCTTTCAACCTTTTATGAAAGAATATAGGACATAACAGGGAAGATAATTTAGTAGAATACTTAACTATAAAATTGGAAATCTTGGAATAATAGTATGAAACATATGTGCATTCACATTCGAGAATGTTTCAACCATAGTACGTAAAATTCGTGTTCGTCTAGTATAACATTCGTGTTATAACATTCTTGTGTTTTGTTTTTGTTTTTTTCCCATTTTTTTAATGTGTTTTTTTCATTTTTAGGCTTATATACCTCATAATAAATAGTTAATCCAAAGGTATGGTATTTATCATTCGTTGATGGTGTTTCTTTTGCGAATGATTGAACCATTCGTGAATGCGAATGTATGTATGGTACGTATGGTTCATACTATGGTTTCAACCATTCGAATATGGTACACACCCTCGAAGTATGGTAAATACCATACTTTTGTATTTATTATTTATTATAAGGTAAGAAAGTTTAGGTAAAAGTGTAAAAAACATAAGATTGTTATGATAACATAAGCATTCGTATGAAAAAGAAATTTTGCCTATGCATTCGAGTATATTACGTATATGATTGGAATCAAAACAGAATAATTTCCGATGTATGTGTTATTGAATATTTGGAATGTGCTTATTTGATATCAGGGCAGGTGAACTTTCAGCTCAAGAGCTGGAAAATCTTATGTTCATTGTGGCAAATCCTCGTCAATTCAAGATTCCTGATTGGTTTCTCAACAGAAAAAAGGATTACAAGGATGGGAGATACTCACAGGTTGTGTCCAATGCACTCGATATGAAGCTCAGAGATGATCTTGAGAGACTGAAGAAGATCAGGTAATCAATGAACGCTGAATTAATAGTGTTTCTATTATATTGTTGAAAAGCTGCCTATAAATGGGTTTATGATGTGGTACAAGGGGTGATAGTTAGTCATGTTTTAAAGTACTATTTTAATCATGTTTTCATTGTCTGGTACAGAAGCGTTAACTGCTAAATACATGATTTTTGTTAGTGTTAAGTATTTCCATTTTTCTCCATTTTGAGGTAAAGTTTGGACTGCATGTCATGAGTATTTAGGATTTGCTGAGCATCAACAAATCACAACTCTTGTTTTTATTGCAAAAAGTGGAACTCTATATTGAATCTATTTTCATCTTAACATCCCAGACATATGGTGTTTCCTCTTATACATTTCTATGTTTTTGGTATTTTTCTCATTTATTTCTTAGGTTGATGGTTAAATGATGCCAGAATTTGCATAGGTTGGTAATATTTATTTAATTCTAGTGTAAGATGTGTATGAGTAGGTTCATTAATGAATAAGGATGTTTACCTTGAAAATGTGTTTTGTAACATTGATATTCAGTAGGCTCATATGATTGCCTTGGCTATAATATGATCACAATGCTCTGCAGTAGGATCACTTATCATTTTTCTAATTATCTTAATTTGTTGGCTCAGGAATCATCGAGGTCTTCGTCATTATTGGGGCTTGCGTGTCCGAGGTCAGCATACAAAGACAACCGGCAGGCGTGGTAGAACTGTTGGTGTCTCCAAGAAGCGATAAAATTTCAACTTTGCGGTCTTTGCAATTTCCATCGATGAGGACATTATATTCATGTCTCTGTAATAGTTCTTTTTGAAAAATTTGGTGGAATGTGTGCCTTGGCTCTTGACTTTCAGGTAGTGCATTTGTTTTTGTTTACTTTTTTTCGAGGCATTTTCCATTGTAATAGACAGTGATATTTGTTGAGACATCTTCTTGGATGCCTATTCCTGCTCAAAATTAGTAACTGAATCATTGTGAATTGGTACATTTTGTATGGTTTGTTCAGTAGGAGGTGATAAAATGGTCATTATAGTTAGGTTTGAGTGCCACTGTGTTGCACTAACATCACAACCTGTGTTACCGGAGGAGTGGACTGAATATCTTACAGTTATAGGGAATTTGAAAAAGAACTCCATGCTTTGATTGATAGTATTTTCCAAAATTGGAGAATATTACTTTGTTATAGATGGAATGTGTTTGTGAAAATTGATCGTGTTCATGTCATAACCCATTATAGATGGAATGTATTTTAATTTTACATGTATAATTTGTCCCAAATTTCCTGGTAGTGTAGTTTTAATGAAAAGGATAATTACATGAGAAGTAGTGAGCTTTAGTAAGCATTTTTCTTGTTTTGCTAGTTTCTTTTCAGGTCAAATATTAGACCTTGTTGGCATGTCCCAAGTTTTGTGCTAAAAAATGCTAAATAAGCTTAAGGAGAGATCTTTGCAGTAGATATGGGTCTTTTACACAGGAGGTAATGATGCGACAAGTAAATTAGCTTTGATCCGTCCTTTTTGGTTTTGAGCTATGTTTACCATGTTAGTAAGCTTTTAGTGTAGTTTCCTTCTGTCTATAGGGCTTCCATCTTCGGTTGCCCTTTGGTTTTCAAGTTTTAATGGTTACATGAGAGCCCTTCCAAATTGTGTACTAACTATATTTACCTGTATTGTATAATGTAATGATGTGCCTGATTGCACATCCTGGTTCTCTTAATTGTTGCCAATCTTTGGATCTTTTTTGTTTGGTGAATTGTACTCGATCCTAACTGGACATATATACCATTGCTTGGAGACCACCTCTCGAGCTATTTAGATAATTCAAATTTAGGACATTCTGAAATTTTTATTTGTATTCACACTTCCAATACAAATATTATGCGACACACAACAAGATGCAACTAACTTAGGGCCAAATGACTTAGTTGAAGATTACAAATAAGAAGATGGAGGGGCATTAAAAAGGTTTGACATAGTGAAGATATATAAAGAGTGATTTTGATAGGCTTAATTTGAGTAAAGGACAGTTGATTCCAATGAGTTATAAACTATCTTCTCAACAAGCATGCCATTTGATGATTATAAACAACAATCCATTACTATTCATATTCTAAAATAAATAAATAAATATATGGCAAGGAATAGTAAGATGTAGCATATTGTTTGGCACACTAGGTCTCACGATTACATTCCTCTTTTGCATTTGCCTTAAGATTGCTCCAATCAAATGTTCTCTTCTTTTCCTGTCAAGCATATATTTGCGTTCTTTAGTGTGTGAGAACATACATGCAAATACTAGTGTAATGGCACACCTCTCCCTCTAGGATAAAAGAACTATGAATGTGGGATTGGGTTTGGCATGTACTAATGCTTGAGCTTTCCAGTACTTATAATGCCGCCCAAGTTTAGGATTTATGTGATGGCAATAACACGTGAAGTTCATTCAACCTATGCTTTGACACATGTCTCATGCTCTTGCTATTCGACGGGCACGAATGGCGCATGATGCACGTGTTGACTCATCGATGATGTGAAAGCATGTGTGGAATACTGATCGAACCTACAATAATCGCATTTCACATGTGACCAGCATGGAGTTGGGCATGTGTGAAGGACCCAAGAACTTCCAACCCTCGTAACACATATATGATATAAGAACAAATAATCAAATTAAATCGGCCGGAACCAAGAAGAAGAAAACTTCCTTCACCTATACTCCACCCTCATACATATATTGTTAGTGTTACATACACACACACACATATATACATGTGTATGTATGTATGTATGTATGTATGTGTGTGTATACATGTATACATATATACATATACTACATATGTATATGTACATACATATATATGGTGATGAATCGAGCTTGGGTTTTACGAGGGGAGAGGGAGAAGAACAGGCAGGACAGTTTGAATCCATCGTCGCCATTTCGCCAAAACCTTCTTCCGCCATAGCCAGCGAAGCTTCATCGGCCTTCCACAGGATCGGATCTTCTTTTCCTTCTCTCTTTCTTAAAAGGTATGCCCCCCCCGCTCCCTCCTCCTCCTCCCCCCTATCTGTCTTTCTTTCTTTGGTCTCCAGCTTTGTCGATCTCCAACCGTCGCCGCTTTCTTTTAGTTTGGAACTTCTGCCTCCTTTATAATCGTTCTTGCCTTCCTTTCCCTGCGTCTCTTATGTGACCTCCAGGTTTTGTTCCGAACAGTGGAGAAAGGTTGATATTTTGATTCTTCCGTTTTATATTATCTTTCTCGTTGCCATTGATTTTTTTATAGTCTTGCTTGGCTACCTGCATTGGAACTTTGATAACTGTAAGTGCATTTCGTCTCTTCTTTTTTTACGTGGAAAAGTTATTATTATTATTTAAGCCTTCTATTCCATCAGCAGACTCACAAATGGAGCCAGTTTCACATTAGGAAGCAGATATTTTGACCTGTTTTTTTTATTCTCCACACTATAAGAATTCCTTTTAATTTTTAATCAATAGATCATGTGATCATGATGGAAAAGAAGATGACAAAGAGACTTCCACGCAAATGAATACAACTGAAACCATTTGTCTATGTAAAAATAAAGAATCGAATCCTCATTCTCTTTGTGTTTCACACGCAAAAGGCTAAATTAAATCCTTGAATTCTAGGTCTCATTTTGCTTAATATCCTGGATGGTAGTATAAGAAAATGGTTAGCATATATCACAAATTAGGCTGATGAAATATATTTTCTGTTTCTGAATCAAAGATGGCATCTTGTCTTTCCAAGATGGTGACAGACTCAAGACGTCCATATATAAATAATATTCATTCTGCCTGTTTCACATGCAGATGGTTTCCTGTAGTTCTTGAAAGTTAGATTTCCACAAACAATATCATGAAATGAGACAAATAAAATATCATGAAATGTACTCACCAAGCAGGCTGATGATTGTAGCAATTACGACATGATGCACAGTGGAAGCAGATCTAGTTTAACTGGAAGATTTGCTGTTCTTTATGTATTTTTGATTACCGTTCCTGTGTAGTCAATGAAATTGGCTTATGAAGTATGTTTATGTATACACTTAGATAAAAAGAACTGGTAAAGGATTTGTCCGTGATTTATGTTATTTATCGAAGTAAATTGGGTCTTCACTTCATCGACACTGCTTTCAATTTCAGGATTTAAGAATGGGGGATGCTGATGAAGTCCAAGCTCTTGTCTGTGACAATGGTTCTGGTATGGTGAAGGTACATTTCTTGCCCCTCTAGTATTGATTGCATGTTTACTCATTACTTACACATTTTTGAAAGCATTTTTGAAGTTTAAATCAGAACAACCAGTAAGATCTATCATCTTTGAAATTGAAAATCGTATCAAACAGTAGAATCTGTCAAGTGAAGATTCTCATGTGTAACTGATTTGAAAGCTTCATTTGTCATTCAATAGGCTGGGTTTGCTGGAGATGATGCCCCTCGAGCTGTATTTCCAAGTATCGTGGGGAGACCTAGGCATACTGGAGTTATGGTTGGGATGGGGCAAAAGGATGCTTATGTTGGTGATGAAGCACAATCCAAACGTGGAATACTGACTTTGAAGTACCCAATTGAGCATGGCATTGTTACAAATTGGGATGATATGGAGAAGATCTGGCACCACACATTTTACAATGAGCTCCGAGTGGCACCAGAGGAACATCCTGTCCTTCTCACCGAAGCTCCTTTGAATCCCAAAGCCAACAGAGAGAAGATGACGCAAATTATGTTTGACACCTTTAATGTCCCTGCCATGTATGTTGCTATCCAGGCTGTATTGTCTCTCTATGCGAGTGGAAGAACAACTGGTATGTGTTTGCTTCACAGGTTTTCGATTCTGTGTTTGTCCTAATCAAGTCATTAATTATTGAAGCACATATATGCAGGCATTGTGCTTGATTCTGGTGATGGTGTCACACACACTGTCCCAATCTATGAGGGTTATGCCCTTCCACATGCAATTCTTCGGCTTGATCTTGCTGGAAGGGATTTGACTGATGCACTAATGAAGATTCTTACTGAGCGTGGATACTCTTTCACAACCACTGCAGAAAGGGAAATCGTAAGAGACATGAAGGAGAAATTGGCCTACGTAGCTTTAGATTTTGAGCAGGAACTTGAAACAGCCAAAACCAGCTCTTCTTTGGAAAAAAGTTATGAGCTTCCTGATGGGCAGGTTATTACCATTGGTGCTGAGAGGTTCAGATGTCCTGAGGTCCTTTTCCAGCCATCTCTTATTGGTATGGAAGCTGTGGGTATTCATGAGACCACATACAACTCTATAATGAAGTGCGATGTTGATATTCGAAAGGATCTTTATGGGAACATTGTACTCAGTGGAGGTTCTACTATGTTTCCTGGTATTGCTGACAGAATGAGCAAGGAGATCACTTCTCTTGCTCCTAGTAGCATGAAGATTAAAGTTGTTGCCCCACCGGAAAGGAAATACAGTGTCTGGATAGGTGGTTCTATCTTAGCATCCTTGAGCACCTTCCAACAGGTATTATATTTGTTAATATCACTATACAACGGAAACATGTATAATCTCTTATGGGTTATCACATGGTCTACATATCAAACATTTAATTACTTTGTTTATACTGCAGATGTGGATTGCCAAGTCAGAATATGATGAGTCGGGCCCTTCCATTGTGCATAGGAAATGCTTCTAGAGGATTCCATACAGTGATTATCATATAGTTTGTCAGATTTGATAGATACACAACATGGTTTTCTTACCACTTTTCTTACTTGAAGTGTCTATTTCATACAGTAGTACCCTTCCATGCAAGGGTACTCTATCTATAGGTTTTAGTCTGCAATGCTCTGCATAATTGTACTTGTAATAGCATGGATCCTTCATTTACATGTGGATACAGATAGTAAATTAGGCACCCGTAAGAGATTATGGTGTTTGTCCCTTGCTATACCATGAAATATATCTCAAGTTTCTATGTATGATGTTCAGTTTGTTCATGTGCAATGCTAATGTCATGGTGATTTTGCTCATTTACCTTCAGATTTGGAACTACAGTGTGTGTGATTGGTAAAGGTATTAACATAATTGACATGCATCATTTAAGCAAATAAATGATTTGTTGACTCTTCCATCTGTAGCAATGGGACCAATATGGAAGTTATGGCATATAGCATTTCTATTGAAAGTTTGAATGATGGCTATGGCATAAGCCAAGTAGATTCAGAGTATAAATGATGATTTGGGAGAGATAGTTAAGGCAATTATGGTCATTCAAGGTTGGTTAATGGCAATGGGCATGGTTCGGTTTCAAGGCAAAGAAACTAAATCGAACCGTTTATATAAAACAAAAACTAAACCAAACCGTTTATGAACTCTTTAAGTATTTAAACCAAACCATTTAAAAAAAGTAAACCAAACCATTTAAACCAAAACCGAGTAAGGAAAAGTTAGAAACTAAACCAAACCATTTAATAAAATATTTAAACCTAAACATTTAAGTTAAACTAATTAAAAATTTAAATAAAAAAACATTAAATTGAATAAGTATTTAAGTTAAACTTATTAAATTAGTAAAAGAAACTTTAATTGAACCATTAAATTAAATAAATAAATAACCATTAAATTAATAAACTATTAAGGGAAAAAAAAGTTAACCAAAAACCTATAAACCTTTAAAGTTGAGTTTTAGAACTGAATCGAACCGAATTGAAGTGTTTATCGTAAATCCAAACCAAACCAAAGTATTAAATTTTTTTGGAATTAATAATCTGTTAAACCATGGCTTAATGGTTCGGTTCGATTTAAGCCGAAACTGTGCGCATTGCTATTGGTTAATATGACGAAGTATACAACCAGGTGCGTCAATTGGTGCATGAAAAGGGATGAACCAAACTAAATATAAGGAGACAAGTGTGGGGATCCTATAAAGCTGTGGTTGCCAACTTGAAAATCCAATGTTTGGACCACCTAGTTACATTTGACCACTAACCATTTGAGTGAGTTGTTGTTCTTTTTGAGTTTTGCATGGAATGTCGTCATCGTCATAGGTTTTGTAATCCAAAACTTTGTGCCCTTGAATGATGTGCTTGTTGGAGAAGCCATGTGTTGTACTGATGGATTATGTTGTCGCAGAAATCCGCGGCTTGCGGGTCGTCTTGGGTGGGACCATTGGGGTCTCGGACCAAGGACCCTAAGAATGAGTGGTTACTAAGCTTGCGGTGACCTAACTGGCTTGATTGCCGGAGTACCTTACTGAGCACACAGGCTCGTAGAACAGTATCCGATTCGGCCCCGTTGCCGGATTCTGGAAGATGAGCTCACGGGCTCACAGACTCGGGTAGGTAAGCGCAAAACACAGGAGGGAAGAGACAACACCTTCCCGGACATAGAAGACAGAGAGAATTGTGAACGCAACCGGATAGACCAGAACAAACTCTCACACACACAGTACATCGGACACAACAATACCTAGTAATCGATTAAATACTATGAAAGAATATAAGGTTGGCCTCGGGCCTTAAATAGAGTTTCGAGCTAAGCAAACACTCTGACCGGTGAGCCTCTGGTTGGGAGCACACGTGCTTCCTTCTTGAGCAAAGGCCACACACCCACTAATCGGCTGAGCAGAACAAGAAACTTGCAATCCTCGACCCCACAAACCGACATCAACTTCCCCTCCTAAAACGATTGATACCTGCAATAGACACTTTCCATCCCTTTTTTAGCTCCAAAGCGCAGTAGGGTCGATCTTACATCAGGTTCTTATTACAGTCACTTCCATTAGAGATTCGCCCACGATTCTCTGCCATCACATGCTATCACTCCCCTTTTTTGTTGGGATCATAAAGTACCTATTAAACACTCCCACTTTGTACTTATTAATACTTTGATATTTACATTTGTTTGTACATTAGACCGAGTTCATGTGCACACATGCACACCCCGTGTTCACACGCACCCGGCGGACCTTTCACCTAGTGGACGGAATCCTCCACGACAACGTTCACATATTTGACTGAGATCACCCTTTACATGATCAAGTAAAGTGGTCAGGAATCGGCTTTGAGTTTTCCCCTTTTCTCAAATTGCTTGTACATTCTTTCAACAAATTTACCTTCATGTGAAACGCTCAAGTAATGGATTTAGGTATCCCCGAAAATATAAGCTTAGATGCATGTTAAAGAAATGAATAAAATTCTAGTAAAAATTGACGTGAAAAAAACAAAAAACATCAAATGAATAAAAAACTAATGATCAGCTAATGGTGGTTATTAAAAAAAGTAACTAGTGAAAAAGATTAAGAAATACAAAAAAAATCAAAACAACACAACAAAACCAAACGCTCTACATTGGGAGGCCTAAACACGTTCATGATAGACATGACAACCCCATCATCACCCATGTATGGGACATGTAGTCAATTGGGAGCCCATTGGTCTAGGGCCCCAGCCTACCAATATGTCTTAGAGGCACCTTCCCACCCATGGTAACTACATCAACACCAACATAGTTGGAGAAGAATCCTTGCCAGAGCCTTCTGCACGATGAAGACCACCATATCTCCTGTCACCGTTTAGCCTAACGTTGCTCAGCCTGCCACTGCCACCTAGCTTGTCACAACCCAACCTACTGTAGCCGATGGTTGTTCAAATCATCTAGTGGGATCTTAGCCGGTCTTTAGTCCCCAAACTAAACCGGCAACCAAAGATCTTTAACCACCAGCATATCCCTCATCTTCGACTTCCACACTGAGTAGTTGGAGCAAGTGAGCTTGAACATGCCGCCGGACGATTCTTCCATTTTCTATGTTGTTCGCTTTGATACCAGTTTGTGAGGAATAGCGCGGAATATCGCTCGGCCACAACCGAGTCTTGGATCGCAGAAATGGAAAAGAACGAGAGAGTATAAAGAAATGACACATGATGTTTACGTGGAAAACCCTAATAGGGAAAAACCACGGGAGCCCATAGACTCCAACTATCACTATATGAGAGGAAATACAAAGTGGAGGCATAGAGGTAACGACCTCGTGCTTGCGATCTTTGCTAGACGACGGTTACAATAGAGACTGCTCGTAGCTACTCTCTCTCTCTTTCTCTCTCTCTCTCTCTCTCTCTGTCGCTCTCTGTACAATTACAACAGTATGACAACTACAACCTTCACATAAAGTGATTGCCCTAAGTCATATTTATATTTGTTGAGAATCAAGCTCAACATAGCACAACGTGTGAACACACCTCTCTCTCTCTCTCTCTCTCTAAGCAAAATTTTGTGTTCCGGTTGGATGCAAGATATAGAAAAATGGTTTGGTAGATAGGATGCGAGACACTTGCTTCATGATGCATCATTAGATTCCTCTGTAAATGAGGCATTTTTGCAACGCCAATGTATCATGACATGGGACAAATGTGGAGGCTCACGCTTCACACATTATACTACACATGTTGCACCTAACTACAAAACCATATTCTTTGCGGAACGGGGAAATCGTACACATCCATACATGTTAGAGCCCATACCGTTATCTTCCATTCGAACCATTGCTTCCATGCGACTTAGCTCACATGCATTGCGATGTGAAACAGGGCGTTGGGGTACAAGTGATGAGAGTGGTCGGCTATGCACACTTTGCCCTAAACAAGTTCGCGAATCTGAGTATCACACTTTGATACAATGCTCTACCTTTGATCATATTCGACCATGCTTTCCACATCTCTTCGATCGAGCCCAATCTTTGCATGAATTCCTCTCACAACCACAATGTGCACTCTCGATTGCAACATTCATTGGTAAAGTTCTTGAACATCGAGAGTCACTACTCACTTTCACACATATCACGTGAAATGTAATATTTTGGTCTCATAGGTCATATTTGACCTCCGAAGACGATAATATAATCTATCTATCTATCTATCTCTCGCTCTCTGTACAGTTACAATAGTATGAAAACTACAACCTTCACATAAAGTGATTGCCCTAAGTCATATTTATACTTGTTGAGAATCAAGCTCAACATAGCACAACGTGTGAACACACCTTTTGAGAATCTATGATTTACTCAAAGGTCAAGTTCACACCACTACTCTCTACACATTAACTATGTGTCATAGCATCATATTCTATGACACATAACTAATGAGTTACATATTCCCCATGACTATGAGTCTTCACATTCCCCAAGCGAGAGAGTGGTTTTTGTAAAGTTAATGAAGAGAGAGGGTGACTCTATATAAACCACCCTCCTCATACTTCATACTAAGTCGGTTGTGACTCTTTGTAATGCTACATTTTCATTTATCATATTCTCCTTGTTAATATACATCTCCTTCTTCTTGAGTACTTCATTTTGTCTCTTATCCATCTTGTGTTTCTCTCCTCTCCTCTTTCCTCTCACACATACATATAACACATCTCTTCTCCTACACAAGAATCACCATTGATTCTTTACATGGTATCAGAGCGATTTGGTAGCTCAATCTAGCCCACTCGCCTCATCGTGATCGTGTGTTGTGCTCTACGCCGACGTTCAAGAAGAACTAGCTCATAACTATCGTAGTGCGACTACATAGCTCGTGTTCGAGAGAGAAGGAAAAGAAAAAGAAGGAAGAAATCTACATCGACAATGAATATTCAAATGGGGAGCGCTCTCCCTAGCGAGAAGTTGGATCACAACTTTGCATCTTGGGAGTACAAGATGCACCAATACCTCGTTGGCCAAGGCTATTGGAGCTACATCAAAGGCGCACAAGAAAATTGGCCCAACCCGGAAGACGCCGACTATGCAACGTGGGAGCAAGCGGCAAGCCGAGTGATGTATTGCTAGGCGACATATGTTCATGACCACATGATCGGGTACATTTGAGAAGCCGAGACGCCGAAGGAAGTGTGGGAGAATCTACGAAAGATTTTCGCCGCCAACACTACCGCAAGAAAGCTTCAAACCCACCAATAGTTGAACAACATCAAATAAAGGGATATGTCCATCACAAGCTACACCTTGAAGATCAAGGAGCTTTGCGACTCGCTTGGCTCGATAAGCGTCAATGTGGACGATGACGAGATGGTGCAAATATGCCTCAGTGGCCTTGCACCACGATTCAGCGCGATGCGGACCGCCATACTAGCACGAGAGAATCCACCCTCCTTCTTCGATCTTCAATCTATGTTGTTGGTCGAAGAAAACCATGATCGAACGAGGAGCAACACCTCGGAAGGCCACATGCTCTACACGCATTCGGACGGAGGAAGAGGACGCGACCGTGCAAGAAGAGGCTGATTCGGCCAAGGACGAGGCCTGACTTACGAAAACAACTTGCAATTTCAGCATCAAGATGGAGGCCATCGGGGAACCTTCGGAAGAAGGGGGAGCCACCATTCCGGTCCAAGCCGACAAACCTCAATCGAATGCGGATATTGCGGGGAAGTCGGCCACCGCGAAGAAGAGTGCCGAAAGAAGATGCGTGAGTTGGCGTCCACAAGCCAACAACTCACGAATTACGCCACCAACTCTGAGTACGACGATTACGACAGACTATTCGTGATGAGACATAGAGCAAACTCTATGTCGGCTTCTACATCAACTAGGCGGCGAGGAAGTAGGGTTAAAGCCAATGTGTGCAACAACGAAGTAAAGCAAAGCAAAATGATGAAAGTCCATGCGTGCGACAAAGAGGTCAAGCAAAGCGCGAAGACAAAAGCTAATGTGTGCGACAAAGAGACCAAGCAAACCTCGAAAAGCAAAGATATGGGCCAAGTGGGCCAAGCGGATATGAAAGATGTGATCACAAAATCTAACAAGGATAATACTAGTGAAGAAGTCATAGTCAACTCAAAGACGAGAGTATACCACAAAAGTGGACAAAGTGGGAAGCATGCGATGTGGTCACTTAAGGACCTAGAGGAGAGCATGCCGCTAAAGAACGAATTGCTAAGAGTACTCAAGAATAGTATTTCGATAAGGCTTTTGAAAGACATGCATGGAACAAGAAAGAATGATAAGAGAAAATTAGATGACCAAGGAGATGGCCAAGATGAAGGTGGCGCATGCATAAGGAGTGAAACATTATGCTCTAGAGGAGCAAAGAGAGCCATGACAATCGGTCATGGAAATGCACAAATTGAGCGAAGAATATGGTGGATCGGATGGCAATGGCGATTCGGGTACATCAACAAAAAATTAAAGTAAACAAAAATGAATCCTCACCAAAATTGGCACATACCGGTGGATGTGCAGGTTTGGTGGGGGCGAATGTCGTGTGAATCTTCACACTATGTAAAAAAATAATGAAATAATGATTATAGATTAGATTAGTAGCTTACTATAGAAAGATGGATATACTCAAGAGCTTCAAAATGTATTTTACTATATACAAAATGGAGAAATACATATTAAGTTATGTGAAAATAAAGTTTGAGAAGATAGAGAAATTAGAACTATCCCACATAGATAGGAAACTTAAGGCCCTGGCTATATAAGCACCTTGAGCTCCCTCATTTTTCATTTGTTCTAAGAGCACTTTTGCCACTTTGTCTTGATGGATAATAGTGGCCAAATTCCCTAAATCTGGAAACCGGCCGGTAAACAAATCCGGAAACCGGCTGGTAAGCAAATCTGGTAAATGGGTCCGGTAAGCAAATCCGGAAACCGGCCGGTATGCAAACCGGAAACTGGCCGGTATGCAAAATCGGAACCGGAACCGGCAAGCAAAACCGGAACCGGAACCGGCAAGCAAACCGAAACCGGTTGGCAAGCAAAACCGGAACTGACCGGTAAGCAAAACTGGAACCGAAACCGGCCGACAAGCAAAACCGGAACCGGCCGGTGAGGGATTCGACGATCGGGCGGAACCGGTGATCGTACGAGGTTGGACGCAAATCGAACGGATAAAAGGATCATGTGGCTATTTAAAGAAAGGTAAAAGAGACTAAAGTAAAGGTCAAGTGGACAGTCGCATGCAACTAAAGAAAAAGCCATGCAACTAAAAATAGATTGAACGAAAAGAAAAGCTATGCAACTAAAAGTAGAGGCCATGCAACAAAAAGTGGAGGCATATGATTAACGAGGAACTCCATATATAATTCCATTTCTTTTCCTATACTCAGAAGCTCTGTCCATATGATATATTTCTTTTTCTTTTCCTTCTCAACTCCCTTATCTTAGGGAAGTAATATCTCTCATAAACCCTAATTTCCTTACGAAATCCCAAAAAACACTAATCTTCCCTACGGAAGCCATAACACTCAAAAACGTTAATCTTCCCTACGGAAGCCATAATACTCATATAACCATAATCTCTTATCAAAGCCAAGAACCCTAAATCTCTATGGAATCCATATCTTAGTTTATTTTAATCTATTATTCTAGCAATCTCCTTACGATAAAACTTTTGTAATCTCAATCTTGAGATTGATTGTAATCTTTCTTTTTTCCGTTATTAATGAAATTTGTGAATCTTTATCATTTTGTATTAATTGTTTAATATAATCATACGAATCTGATATCTTCCGATTGGAGGCCCCGGGGTCCTGCCTCAAAGTTCACGTATCCTCGTCGTATTTTCGCGACAACGATGGGCTGAAACTGTTGCCATCCCCGACGTCACTACGCCAACAATTGCCTCCCAACTCTTGCAAAAGGTAATATTTTAACATGGTTACCCTATCCAAATCTTATCTGATCAGGGCCGCCAGTTCCATGGGGATGTCCTCAATGCTATGGCTGTCATGAACACATGACCATTATGGCGTCACCCGGACTTGAACCTCGAACCTTGTAATTCATACTTGAAAACCTCAACCATTAAGATAGCTTATTGTTATATGAAACAATAAAAGCTACTTCTTGTATTACATTGATTATTGTAAAAACTCTAGATTATTCTAGAATGTCCTAGAGAATTCTAGGTCTAGAACATTCTAGAACATTCTAGAAATCTCTAAGCTATTCTATAGGAACCTATAAATAAGCGCATACATGTATTCTCAAATCAATTCGAATCAACACCAGTCTTTAGCTCTCATTACATATCTTGTATCCATTCTCTTTCTTTCTCTATCTTATACATCCATTCTTCTCTGTCCTTCTTCCATCACTCTATCTTTTATCCTTGGTTCTGACAGTTTGATTCGAATTCTCTCTCTCTCTCTCTCTCTCTCTCTCTCTCTCTCTCTCATCCTCCTTTGTAACCATCCTGAAACCATGGCTGCCATTAACTCAGAAGAATATCTCACCCTTGTTGCAGAAATGGAGAACCTTAAATTCAAGTTCGCATCTCTTGAAGTAGAGAATCAACGTCTACTTGGGGATGTACAAAAGGTTACTATAGAGAAGCAACAACAACAAGAGGAGTTCACGCGACGAGTGCAACAGTTAGAGTCGACAATCGTCATGTTACAACAACAAAGGGTTGAAGGTCATGGACTTATCAAGGAGCCCAAAATTAGCCTCCAAGCTAAATTTGATGGGTCGAGGGCACATTTCCGAGGTTTTTTGAATCAAGTACGGTTGGTGATTCAAATGCATCCCGCACGTTATCCAACAGATGCATCACGAGTCGGGCTAGTGGGCACTTTATTGACTGGCATAGCGTTGTCGTGGTTTGCTCCATTGCTAGAGACCAATTCTCCTCTACTGAATAATTTCGAGGAATTTATCAAGGAATTTAAGGCTTGTTTTGGAGATACTGATGGGGCGAGAACAGCTATCAACAAGATTCGTACACTTCGTCAAGGTGATCAACCAGCTTCAACATATGCTGCCAATTTCCGTCTCATCGCAAGCAATATTCCTTGGGATGAACAAGCCCTAATGGAGCAATTCCGTTCAGGCCTTCGTAGTGATGTCAAAGACTTACTTCTTACCTTCCCCGAGGATCCAAGGTCACTTACAGAAGCTATTAGTCGAGCAATACGGTGTGATAATCGCCTTTTTGAGCGTCGATGTGAGCGACAACAACAAATAACAAGATCTAGATTCACACCAACTTATGCATCAGTAACGGCGCAATCATCCCCAAGGCAAATGTATAGCCCTGCTCCAACTCCAAGGCAAACACGTAGTCCAGTCCCAATGGATAGTCCTACACCCATGGAGATCGATATGACTCAACGACGAGGACCGTTGTCAGACGAAGAGAAGCAACGTCGTCGAGCAAACCATCTGTGCTTATATTGTGGAGGTCCAGGACATATAGCCATTCATTGCTCCCGTAGGCCGAGACGTCAGGTAAATCAAATTCACTATGACAATAAAAATGAGTCCAACATTTTAGAAGTAGTTAGTGAATCTAATATTATGAATAATCCACCCTTTTCCAATAAATTTGAAGTCCTAAGCCAATTAGAAGAGGAGTCAAACGAATAAGTCCGGCCAAAATAGGAGCCATTTGGTTGGACAACCCTAGATATGTACAACCTAGTGTGGGTTCCATTTCTTCCAAGCATGTTAGTAGAGTCTTCTCAGCCCTAGTACAAGTTAGGACACCCAATTGTCAACTTCAAGTCCAAGCCCTCTTAGATACTGGAGCCAATTCTTGTTTCATGGATAGAGATTTTGCCCAAAAACACCAAATATCCTTGCATACACTTCCTTGTCCAGTTTCCGTAGTAGTGATTGATGGACGCCCCATAGCTTCCGGGAAGATATTTGAAGAGTCTGAGCCAATACACATACTCTTGGGTGATTTAGGATGTGTAGTTTCCTTTAACATAATCCGTAGTCCTGAGCATCCAATTGTCCTCGGTTTGCCATGGTTCGAGCTACATAACCCTAGAATCGATTGGAGGAAGCGAGAAATTAGGTGCCCTTTAGCAGAAAATATCATTCTCAAGGATCGAACTCGGGATTATCCTCCCAAAGTATATAGTTCTACCGATGCACCATATCCTTCTCATCAAATTTCAGCCATCACATTGCATCAATTGCACCAAGTGGGAGGCAAGGAGGACCTTTTCTTATTTGCAGTATCAGTGACACCTTCTAGTGTCACTCAAGGGAATTCAGACATCCAAATTCCCAAAAAATATCAAGACTATGCTGATGTTTTCGACAAAGTCAAAGCTAGTGTTCTTCCAAAGCATCGGCCGTACGCCTGTCCTATTGATCTCCAACCAGGAAAAGAGCCTCCGTGGGGTCCGATTTACAATTTATCACCCACTGAGCTTGAGGTTCTTCGAGAATACATCGAGGAAAATCTTGCACATGGGTTTATTCGACATTCAAAGTCTCCAGCTGGTGCTCCTATCTTTTTTGTGAAGAAAAAGGACGGCTCCCTTCGTTTGGTCGTGGACTATCGAGGCTTAAATAAAGTCACCATAAGGAATAGGTATGCTTTACCTTTAATCTCCAATCTCTTAGAACGCATTGGTGGGGCAAAGCATTTTACCAAAATTGATCTAAGGGGTGCATATAATCTTGTTCGAATTCGGCCGGGAGATGAGTGGAAAACAGCGTTTCGTACTCGGTATGGTCATTTCGAGTATACAGTCATGCCTTTCGGGCTCACAAATGCACCTGCCGTATTCCAACATATGGCAAATGACATCTTCCGAGATTTCTTGGATATTTTTCTAATCATCTACCTAGATGATCTATTGATTTACTCTAAAACACAGGGGGAGCATGATATACATGTGCGGCAAGTACTTGAACGCCTAAGGAAGTATGGTCTTTACGCCAAACTTGAGAAATGCAGTTTTGATTGCAAACAAGTTGAATTTTTGGGATACACTATTTCATCCCAGGGTGTTTTCATGGACCCGGCAAAAGTCCAAACAATATTGGAATGGAAACCCCCATGCTCAGTTCGGGATGTCCAGTGTTTCCTCGGATTTGCGAACTTCTATCGCAAATTCATACATAATTATTCAAGCATTGTGTTGCCCCTTACTCAACTCACCAAGAAAAATCAAGCATTTTTTTGGAGTATCGAAGCGGACAAGGCTTTTACGCAGCTGAAAGAGGCATTCACATCAGCACCCATCCTAGCACATATTGATCCTGAAAAGCCATTTACTATTGAGGCGGATGCATCAGACTTTGCATTGGGGAGTATCCTATCGCAACCAGGCGAGGACGGGCAGATACATCCAGTCGCGTTTCACTCGAGAAAGTTTACTGTTTCGGAGATAAACTATGAGGTGCATGACAAAGAGTTACTAGCTTTGGTCGACTCATTCGAGCAATGGCGTCATTTTCTAGAAGGATCACCTCATCAGATTATCATTTATAGTGATCACAAAAATCTCACATATTTTCAAACAGCTCGAGTATTAATTAGACGACAAGCTCGGTGGGCCCAATTTCTAACGCGTTTCGATTTCAAGATCATTTTTCGCCCCAGAAAACAACAAGGGAAAGCAGATGCTCTGTCTCGGCGTTCGTATCTAGCCCTTCGACCTGGAGATCTGGCCTTTGACAATCAAAAGCAAACTCTCCTCGGGCCATCAAAGCTATAGGTAACAACAATTTATGCCACACCACTTGATTCTACCCTTCTTGACACTATTCGGCAACAACTTCATTCGAATGATTTTGCTAAGGATGTATTAGCCCACTGTGGTTCAAGTCGTCCATCTTGCTCCACATTGCCAGGGTCATCTCAACATTATCAGGACTTCAAGTGGCAAGATGGTTTACTCTTCTACAAGAATCTCCTTTACGTCCCCGACGGATCACCCCGACTTCAAGTGTTGGAACATTGTCATGATGCCCCCATGGCTGGACATTTTGGTATTTCCAAGACCATTGAGCTGGTGAAACGTTCATTTTGGTGGCCTCACTTGCAAAAATTTGTCGAAGATTATGTTCGCACTTGTGACACCTGCTGTCGCGCCAAAATACCCCGGCATCACCCTTATGGCTTACTACAACCATTACCCCCTCCCAACAAGCCATGACAGTCTATTTCTATGGATTTCATTACGGATCTGCCACCTTCCAAAGGCTTTGATACTATTTTAACAGTAGTGGATCGGTTCACCAAGATGGCACATTTTGTACCATGTGTAAAGACCATCAATAGTGAAGAAATTGCAGATCTCATTATGCGTGAAGTGTTTTGCCATCATGGTCTCCCGAATGATATTATTAGCGATCAAGGTCCTCAATTTATCTCACACTTTTGGAAGCACCTATGGGCAGGCCTCAAAATCTCTTGCAAACTCTCTTCGGCTTATCATCCACAAACTGACGGACAAACAGAGCGCACAAATCAAACGCTCGAGCAATATCTTCGATGTTTCATTAGTTATCAACAAGATGATTGGAGTAAAATTTTACATCTTGCCGAGTTTGCATACAACAACACGGTCCACTCTTCTACCAAAGTTACATCTTTCTTTGCCTACACCGGCAACCACCCTCGATGGTGTATACTGGATCTTCCCGAGGTGTCACGAAACCCTAGTGCGGCGCATCACCTCCACCGACTACAACAAATCCAGTTCGAGTTATCGTCACATCTTCAGAAAGCGCAAGCACACCATAAGACCAATGCCGATCGACATCGTCTTAAGTCTCCGTTTAAGGTTGGTGACCGTGTATGGTTGCTTCGTCGTCACATCAAGACTACCCGACCGTGTGCTAAGCTTGACTATCAACGCTTAGGTCCTTTTGTCATCACGGCGCAGATTAATGATGCAACATTTCGTCTTAACCTTCCTGCACATATGCGGCTTCACCCTGTCTTTCATAGCTCTCTTTTGGAACCTTGCCACACCTCTTTAATTCCAAATCGTGTCGTGCCACCACCGCCTTCTATACAACTTGTGGACGGCCCCGAATACGAGGTAGCTGCTATTCTCGATTCTAAGATTGTGCGCAATAAGCTTTATTATCTAGTTGATTGGCTTGGTTATCCTCCGAGTGATCGCACTTGGGAACCCATCGATAACGTTTGTAATGCTGAAGCTCTGGTCAACGACTTCCATCGTCACTATCCAAACAAGCCCGGCCCAACAATGTTAACGCCGACTTCCACTCGGCGTTCTCGAAGGAGGGATAGTGTCATGAACACATGACCATTATGGCGTCACCCGAACTTGAACCTCGAACCTTGTAATTCATACTTGAAAACCTCAACCATTAAGATAGCTTATTGTTATATGAAACAATAAAAGCTACTTCTTGTATTACATTGATTATTGTAAAAACTCTAGATTATTCTAGAATGTCCTAGAGCATTCTAGGTCTAGAACATTCTAGAACATTCTAGAAATCTCTAAGCTATTCTATAGGAACCTATAAATAAGCGCATACATGTATTCTCAAATCAATTCGAATCAACACCAGTCTTTAGCTCTCATTACATATCTTGTATCCATTCTCTTTCTTTCTCTATCTTATACATCCATTCTTCTCTGTCCTTCTTCCATCACTCTATCTTTTATCCTTGGTTCTGACAATGGCAACTCAACTAGGTGTCCAACAAGTGTTTACATCCCCTTACCATCCTCAAACAAATGGCCTCACTGAACGCCTCAACAAGACCCTCAAGCAAGAAATTGCCGCTTACATTGATCCATGCCACAAAACATAGGATCAAATCTTGCCTTTTGTCACCCATGCCTACAATACATCCGTACAAGCGTCGACACGGATCAGCCCTTTTCGAGCACTCTATGGACGCGACCCGCGGCTCCCACCAGAAACGTCCATTGACATCTGTTCTAAACCTGCCAACATGGATAGTGCTACTTGGGGGCTTTATCTCCAACAAATGCTCCCCCTCCTTCGACAAGCCAACTCTCGAAATCTACAAGTCACACAACAACGTCAAAAAGCGACACTACGACATGGGTTGAATCACCCCGACGTATGCTGATGGAACTAAAGTCCTTGTTTACTTCCCGATCCAACGGCGTGGTCTCAGTGAATCCCTCATGCACCGGTGGATCGGCCCATTCACCGTAATTCGTGCTATCAAGTCCACGACTTACTTACTCCGGCGCGATTCCAACGGTCGATTCACCTCAGCCCATGTTGCCCGTATCAAGCCATATGCTACCCCAAGCATAACTTCTAGCACCCCTCCTTCTCTCATAGCGTAACACTCCTTGTTTTTTTGAGGGGGGAAATGTGGTGTCCCTTTCATGCAAGAGCATGCATTTGAACACTCCACTCTTTTAGCCACTCCCGTTTAGCACATCACCCATTTTAGCCCACCCTTTTAGCCCACCATTTTGGGACACGTGTAGCTAGGCCGTCCCAAAATGGGTTCTTTGTATCTTCTATATATTGAATGATAAGTATGAAGCTAGCTAGGCTGGTTTGGTTTCCTTTTATGTGCATTTCACAATATTTTTCAATATTTCAAAGTAAAGTTTTTCAAAGAATTAAATATTTTTCTTCAAAATGTAGGAATTAGGCTTGAAATGAAAAGCTTATCCCAAAAAATATATAAAAAAATAATCAAGTGGCAACCTTAAACTGTCTAACTGTTTAAACTTAACAGAACCAAACCAAACCGTTTAAGCCGTTAAGTCGTGGTTTCGTAATTTGGTTTATTTCAAACCAAACCGTTGTTGATTGCTACTTGTGATAAGATCTTTGCTATTGTAGTGGGAACAACAAGGCTTTTAGCATTCTCATATTGTTTTACTATCTATACTACTTTTACTTAAAACAGAAGAAGAGAGAAATTGCCTTGATTTCAAAGACTTTTTTACTTCTTTAGAATGTTTTATTTTTATTTTTATAAAAAGATACTTCTCATTAGTTAGGTAGAGTGTCTTTACACTCCAATATGTACAACAAAAATGTCATCATAAACATTCAACCACATTACCCTAGTGTGTGTTTATCATCTTGTAGTATGTAAAATTACTGAAAAATACCATGTACCTTCCTGGTTGGGTTGCCAAGGTGGAAATAACTATTTTGACGTGGTGTAGCACCACTTTGGCACACCATCTACATAATCCACCAAAGGCGAATCTAACCATGATTGTTGAAAGGAAAGTCTCATTGCTTCCATCATGTTTGAAGTTCCTTCCAATTCTTCATATTGAGCTCGTATATTCGTAATCAGATCATACCATAGAGCAATGATTGTCTCCTTAGGTTGACTTTCTTCTTCCACGAGACCTACATTGCATCTAGATTTCCAAATGTTCCATAGCGTGATAGAGGCTATCGTGGGCCAGATGTCACTCAACCTATTCGAATACCAAATTTGCAATTCCCTGACTGGTTACATACAATGCATTTATAATTCTTTGCATAGAAAAAGCCTTAGCCTACCCAGGTCTCATGATATCCAAGATTTCTTCTCCAATCTCCACATAATGCAAATCCCAAAGATATGGAGCCTTCTAGTCTGCTCTTCATTAGTATTCTCATCACTTTCGACCAAATGTCCTATCCATGAGAGCATTCCCATAAGCAATGCTCTAGGGATTCTCGTCATGAAGAGCACAACCTGCAGTTCCCATCAATTCCCCTTTTCTAATGCCAAGTGCCTATCGGAAGAGATTTGTAGCTACATAGCCATAAGAAAACTTTTATTTTTTCGGCTATCTTAGTGGCCCATAGTTGTTTCCAATATTGTTTTAGGAAATCATATCCAAGTCTTCCCTGATCCACTTGCTAGAAAGGCCCTCTGCTCCAAGTTTTGGCGTTGTAGAATACTACGGTCAAGCTTAGACGAATAATGGAAAAACTAAATATTACCTTTCGGATTTTTCCATCCTAGTTCCACCGGATCCCACGTCAAGTTCTTCACACATGTATCCTCCAAGATCTAGATTTTAGAAGCTGCATCATTTTTGCATCTGTCTAGGTCTACTTCCCATTGTTTTTTTGGATCTAGTAAGCACTCTAATTTGCATCCATTCTTGAAATTCTATCAGTGTAATGGAGCTCTTAGCACCTACATTAACTTTAATGTCCTGAATCACCCCTCTGGCATTGAAGCGTCCCAACCATTTACATCCCTCAAAGACATGTTTTGCCACATGAGTTTCCCAAGGATACATCTACATAGAATTTCTTATGAGTGTAGTCATTTTCTTCCATTTTTTATTGCCACTTTCCATTATGTTATTGTTGGTGTTCCCACCACTTAGCCACTGTGGACTGCCATTGCTTTTCTAAATCGACCCAAGGAAGTACCACATCCATTCCCTGCATTCTACCTCTAATATCTATAATGTTGGGATTCCATCAAAGAGATTGGCAATCCCACTCCATGGGAGAGGATGACTGTCTCCAATGTATTTCCTCCCTAAGCATCTTCCAAGCAATCATGATGGAGGGCATCAAACGGTCTTCGGGCACTTTGGAAGATTTGAGCTTCATTTCTTGTACAAAAAGCTATCCGTTTATCGACAACCATTTGCCTCCCGTTCTAGGAGACCATGTATCAAAATTTACGCCTCATCAACACTTTCCAAACTTCCTTGCCAGGGAGGAGACTCCTTACTACTAATTTGCCCAATAATGCTTTGCTCTTGAGTTTCTGGATCAATGAGTCCAAGTCATGCCTCTTTCTTGCATCGTGTTGTTTTCTTCCTTGCAACTTTGGTTGCCACTTTACCCTCCGATTGCTTGCCCATAGAAATTTGCAAATATCAGATTTTATACCAGTTATACCTTTCTTGTCAAAAGATCCAACATGACAGTGTATGCCACATGGTTGGAAGCAATATCTGATTTGCTATGAATACTCTTCTCGCTAGTGAGAGCTGAGCAGAATTCCACTCCGGTTGTTGGCCTCCAATCGACCCAGCCCTTGGACTTGTGCCAATTTATCTCAGCCCCTGAAACTCTGCAAAAATTGTTAATAAGATTTTCACATTTGCCACGGTTTTCTTACATCCCATTGACAAACAACATCGTGTCATCAATGAAGGCTCATATAATCAACTCTTTATCATGCCCTGGAATCTACAGACCTTTAATCCTTGGTCAACAGCTCATAAACTCGCCGAAAAAGACTCCGCATATAAAATGAATAAGTACGAGCCAAGTGGGCATCCTTGCCTTATCGAACGAGTTATTTCAAAACCTTGTCCCATATTTCCTGCAATTAGTACATAGCTCCTTGTAGATTTATACAGTGCCCACGTCCCTCGGATCCACCTATCCGGGAGTTCCATTGTTTTCAATATTTAGTCTAAGAACGTCCAATTGACCCTATCAAAGGCATTTTCAAAATCTAACATAAGTATCGACGTTTCCTAGAGAGTTTGTTTAGGAATTTCACATGCTTCCCAATAGGTGAGAACATTGTCTAATATGCATCTCTCTTCCACAAAACCCGATTGGCCATTATGTATTAATTCAAACAAGTGTGGCTTAAGTCTACACACTAGGATTTTTGCATAGATTTTGTAGATCGTATTCAAGATAGTTAAGGGCTTCCATTTTTTTATGTATGTATTGGCAACGACGTCGTCTGATTGTGAAATCAAATAGATGATCCCTTTGGCATCCATCTAGAGTTTGACTTCTTTGGAATTCGCAACCCTTTAAATGGAGATGAACAATATAGATGATATCCATTCAATAGGCCTCATGGCCATTTAAATCTAGGTGATCGACCATTCAAACACCATATCATAAATAAGAACCTTGTAAGAAAATTCTCATAGCCATTATTGAATTAATTTTGAAGGGAGAGATGATGGCGATATATGAACGTCCACAAATGACATACAATTATTACAAAAACTACTCTACCTAGTTGTGCATAGGAGGGGGGATTTAGAATAGTAGGAAAAAAAACAAAAGTAGCTTTACAATGAAATATTAACCTTGTTTTTTAATTTCACTATTTGGATCTTCCATGAGTTTGGTTCTTTGTTCCATTAAAAGAGCGAAAAGATCCTCCCGATATCTTGTATCTAATGGAGAGAGCGAGTGAGAGATTTGCTAATGTTTATGGGGCGAGTAAATCTTGTTCTGAATCAATCAATTGCTAAAAAGGAAGACAATCAAAGAGCAAAACTTTGTATAGAAAGGACTCAAATTAAGATGTTTGTTAGGAATAAGTTATTTCTTATGTCAAGAAATCTATGGTTGTTAATCTCCTAGTAAATGTGCTATTGGATAATTTTGTATGAATTGTTTCCATAGGCCTTTTGAAACTTGATTTATGGACTTCTGATGTAATATAAAATTATTTGATTGGGATCTGAAGTCCACATAGTTGCTAATCAATCAATCATGGACCACTAAGTGGGAATGCTTTCATGGTTAAAAAAAGATTGTTGGCATGATGCCAAGCCTCAATCATTCATTTTTCTAACATAAATTTGGTGACCATGTTAATAGAATAAATAAATGAAGTACATTATGTGATAGTGACATAGAGATGAGATTATTGGACTTGATTAAAAAATGCGGAAGAGATAGAATCTAAAGAACTCGATGCTAACATGAAAGGTCAAGATGCATAGTAATGATAAATAATGGACATTCACTTTAGAATGACCTTTGGAGTTAAGATTCCCAAGTCTAATCAAGAGTTGAATTGATATTTCAGACTTCCTTAATTACAACTCCTATGTCCACGTGCTTAATGGTATTTTAACATTAAAGGTTGTATGAAGATTCTCTCCTCCATTTAGTTTTTCTCCTTAATGGAGTCGTTTTCCTCTTCTTAATTGGTAACTTCTTTGTTCAAGTAGAAGATTTTTCTTCTTTTCTTTATTGAAACATATTTCTTCTCCTTTTAAGCAAGCCTACTTGGTCTAAGTAAGTCTCTTCTTTTTGTTGACCATCATTAAAGCACCATAAGAATGTTGGATCCTGAATAAAAGCACATGTCCAAATCTTGCGCTCTATTAGGTGAATAAGTTTACAAATAATGATAGAACATGGTCCATAGAAAGCTTTAAAACAAACTTCTTTGGTTTTCCTAATTGCATAACAAATTATCTTTCACTTGAGGTTGACTGCATATTTGTAGGAAATAAGTTTTGCTAAAGCAAAAACCAATTACGTCTATCATAAGTTAATTTTCAAGCGCGAGTGGATGACAAAAGGCTATGACTTATGAGAGAATGGGTAATAACATGGTGGCATGGTGTGTTTTAGTCTCCACGTAGAATTCTTTCAATTTTCCATCATGGGGATCAAACAATACCTAAACCCTTCTACTCATTATCTTACAACACCAGATGGTTTCACTAACATAAATAAACATTGCAAAGGGTTGTTATGTTTCAAATGCATGGTTATGATGTTGGCCTAATGGTCTACTATTCTTCAATATATAAGTAGGGTGGGTGTTGATCATACATTAAGATGATTATGCCTCATATAGTACACAAACCATTGTCCATACCTTGCTCAAGTGGCACATTCTATGACTTGATGATTATACATTAAGATATGGTGATTATGTTCAAGGGACCTAAAATCAATAATGACTCACTCTATATGATACATTGTTAATCTATATTAGTCTTTTGCCAAAAAAAAGGAAGTACAAATGGAATGGAAGTGGTCCATGTCCATAAGATTGGTCTTCACACTAGATTGGGAGTTGGTCAAAATGGAACAATAGTGAACTTTCATGTATGTTGGTAGTTCACACATCAAGATCTATGAGTCCAACTCATCTATGGTCATTTAGTAAACCCTTCAAATGGTACCATTTTGTTTCACGGACCTAAAAGTGCTCTTGTTCTAAACCTAGCCTCGAATCCAAGTATGATCATTTTATGTGTTTGCTTCCCAACCTTATTAAGAAAAATTCTCTAATATTATTATAATTCCAATTGAGAAAGAGAGATTTTTTTTATATGTCAAGAGTGAGAAACCACCCAAAGTATGTATTGAAAATTTGATCCTTACATCTAGATGTAAATATTGATTTAAGTAATACAAAAAGGCACATAATCACTTACAACTTACTTCATGCCATTGTGATCTCAACTTACAAAAGAATTGTCATGTGTAGAAGTTATAGATGTGATAGCAAAGAGTTCACGCTAAAGCGTTCAATTAAATCCTCATGTAGCCTCGTGCTCAATATTTATGTATTCTCAATACTTTATAATGAGGCTATTGAGATTATAGATGCATAGCATGACACTAGCTTCAAAACCATCAAAACCCACTTTTAATTCTTGTATAAGCAAATCCTCGCAGGATTCGAGATCTAGATTTAATGCACAAAAATGAAATGGGAATCAATTTGAAAATTCAAAGCACAAGAAAACAAGTCCGAGAGCTTCAAGTGCTGACATCTTACCATAACAAGAAACTAGAAACTAACATTACACAGTTCCATTGGTAAATGTAATGGCTATTTTCTTAGTATTAACATATAGTCATTCATCTTTAAGAATCAAGATCAACCCAAATACAAGGTTCAAAGCACAAGGAAATAAGTACAGAGTTCAAGATCAGGCATCAAAATTTTTAATTCTCATGGTTGCAACTGGCTAAGGAAATTAGTACAGAGTTCAAGACCAGGCATCAAAATTTTTAATTCACAAGGTTGCCACTAGCCAGTTGAGATAAGATTGAATAAAAAATGTATTTCTTGAAGTTGCATATTGCGACGAAGTTGCTAGATGGCAGAAGTACACAACCTTGGTTTTACCATACATTGAATAATTACTGAACTTCCACCTTTGCATTTGCATATATATACATGGAAGCGAAACGTAGCTATATTTCACTCCTCACGTGCTATTAAAATGGTTAAAATTCTTAACAACACAGTTAATCTCGTCCTTGTAATGATAATGGAGTAAAATTTTAAAGGCTGAATCTTGTTCAGTGACCATTTATACGAGGACCAGTCACAACACACGTGATATACCAGGAAAAAGCTGGCCAGCCTTTTTTATTGAAATGCATTCATTGAAAGGAGAAGGTTAATTGCGAAAACATTTATCATCTAATAAAATCCCACCCCTTAGCATGCCTTTATTCAATTACAGAGCCAGTGAAAAACTTTTTGACCCTTGCATGTATATCTCTTTTTTTTCTTTTTTTTCTATCTTTCTTTCATTTTCATCTGACCCCCTTTTTCATGTAGTGAGAGATACAAATTACAATGGCATTAATAAAGAAACATTACGGCCTGCAAAAGTGCAAGGCAAACAATTATTCGATGCAAACTATGCAAGAAGAGGAGGATCCTCGACCAGAAGGAATAGTGGGGTAGACAAGGAAGAGAAACTAAATCTTCCTCTTGCATCTTTCATCTTCTTCTTCTTCTTCTTTCAGTGAACATTTTAACGCGTGGATTGTTTCATCTGTAGTATTTTACTCTCTGGCAGCCCACTTAGTAATAGTAGCAATCAATCTTAGGAATGGCACATGGAGAGCAAAACACAACAGACATGTTGATACATCATCATAAGGAGCGGAAACCTTTTACCTTCAAATCCCCCTCTTCTCCCAATTTAGGATTCATCTTCTTCTTCTACGTCTATTTTGCCACTTAATAAAGTAAGCCCCAAGATCAAAATGTTGAAGAGGCAGACCTAGGTATACTAGCGGTTCTTGTTTTACGATCATCTTCAATGGATATCATTCCGAGATGAGATGGATCCTCAAGCAACATCTTAGCTACAAGGTATCCAGCAATAGACCACGTTTGAAATTTACGAGCTTGTTTCCCTATGTATCTACCTGTTGTGCCATCATAATACTCAGGCCAATGATCCTTTGAAAGACGGCTTTCCAAAAGCTCAATCGCTCGGCGAGCCATGTGGGGTCTACCTGTCTTTATACACGCGGCAGTGAACAGCCAAATAAGCACTGCATTACACAACCACACAAAGGTGTCAAAAGAGCCTTGCAAAATCACAATAAGTCTTGAGACAACAATATTGCACTATTGATTCCACACTGATGCACATGATCAGGACATAACATTATGAGTTCTGTAAGCAAATTCACAAGAAGTCTTGGACATTTTCCCATTGTGATTCCTGCATTGATTTCAAAAGTTATGAGTTTATGTAGGACCTTACATTAATTCTCATGGTGAATCAGTGGTAGATCATATGACGTCCAGATTTTCCACTTCATGATTCATCACTTTATAATGTAGATTAGGACCTAACAATATGATGCTCTGCAGGTGAATCACTACTATTGCAGAACTTCTTCCACTACCATTACCTCTTTTAATGCGGATTAGAACCTCACCATACGAGCTTGTGCAGGCTAGGCAACGTATAATTAGCAAGGTTCCCATATGGGGAAAAGTCTACAACTGAACTTCAATTGATCAACAAAAGGTTGACAAAAAGACAACGAGTTGAATCCCATGCATAGATTTCTCAATCCAACATCAAAAGTCAATGTAAAACAAAGAGTCGACACTGAAGCAAGATGTTTCACAACAGTGGTTACACAAAAAATAACAAGATAGGAGAGAACCAAGCCAAGATTTCTCAGATAGATTGTTCCATTACCTGGCCAAGAACCTCCATTGTGGTAGCTCCACCTAGTGTTCTTGGGATCACATCCAGTCACGATCTTCCATTCGTGACCCTCTAAAGCAGGATAAACTATCTTGAGAGGCATCTCCCCTATCAGATCCTGCCATCTCTCCTCCAACAGATCCATGATTCCTTCTTCCTGCTCTGGGGTAGCCAGTGATGAAAGAATTGCAATACAATTGCCTAAGCAAAACCACCTAAAATCCATCCTCGCAGGGCTTACATTCCCTATAAAGTAGCCACCTTTCATCGGCATGAAATCAAACACCCAATCCGGGATCGAATCGGGAATCACGTTGAATTTGTTCACAGCAGTGTGCGAATATTCCTCAGTTTTGTACCGATAAACATTATTTAGCTGCTCGAAATCTAACCAGAAATACGATCTTATGTGAAAATTTAAAGCATGTAGCCGTTTATCGATCCTCTCTGACAATTCCTTGCCATCACCCTCAGCTTTGAGCATCTTTTTGGCACATCTTAGGGCCATGTAGAAGAGAGCTTGAATTTCTATAGGATAGCCATATATTCCCTTCAAAATACATGAGTAGAGATGGAGATGAAGTGGCCGTCACATGGAATTCCAGAAAAGATATGCACCAAGCAGATACACGATGGTGAAACCCATCAAAGTTAGCACATAGCATAGACTGAACATAAAAAAGATAGGCATCAAGCAGAGACAAGATGATGAAACCCATCAAAAGTAGCACATGATCATGTGGAATGAACACCAAAGAGATAAGCCTAGATGAGATAAAATAAGATGAGATGAGATAAGATGGAATGAGCAACAAAACAAATTATGCATCAACCAGAGTTGCAATGAAGGTCATTACCAAGAACACAGATTTGTCACATGGAATTGAACAACAAAAGGAGATGAAATCCAGTTCTATATAATCTCACCATACGGCGATCGATCATGCAGCATCCATCAGCGCAAAGCAGGGTTGGGAAAGTATCAAAACCCTCAGAAAGGCACAAGCTCAACACAAGCCGAATGCCTCTCTGACAATCAGCAGTTTCTGCAAGGCTCTGGTCTCCAGTAGACTTAGTGTATGCCCTGAGAAGAATAATCCACCAGAACCCAGAATCTACAGGAGCAACTCTACCAATTGCACTCTCTCCAAAGTCAGCCATAATGCTATCATTGTTCTTCACAGGATCATGAAGGACTTTGAAGCTTGCTGGCATCGCTCCTTTCCCCAGTGTGAAGTTGTCAATCCTCTTCTCCCAATTTGATTGTAGCCGTAGTGCCTTCAGCAAGAAATTCTTCACAATCTCTGGCTCTCCATTCATCAGGAATGCGAGAGCACTAGGCACAAAATCTCGGACGAACACCTGCAGCAACAGGTTTGGTAGCTAGCTTCTTGAGTCTGAAATTTTATTTATCTTTGTTTGGCAGGACCAATAATTAGTGGTAAACATTGGGGAAAAGAAGATGGACATCTATGAATTGACTGCGCAACCGTAAACAGAAAGTGCAAGCCTATGAAACGCATGGGACTAAAAATAGTCAGAGAAAAGCTCCAAATCTATGTAATGAAAATATAGTAATGAATAACCGTAAAGAATGTGAGGTATTTCCAACATAGCTACAAACATATATATACATGTCTCGTCATCTGAGCTTACTTATGCCACATTCTGACGTAAAAACACATGATATGAAGAGCAAAAGGAGGTCGGCAAAGTCCAAATGAAGACCGTGACTTTTGAAATTTCTCTGCACAGTAAAATTCAAAAGGAACACTTGTTTTCCACCATAACAAATCTGAGGTCAAATTCATGGCCAAAACCTGACCTTAAATAGACTCTAAAAAGAAGAAGAAAGGAGGCCAGCAAAGGCAGCATTAATAAGAAAGGAGACGAAAGTATGGAGCTTTGTTATAGATTTCTACCGACGGTAAAATGCATAAAATTCACTAGAGCTAGGCATTCATCTGAGATGAAGCCATGCATAAAATTCACTAGAGCTAGGCATTCATCTGAGATGAAGCCGCCACCAACGGTCTACGCAGCACAATACTTTTTAGATTATGTTGACAGGTAAAACTCGGAAAATGCGGCATAGAGGAGGAGACTGGAGTAAGCTCACTCTCAGATTATCTCCACGATTAAAATCTAGCATTAAAACCCAAATGAGGACATGATAAGGAAGCTTCATATATTCCTCTAATGTTTAGTTTCTAAGAAAAAAGCAGGAAGCTAAAACAATTGAAGGGGGAGGAACTTATCATCACCTGATCATAGTTGAGAGCTTCTTCAGAATGATCACTGGCAGCGATGGTGCCGACAGGTTTGTTACGATAATAGACCAGAGATTTGCGCAGAGCATCCCATGCCTCGTGGTAAAGAGGATGAGGTTCAAAGCCATAACGGTCAGATCGCGGCGTATCGAGACCAGATCTCATACTGGGGGAAGTGAGAAGAGCTTCCAAGCATTCGGAGCTCCTCACAGTCTCTAGAGTTCTGCAAGGTCGAGGGGAGGGAGCGAAATCAGTGAGGGGGCGGTCGTCGGACTCAGATCTGGACGCTGCCGCGTCTTCTGATCTGGCTGGGGCAGAGAAGCTGTCGAAGACAGAAGATTTCCTTGGAGGGGGCCCATTCCTGGCCGGGCTCTGCTGTTGCTGTTGGTATGGGTATGGGTATGGGTATGGGTATTGTTGGTGCTCTGATGCATCAGAATCCTTGGCAATTGGGGGTTGGAGGATGATGGAGTCGGGTGAGGAGGGCTCAGGGAGAAGATCGATGGACAGGGGAGTCACACTAAACATGTCTGTGGCAGCTTGCATGGTGCCTATGTATGTATATATGTATGTATGTATGTATATGTAGATGGATATGGATATGGATATGGTGTGTATGTAAAAAGATGGCGGTGGCGAATGGTATATGGGAAGCAGAAGAAGAAGAAGAAGAAGAAGAAGAAAGAAGAAGAAGTGGTGCTTCACTTAGTTTAGTTGCTTATATACATTTCATACATATAGACTATAGTAGTAGTAGTAGTAACCACGAGATTTGTTTGGGTGAGGAAATGGAGGATTAAGCGACACAGACAAGACAAGACAGACAGACAGACAGACAGACAGACAGGGGAGAGAGAGAGAGAGAGAGAGAGAGTGTGTGTGTGTGTGTGTGTGTGTGTGTGTGTGTGTGTGTGAGGGAGAGAGAGACTCAAGAGCGCTGGCTATGGCGAGGACGACTCCTCGCGAGAGAGAGAGAGAGAGAGAGAGAGAAGGAAGAGAGAGACGGTGGTGGCGGAGGGGCTTTTTAAAATAAAAAGAAAAGTAAAAAAAACAAAAGGAAAGGAAAGGAAGGGGAGCAGCGGCAGCCCTCCTGGGGTGTGACGACGACGGGCGTCTGACGTCATCCTGACGGCGTGCTGACGTCGTCCTCCGGCATCCATTCTCTCTCTCTCTCTCTCTCTCTCTCTCTCCTCCTTTTTTTTTTTTTATCTCTCCATTTTTATTTTTACTCCTTTTTTATTCTCTCTTTTTGACATCTTCTCTGCGATCCATATACATATGTATGTATGTATGTACATACATATTATACATATTATATGGATCGCATGTATGTATGTACATACATATTATACATATTATGTAATGTTATGTTATGTACACACTCTCACTCACACGTGTGTCCCCACCACCCAACTCAATCCATATACATAACGAATGAATACACACACACACACACACACACAAGCTTCATGCCTTTTGGGTTGGGTGGCTGAATTGGCATGGCCGCCAGATTTGACCGCACTCACCCAACAACAGATAGATAGAGAAGGTAGAGAGCGAGATAGGGAGGATCAAAAAGAAAGGATCTTCACCACCAACTACATATATCCACGAATGTTCCACACGCACTCACCCCTCACCCAACAAAACCAAACAAAAAAACCAAAGCCAATATCTCTCTTCTCAATCCACATGTACTCAACAACTTTGGCCTCCTCTCATGACTCGGAAAACAAAACCTTCAGTCGTTCCATTTGGCGTTCGCATATGCGGATCGTCTACCACCCCCCCCCCCCCCCCCCCTCCAAATAAAAAATAAAAAATAAAACGCTGCTCTTGTTTCCCATTTTTCTTCGATCTGCCACCCAAGCTCATGCCGATCATAGCCCCCGAGAATGAATGCCCACATGATCCAGCCCAAAGAAATCTCATTGTTCCCCTTCGGAGAACTAAACAATCTTTCACCAAGTGCCACTCTCATTTACCATAATTCTTCCATTTGCCCACTAGGGGTCCACATCATCGATAGCCCTATCCTTGAATGCGTCGCCAATGTATTAAAACCTAATCCTTTTTATTTTACTCATCTTCTTTCACCCGTAATTTGATGAACTTGTACTTAAGTAAACTCAACTTGCTTTTGTTTGATTTGTTGTGGTATGGCATCTGCGATTATGCATTGTAAAACCTATCAACATTCCATTACTTCTAAACTAATGTGGTTGAGAAGTACTATTATTGGGATATTTTTTGCTCTAAAATGATAATCATCAAACTTGCTCTCTAGCCTCATAGAAAGATAACGAATTAAGTTGAGAGTGAAGTCTAAACTTAGGACTTTCAATGCAAGAGAACATCAATTGTGTTAGTTAGGTACAAGCGTTCAAACTTTCAAGTTCAGCAAATAACGACCAAATAGGCACACACAAGTAATACAATAAATATTACTAGCATTGCATGCATAGATTCTCAATTTAATTGCAATGTTTTGCAACTTCGAAGATATATACCTAGAAGGCAAATTTAATGGGAGATATGATTAATTAGACATTTCGGGAGGGACTCAAATTGGCTCCACAAAGGAATCATACTTGCCCCATTTCATATTCAAACCTTGCCCCCTTGATCTTACTATGAGCCAATTTGAATTTAAAAGGGGGTCTTCTCTCTTTAATTCACAAATTCATCGTGAGTTGGTTTCTTGCCCATGCAATTATTCTAATTTCATGGCAAAGGTCTCAATGCAAGGATGCCTTCAATTCTTAAGCATCGTTCCTTCGAATGGAAATACATCCAAAAGCAACAAGATCCATGTGGGTTCTCGTTGTGTAAAAGTTCATATGCTTTATACATACATACGGTGTGATAGTCACATCTACCAAACCATCTTTCATCGAGAACTAGAGCCCACTGAAGTAAAGACGTTGTTGATGTCATGGTCTCCTTACATAGATTACGTTGTGAATTTGAAACTTAAGAGGGGTGTCTTCTTCAAGTATACATACTATAATAAAGGAAGAATCTTCAATCACTGATAATCTTGTGATTATATTTAGGTCTTCATTTATGGACAAGTGTTGACTATGTATTTTTTTTGTTCATTGAACCTGCATAAATTAACATTGTTTGTTCCTTATGATAGAGATAAATGAATTAGTATAGTATTACTAGCTCACTCATTTATAATAATGTGTGAAATAATGCAGCATAAGTGCATTTGATACATTATATTTGTTTATAGCATAGAGGAGATGTGTGTGTGTTTTTAAACATTATACTCTCTCAGTTTATCTTTTCATGACCTACACTCCCCAAGCGAAATAAGTGTGGCATTGATCAATTACACATGTTGCACTACTTTTCTTTTGATTATATTAAAACAAGAGAACTTTATAGAAGTCCAAGGGAGGGGGCCTTGGAAGGAGATGTAGTATTACGTTTAGGTGGTGTTGGTCTAGGATGAGATAAGGACGCTCCTTGAATAATGTGTATGTAGTGGAGATAGTAGACACATTTCCGAAGGTCATTTTCTGTGTTAGGAAGCGCATCAATACCGTTGTTCTCACATGTAACGTTTTTATATGAATTAGAAAACTTTGTGTGGAATGGGAGTTTTCTTTATATGGGTATGTATTTCACCTTGGCCAACACGCAAAGCTTAAATGTTCTAATATTAGAACAACTAACACAAAATCATTGCGTCGCTACAAGTTGTGACAATGCTTTGCAACACTTTAGGGATGCCCTTGCTTATGATCCTCTACCTCGATAACATACAATGTTCCTTTAGCGATGTGATACCTCACAAGTTTTCACCCTTACACCTCTCATAAGGACCACCGAATGTTCGTGTAATAATGAGAAGCACACCCTATTAACATCTCCATGAGTATGTCCTTTGCTTATGTGGACGACTTATAACTCATATCCCATGGACCCTTTTGTTAAGAGAAAGACTAACGCAAACCAAATGATATCTAGCGGAAAGCACACCCATTAACTATCTCCACAATTCCTATTGTCATCAACAAATAAAACATTTAGTTGCTTCAACCTATAAACATTTGCATGGGAATGCCCTTTGCTTATGTGCAAGACTAGTGCTCCCATATTCCACATGCCCTTTACTTGAGTGGAAGACCAAACGAAACCATATCCTATCCTTTGGCAAGTACACCCAATAAGTATATCCATAGTTCCCACTTTCATCATGATAAAGTCATTTGATTGCGCATTTCACAAATATAGGTAACGTTCGGTCCCATTTAGTTATCTGCAAGTATGATGATCTTCACATAAGTTTAGATACTTTTTAAAATAGACGCATTTTGTCTATAATAATATATTCTAAGACTTGTAAAGACAATGTTGGTTGCCACTCTTCAAAAAACATATGGCCTTTCTTTCACCTTAAAATACATATACACACACATATACATATATGCATATAATTATATACAATTGGATTGAGACACCTTGGATCAAAGTCCATTCATATGAAGGTTTGTGACTCTTCAATTAGCTATGATATTTCATAGCTATGTGAATGATAAGAGATTCTTCAAACAATCATGACTTGTCATCATTAATACATGTATGATTCTTCAAGTGCTTGCATGCGTTTTTGCGTATAAACTCATGAAATTGTCATTTGTGTTTATTTATTTATCACTTGGAGACATGCCCTTCTTTTACTACTCTAGCACCATAGACACATGAAGGGAATTTCCCTATAATTCTCGAGGACTATGTATATGCATTCACAATGGTAAAGTAGCTACGTCGGTGTAAAACACAAATCTATGACTGAACTATGTCGGTAGATCTATTATCCAAATTAATATCATTGTTTTATAATTAATGTCATGCCCAATTCAATCTTAACACCAAATTAAAAAATCTAACACGACAAAAACTTTTGAGAGACGTCTTCAATATGTATAATTTTTTAAGGAGGACGATTTTATAAGAAAATATACTAAGAAGATAAGTACGTGATTATAAAGGTTTAGAAACCAATTCACGACCCTTATAAAAAGACGATCTTTAATGCTAGAAACGAGATAAAGGGTGTGAGTATCATGAAGCCAAAGTTCAATGTACAATCAACTTGATTTATTGTGATGGTCATAAAGAGGTCCATGTAATTCACTAAGAATCCCACGGACACCACACCTACGCAACGTGTGATTTAAACTTTCAAGCATTTAAAGAATGAGAAAGGCAACACCATACACGTTTTAACCGATAGTAAAACTCCCACGTGTTTGGTCATATGCCCTAACTTTCATATACATATATAAACTATTTACAATAATCACATAGCTACTATCACGGCCATAAAGGAGCTTACATCAATTGCCCATAACAAAGAAAAGGAATGCCATTTTATTTTTCAAGTACTTCGCGTGTTGCCTTTATTTTTGGAAAAACAAGTTTGAGAGGCTAGATGGCATACATAAAATCAAGGTTTCTTTCACTAAAATTCCTCTACTACTAAGTATTATGTACATTGGGGCAACTTCTCTTTTACTTTATTGGGTGAAAATTGGCTGAGCTTCTTTTGTGTGATGTTTTTTTCTTTATTGAAATGAATCAGTATCTATGGTCAAATGTCAAGGTTCACTTATATTCATCACCCTTCATCTTTATAATCTCTATGTGAGTCTCATGATAGGTATCTTAATATACAAAACAATCATATTATTAGTGATGGCTATATATGATTACTTAACAGTATATATATACGATTTTTTTTGTTAGTATGAAGTACCGTATGAATAATAACTACATTATCGAGGAAAATCCAACGTGATTGGGAAAATGTCCTTAACCTATGTCTTCCGTCACTACTTTAAGCCACACTAATTGCATCCCATTTGAGAGAGTTGTGGTATGTCATGATTAAAAATCCCAAAACTAATTGATGTATGATGAGAAAAAGTTCATTTTCATATGCTTCAAAATAAATTTTATTGAGACCACTATGAGGGGTAAGGTGACACTCAAGAAGATTTGTGAACAAACAAATAAAGTATTATGGGGAGCAAGTAAAGAGTCAAGAAACTGACAAAATTGAAAAAACTATGAATATATGATGAAAACTCTCACAAATTTCACCTATTGCAGTGTTAGAGATTACTTGGTACTGGCGTGCTCTTGCTACAAGAGTTTGTTCACCACAACATCACAATCTCAACGTAGTCGAATAATGTGACTAATGAGGGTAGCTAGGCCTCATATTTATAGCTAGACTAAAGGTCCCCATGCAAGTTCACACTTGGTGTCATGAACATCGACTCGAATTTGAGCCTTAGGTCTTTGTATATATATATATTTCTCAATAAAAACTTTAGACTTTAAACCTTTGTATAAAGAATGGTATGTAAGACTTGGCATGAGCTTGCTTATCATGCATCACTACATGTATAAAAAGGGTTGATCTCCCTTGTTAACATCAAGGAGATCAACACTAGTCATGGAATAGATATTCTTACTCATTGTTATCAATTTCTCCATCTCTTTATCTCATCAAACTTCCCCATCTCTTTATCTTCCAATTGTTCATCCATGACAGATTGATCTCCTTCCTTCTTTTTCTTCTTTCTCAATACACTATCATGTTAGAATCGTCTAGCAACATTGAGCAAATTTTGGCGGTCTTGCAACAACTCCAACATGAGAATGCGAACTTGCAAAACTCTGTTCAAGAACTTCAGGCAGGCACAATGGTTATGCCTCACTCGATTGTTGACCCTTTTGTTGTAGAACTAGATTTCTAGACAAATTTGATGGAACAAGGTCACGGTCAAGAGGCTTCATCAACCAAATCCGCCTTATTATTCGTCTTCAACCTCGACGATATTCTGATGGCTTTCGACAAGTTGGGCTCATCGGCACGTTGTTGACAGGACAAGCGCAAGCCTGGTTTGCCCCTTTGATGGAGACCTCTTCGCCTCTCTTGAATGACTTCCAAGCATTTCTTACCGAATTTGAGGCAACTTTCGGGGAGACCGACAAAGGACAAGCCGCACTCAACAAACTATATGTGTTACAACAAGGAGAACGTGCGGCATCAATCTATGCATCTGAATTTCGTCAACTCGCATGTGATGTTGAATGGGACAGACAAGCCCTCCTCGATCAATTCTGTGGAGGATTACGAGGTGAGATAAAAAATCTTTTGCTTAACTTTCATGAGCCCACATCTTTGAACGATGCTATTTCCCAAGTTGTGCATTGTGATAACTGTCTCTTTGAGTTCTGGCAAGAGGAACGTCATCACCGGATCCATTCACCTTGGCCAGCTGCTACATGAAGTCACTTACCATGGTCGACGACCCCGCCTCCCATGTCATCCTCCACTTCATCCTCAACTCTTGCCATGGATTCTAGCTCCCCAATGGAGATCGATCGAATTCGCTATTGACCATTGACTAACGCGCAACGAAAATATCAATGGGCCAACAATTTATGTTTCTATTGTGGCGGCCCCGACCATTTGATTCGCTCTTGACCAAAAAAGGAACCTCGTCAAACACCACATCGTGTGGATGGGGTTGACATTTTCTGCCAACAGGAAAATTCCAACGTCCAATTGTAGTAGGGGTTGTGCATCTGGACCACAAGAGTCGACAATTGTGTTAAGGGCCCAATCGACCAACTTCCTCGACAACAAGCTTCACGCTTCCGATCACTCTTCAGTTTGGCTCTACCACTTTGAAAATAAAAGCTTTGTTGGATTCTGGGACTACATCGTGCTTTATTAACATCATGTTTGCACGGACACACAACATTCCAAGCAACAAAATAATTGTCCCGATTCCAGTTGAAGTGATCGATGGTCGAACACTCTTCTGGTGCAATTAGAGATACAACAATTCCCTTGAGTCTCCACATAGGAGCCCACCAGGAAGAAATCATTCTTAACCTCATCACATCACCTCGACATCCTATCATGTTGGGGTTATTATGGCTCGACACTCACAATCCAATCGTGAATTGGAGATCTCGCTCCATCAACTTCACCTCGAATTCTCGCCCACAAGGGATTACTTCCACTCTTCTTCGAGCAAATGCTCTGCCATTTGTTTGGCCGCCTACTCTTGTGAGGACCGTGTCAATGGTTGATGCCACTTATGTTTCAGGGACAACTCATGTTTCTGCTCCGGTGAGGACCGCGTCAATGGTTTCTCCCACTCATGTTTTGGGGGCAAGTCCCATTTCTGCTCCAATGAGAACCACATTAGCGGTCACTCCCATTTCCTCTTCAGTAAGAACCATGTCAACGGTTGCTCCAATAAAAACAACATCGATAGTTACTCCCGCGTTGGCCTCGGAAACAATTTCCACTCTTGCTTGGGTAAGTGATACACTGTTGATTGCATCCATTTCTAATTCTAAGGACATGGAGGTCGTGTCCACTCTAGACACTACCCTATGTACTAGCTCTTTTCCATCAAAATACAATGATTTCTCTAATGTATTTGAGAAGAAAAATGTTGATCGCCTGCCTGAACATCGCCCATACGATTGTCCAATTGATTTGAAAGATGATGTTTGTCCTCCTTTTGGCCCTATCTATGGGTTATCTAAACTTGAACTCAAGGCCCTCAAAATATACATTGAAGAGAATATCGCAAAGGGATTCATTCGCCACTCAAAATCTCTAGCTGGCTCACCTATTCTATCTGTCAAAAAGAAAGATGGAACATTACGCCTATGTATCGATTATCGCGGGCTCAATCGAGTCACCGTTCGAAATCGCTATCCACTACCTCTAATCCCCGAAGTTCTTGACCGACTTGGGCATTTTGAATACATGGTAATGCCATTTGGTCTCACAAATGCTCCTGCCATTTTTCAACATATGATGAATGACATCTTCCAAGAATATATGGACCAATTTGTGGTCATCTATCTCGACGACATACTTATCTTCTCACAAGACTACATAGAGCACACCAAGCATGTCCAACTTATCCTGTCCAAACTTCGGGAACATGGACTTTATGCAACACCCGAGAAGTGTGAGTTTGATCAACCCTTAGTGGAATTCCTCAGGTATGTCATTTCATCTGATGGTCTCACTATGGACAAGAAGAAAGTCGCAATGGTTCAAGAGTGGGAAGTCCCCACCAAGGTCAAGGATGTGCAATCATTTTTGGGTTTTGCCAACTTCTATCATCGATTCATTCAAGGATTCTCTACATTGGCGCGACCACTTATAACACTTAGTCGGAAGAATTCCCCTTTTTGATGGACTCCTACAACCCAACTAACATTCGAGACACTAAAGAAAGCTTTTACCTCGGCTCCAGTACTTCTACACCCAGACCTGACCAAACCATTTACGATCGAAACTAATGCCTCTAACTTCGCCATCGGTGCCATTCTCTCTGAATCAGATAACAATGGGATTCTTCATCTTGTTGCCTTTTCTCAGAAGTTCACACCCCCCGAGATCAACTACCTAGTTTATGACAAAGAACTCTCTGCCATTATTGCTGCCTTTGAAGAATGGAGTCCTTATTGGCGAGCCCCCAACACCGTGTCCAGGTGGTGACTGATCACAAGAACCTCATCTACTTCACCACTACACGCATTTTGAACCGGAGGCAAGTGCGATGGTCGACCTTCCTAGCTGATTATGACTTTGAAATTGTTTTTTGTTCTTGTGCCCAACATGGTAAAGTCGATGCCCTATCTCGACGTTCGGAATTCGAAATCTGACCAGGAGATGCGACCTACAATCAACAATCACGTTGTCTCCTACATCCACATCAGATTCAACTCTTTGCAGCTTATATGGGCGCAGATGAATCATTACTCAATGCAATAGCCATAGATACTACGACCGACAAATTTGCAAAAGAGATTAAGGAGAATCGAGTCAACAACTCAACCATGAAGGAAATACAGAATATTCATGAACAATTTATGTTTCGGGATGGTTTTCTTTTCCGGAACAACGTAATGTATGTCCCAGATGGTCCTTGTCGTATCCGTATCGTGAAGGAATGCCATGATGATGCCCTAGATGGACATTTTGGCGTTGCAAAAATGTTGGAGTTAATCTCTAGAAGTTATTGGTGGCCGCAACCTTGGAAACTTGTTAAAGAATTCGTGAAAACATGTGCCTGCGCCAAAGCAGTACATCATCGTCCCTTTTGTCTACTTCAACCTCTACCAATTCCAAGTAGGCCATGGGCCTCCATCTCGACGGATTTTATTAGCGACCTTCCCGACATTGAGGGATTCAGTTTAGTATTGGTGGTGGTTGACATATTCACAAAGATGGCGCATTTTATTCCATGTTCTAAAGCAATTTCAAGGATGGAAACAACATATCTATTGTTAACAAATATTGTGGACCTTCACGATTTACCGGATGACATTATCTCTGATCGCGGTCCCCAATTTATGTCTCATTTCTGGAAATGCCTCTTCTAGACTCTTAGAATTTCCACAAAATTTCTGACAACCTTTCATCCTGAGACAGACGACCAAACAGAACGAGTAAATCAGATCCTAGAGCAATATCTCCGATGTATGATAAGTTATCACCAAGATGATTGGATCAAATTTCTTCCAATGGCCGAGTTCGCCTACAATGTTAGTCTCCACACATCAACTAGCGTAACACCATTTCTCGCAAATTATGGGTTCCACCCACGCTTTAGCATAGCTATCACTACTGGTTCTATGAATCCATCTGCTGAAGAACGAGCTCGTCTGATGAAAGAAGTGCATCATGAACTATCCCTAGAACGAGCTCTTCTAGACTCTTGGAACTTCCACAAAATTTCTGACAACCTTTCATCCTGAGACAGACGGCCAAACAGAACGAGTAAATCAGATCCTAGAGCAATATCTCCGATGTATGATAAGTTATCACCAAGATGACTGGATCAAATTTCTTCCAATGGCCGAGTTCGCCTACAACAATACTCTCCACACATCAACTAGCGTAACACCATTTCTCGCAAATTATGGGTTCCACCCACGCTTTAGCATAGCTATCACTACTGGTTCTATGAATCCAGCTGCTGAAGAACGAGCTCGTCTGATGAAAGAAGTGCATCATGAACTATCCCTAGAACTCTCCATTGTCCAGGAACGACACAAAGAGAAGGTTGATCGACATTGGCAGGCTGCACCTGGTTTTAAAGTTGGAGACATGGTCTTGCTATTATGTCAGCATATTCCGACAACTCGCCCATGCAACAAACTTGATTACAAAAAGTTGGGTTCATTCCCCATCATTGACAAAGTCAACCCTGTGGCTTTCTGTCTTGCTCTTCCATCACACTACCGAATTCACAATGTCTTCCATGCATCACTTCTTGAACTCTATCATCCATCCTCAATTCCAGGAAGAAGCATCGAGCCACCCCCCCTGTGGCTTTGTCGACTACGGATGAGTATGAAGTCGAGACCATTCTAGACTCGTGCAAGAGCCGATGGAAGCTCCACTATCTAGTCTTGAGGAAAGGATATCCCATCTCCGAGGCCACTTGGGAGCTCGCTAGAAATTTACTCAATGCCCCAGAAGTGGTTCATGATTTTCATCTTTGATATCCTCACAAACCCGCACCTTCTTGAAGTTCGCGCTTAAGGGGAGGATAAAGTCATGAACATCAACTCGAATTTGAGCCTTAGGTCCTTGTATATATATATATATATTTCTCAAGACAAACTTTAGACTTTAAACCTTTGTATAAAGAGTGGTATGTAAGACTAAGTATGTAAGACTTGGCATGCAAGAATTAGTATGCTTGATATTATAGTATGTAAGACTTGGCATGCATATGCTTATCATGCATCACTACATGTATAAAAAGGGTTGATCTCCCTTGTTAACATCAAGGAGATCAACACCAGTCATGGAATAGATATTCTTACTCATTGTTATCAATTTCTCCATCTCTCCATCTCATCAACTTCCCCATCTCTTTATCTTCCAATTGTTCATCTGTGACACTTGGCCCTTATGGGTTGTCTCAATTCCTAGGATTAAAAGTAATCTTCCCTTCTTTACACTCTTGATTAACCCTCACACATTATCCTCATGTGTAGAATACGATGGTACAACTTACCACAAGCTAAATTATGATCATGCCTGTGACATACTCCCCCCCCTGTTTGAAACATTGCACTCTTGCAATTAAAAGTTAGAAAAGCTCGTTTTAATGGCATTTTCTCGTTCCCATGTAACATCTTTTATAAACTTATCCATCCATTTAATTTTAAATTCTCGTATTGTTTTAGAACGCAAATTTTTTGCTTTAACATCGAGAATTTTCTCTAATACATGTGATTTAGAAGCTAAATCTTCAAAAATAACCAAAGTTTCAGTTTAAACTGTATTATCACCAGAACCAAGAAGTTCTTTTACATGACTTACATTAAAAAACTCGATGGATTTCAACACCATTAGGAAGAGCGAGACATTATGTTGATGAACCAATGCGTTTGAGGACCGTGAAAGGTCCACAAAACCGCGGGGCTTACTTAACACACTTACTCGTAGACAATGTTTTTGAATTGTGAGGTACACGTAGAAATGCCTTCTGTCCAAGGTTTAATACACGAGGTGTCTAAGGTTTAATACACAAGGTGCCTAAGGTTTAATACACTAGGTGCCTATTATGGTCGACATAAAAATGCGCTCTATCTTGAGCTATTTTTATATTATTCGTGCAATATGCAACATATATTGCATATCCCTTAGAAAGTTTTGTGTACTTCGCAACTCATCATGATGTATATTAACATCAAGGGCTCGTGGCTTAAAACCATACATCAACATAAAAAGCCTATATCCTGTCTATGTATGCTTGGAGTTGTTATAAGCAAACTCCAAATGTGGGAGATAACGTCCCATTTTGTTGGCTTCGCAGTAACGTATGCTCGAAGTATGTCATCAATGCAATTTACCCATTCTGTCTGTCCATCGGATTGAGGATGATCCGTGGAGCTCATGCTCAATGCAATTTTTAACATCATAAAGACTTGTAACATCCAAAAGTTGTTAGAAAACTTTGGATCTTGATCACTCACAATATCCATCGGTAACCCATAAAAACGGAATAACTCATCAACGAATTGGTAAGCCAATTTAGGAGTTGTTGCTGGCAATGGTTTTAGCAGCAATAAATTTGGCCATTTTAGTTAGTCTATCAATGACAACCCAAATGGTATCGTTGCTTTTTTGGGTGCAAGGAAGGCAAACAATAAAATCCATGGATATACTTTCCTATTTATTGTTTGGAAAGTCCATGGGATGTAAAAGTCCAACGACTTTAAGTCGCTGTTAGGGATAGTACTAGAGGCAAGGAGAATTAGTACTAAAGATAGAGGAGAAGAATGAGGATTAGTATTAAGAAGGGAAAGAGTGTGTGAGAATCACGGGAGAGGAGAGAGAGAGAGAGAGAGAGAGAGAGAGAGAGAGAGAGATAATGATGACAACAAGAAATATATTATATTATATGACGAAAGATACAAGAATAGTTGGGAGGCTTAAGACTGGCGTTGAACCGAATTGGTTCTCAATAATGCCATGTGCCTCTTTTTATAGTGTGCTTAGGAGTACTCTTGACATTTCTAGAATGTTCCAGAGAAGTCTAGAATATACATGGATTTCCTAAGTGAAATAATAAATGAAAACAATTTTCTTTATATTATAATGTATAGCTTAATGTTAGGGCTTCAACCCTTGTGATACAAGGTCATGGGTTCAAATCCTTTTGAAGCCATACATGCTATATCATGACAATACCCCTCTCCGGAGGGGCCTGAGCCATCAGTGAGATACCACTTTAGAAGGGCTAGAATTCTAACCTTGCGTCGATAGTTACAGGCCAAGGAACAATCCCAGGTAGACAGTTTTTATGGGGCATAGGCCTCCTAAAGGGTAACTGAGGCATGCAAAGGTTTCCTCAGGCTGGACGGAAATCAGCCTTCGAGTGCAAAGGCAGAAGGGAGCTTGACTGTAAGACTCACCAGTCGAGCAGGGACGAAAGTTGGCTTAGTGATCCAATAGTGCTGAGTGGAAGGGTCGTCGCTCAACGGATAAATGTTACTCTAGGGATAACAGGCTGATCTTCCCCAAGAGTTCACATCGGCGGGAAGGTTTGGCACCTCGATGTCGGCTCTTCACCACCTGGGGTGGTAGTACGCCCCAAGAGTTGGGTTGTTCGCCCATTAAAGCGGTACGTGAGTTGGGTTCAGAATGTCGTGAGACAGTTCGGTCCATATCCGATGCAGTCGTTAGAGCATTGAGGGAACCTTTCCCTAGTACGAGAGGACCGGGAAGGACGCACCTCTGGTGTACCAGTTATTGTGCCCAGGGTAAACGTTGGGTAGCCAAGTGCGGAGCGGATAATTGCTGAAAGCATCTAAGTAGGAAGCCCACCTCAGGATGAGTGCTCTCCTACTCGTACCTAGGAAGTCTCTAATTTGAGAACCCGAGATAAGGTCACATACTGACTAGCCGTTTATAACCACAATAGGTGCCAGGTGGAGGTACAGTAATGTAAGCGACCAAGGCATCCTAATAGATCGAGAGGTTTGAACTTTGTTTCTACAGGATGCAAAACCTGATCGGTTTGATAAGGCAATGCAACCTATTGTTCGATTGTCTGACAACATCAGCCTCAAAATTGATCTAGAAATCTAAGAAAGAGTTCTATCCTGCTTCTCTGTCTGTCCAAGGGATGGATGGAGAAGCAAGTCACGGCCACGGGATTGTTTCTTACCTGGAAGGCGCACCCCTTTGGTGCGCTTTCCGGACTGGGCGAGGTCGTAGCCTCGTAACGTAAGAACCAATCAATCCTTACATGTTCCACGGTACTCCTTGTTCACAGGTTGATATTTTGGTGTCTCAAGTGTGGAGGAACCGCACCGATCCATCTTGAACTTGGTGGTGAAACTCGAGGGAGCAGATTCAGAATTCATGAGTCAAATGATATGATAAAAGGTTCATGACTGGAGAGTGGACCCATCATAAATTTCTTGAGATGTTGGTCCTTCCATAATCTGAAGAAGTAGTCCAATCCATCGATTTCTACTAACCTCGGAACTTTGGATGGAGAATATGGACTTCCTACCTTTTTTTCTTTTTTCATTTTATTTCTATGCGATAGAGACTATCTATTTATCACAATGATTATACAGGGAATCCTTAAAAGTTCAAGATGCAATAGAATAAGTACCTCAAGTATGCGGAGTAATTTCTATACAGATTTTTGTAGAACCGGATCGGGAATTCCGAATGGTTATTACATTATTGGGGAGACCTGTGCGTACCCCACCCACCTTTTCTCATAACGTTTTATATTCCAAGCGATAAGAACGAGTTCTCTAACTAATTGAATGGGTGAATGATGGGGATTGAACCCGCGCATGATGGATCCACAATCCATTGCCTTGATCCACTTGGCTACGTCCGCCCCCTTTGCTACTCACTCGGCCCTCCAAGCGGGGAAGGGAATCTACCCATCAAGCCATTAATAGCTATTAAGGTCCTTCGATTGATACACATACATATTTGTTGTGTATATAACGAGACAATGGGAAATCCGTGGAATGAGGGATATACCCCCAACCCAGTCTATTCAAACGATTGGTAGATTACAAGCATTCCGTGAATTTTCATAATATTTTTTAATACCTATACACAGGAGTATTCTAAATATTCTTCAGAATCCAAGAGCCGACGATTGTAGGATCGTGACAAACCATTACCTTTCCTCCTATTTGTTCCATGGGACGAACCTTCGTTGGACACCAAACCTTTCGGAACGGAAAGGTTTGGACCTATCCAGTTACACTGCATAGCTAAATGGGTATAATCCGTTTATAGAAGGAGATTCAACAGAAGCTAAGTCTAGGGGGAAGTTATGAGCATTACGTTCATGCATAACCTCCATACCTAGGTTAGCACGATTTATGATATCAACCCAGTTGTTAATAACACGACCTTGGCTGTCAACCACAGATTGGTTGAAGTTTAAACCATTCAAGTTGAATGCCATGGTGCTGATACCCAAAGCGGTGAACCAGATGCCTACTGAGGATGGCAACAACTTCATACTTTGGTGCTGTTGCATGCTTGATCGGGGGTGGTGGTGGTGTAACACGATTCGGAATAGTGTTGTCTTGATAGGGTTCGAGAATAGAACTATGAAAAACCGGATGTATCCGTAGTTGCGGAGGTAGATCAAGACGAAAAGTGACATAATTAATTTTTCCGATAATACGGAAACGACCTAATTGGCGATAATCCAATTTATCGCATGGTCGAGTAGTCTTGATGTGTCGTCGTAATAGCCATACCCGATTTCCAATGTTAAAACAGGATGGAAGTCGATGACGATCCACATAATCCTTTTGTGTTTGTTGAGCTTGATGTAAATGGGTACATAAGTCTATCTATATCTTGCGTGGCCGCTCCAAATGATCCTCTGCACGAGGATTTGTGGGTAACTTCGGAGTTTCGAATACACACCACCGAGGATGATAGCATGTATATTAAGCATAAAATGGTGTAACCCTAATCGATGAGTGGATAGACTTATTATAAGCAAATTCAGCAAAGTGGAAAGTATTCGCCCAATCATCTTGTTAAAACACCGAAGATATTATTCAAGCGTTTGATTTGTTCGTTCTGCTTGTCTGTCTGTTTGAGGGTGATAGTCAGAGGAGAGGTTACAAGTGACTTTGAGCATTTTGAAGAGATGCTTCCAGAATTTCGAGACGAATTAAGGTCCACGGTCGCTGATGATACTATCTGGGAGGCCATGATGCCAAAATACCTCACACTTCACAATTTTGGCAGTTTCTTCACTAATGATTTCCTTAATACAAGGCATGAAATGTGCCATCTTAGTATATTGATCTAGTACTATTAAGATCGCATCGAATCCCTTGGAAACTAGAAGATCTGTGATAAAATATAGAGAAATGGACTGCCACGACTTGCTTGGAATTGCTAATGGTTCTAGTAAACTGTATGGATGATGTCTTGGCATCTTTGCTCTGCAACATGTATCACATGTTTGAACATAGTCTTCGATAAATCGTTGCATATGAGGCCACCAAAATGCTTGTTGTACTAAATCCAACGTTTTAGTACTACCAAAATGTCAGCTGTATATGTGCCATGACAAATTTCGACTACTTGATGGCGACAAGAACCATTGGGAACATACAAGATTTTCTTAAAGAAGAGTAATCCATCCTGACATTCGAATTGTCGATAGTCCGTACCTTGTTGTTGCGACTGTGAACATGCCCGAGAGGGATCAATTTGCGCTAGAATGGCTTGCACGATAGCGTCTGTCTTCAAGTCTTCACGTATGGTATCGATAAGGCGGGAATCCAATGGAATGTCAAAAAACCACGTTGCTTGCAGTCGTGTTGGTCCCGACATTACTTGTTTTTTATTATCGAATGCTAGAACATAATCGAGGCCTATAGCCTCTACACACATGTAACATCCATAAATAAGGGTTAATTGTAACATGCAATTGAGGTATTGACCTCTTACACATACGACACCAAACACATATCATTTACTTAGAAATCGAGGTATTAACCTTGTACACATACGACACGAATCAAATATCAAATATATGTCAAATGAGGTATTGACCTCATACACATATGTAAACGTTTTATACTACCAATTAATTACCCGTAACAATATGCCTCCTTTACGAAGGCCTCTATGTCGAGTATCGTCAAACCTTCCCTCGTCAACCTCTCTTCTTTAGGTGGTAGTGTGTAGTCGCATCTAGTCCTCCTTTGACCATCCCTCGTGGGTTGTGTTGTTGTCATGAATCTGTGAACATTATGTGGCTTCACTTGGGCTTGAACCCAATACCTTGTAATACATAATCAAGAACCTAACCATTAAGATAACATATGATTATATGAAATAATAAAAGCTACTTCTTGTAATAGACTGATATTGTAAATGTTCTAGAACATTCTAGAATATCCTAGAACATCTTAGAATATTCTAGGTCGAGAACATTCTAGAACATTATAGAAATCACTAGGTTATTCTATAGGAACCTATAAATATGGACATACAATTCTTCTCAAACCAATTTGAATCAACACAAGTCTTAAGCTCTCATCGCCTATCTTGTATCCATTCTTATTCTACTTTAATACATTCATTCTTCTCGTATCATTTCATTCCTCTTCTTGTGATCTCTTTATATCTTTCTTCTATCATTTTACCTTCTCTCTTGGTTCTGACAGTTTGATTCAAATTCCTTCTTCTCGTCTAGCCTCTTCCTCAAACACTAGTAAGTACCCACGGTTGTTGGCAACCCACAAGAATACCTCGCCCTTGTTGTAGAAATGGAAAATCTCAAAAGCAAGTTTGCATCACTAGAGTTGGAGAATCAACGATTGCTTGAAGACCTACAGAAGGTTTCAGTAGAGAAGCAACAAATACACGACGAGTTTACATGAAGGGTTCAACAACTAGAGTCGGCAATAATAGCTTTACAACAACTAAAAGTCGATGGTCAAGGAGTTCTTAAGGAGCCCAAAATCAGCCTCCTAGCTAAATTCGATGGGTCAAGAGCACATTTTCGGGGTTTTATAAATCAAGTGTGGTTGGTAATTCAGATGCATCCCACGCATTATCCAACAGATTCATCTCGAGTCAGGTTAGTAGGCACTTTATTGATTGGCATGACATTGTCAGGGTTTGCTCCATTGCTAGAAGCAAATTCGCCCCTACTCAACAACTTTGAAGAATTTATCAAAGAGTTTAAAGCTTGCTTCGGAGACACAAATAGTGTAAGAACGATAATCAATAGGATTCGCACACTGCGACAAGGGGATCAACTAGCATCAACGTATGCAACCAAATTTTGTCTCATTGCAAGTGATATTCCTTGGGACGAACAAGCTCTAATGGAGCAGTTTTGTTCGGGCCTCTGTGGAGATGTAAAGGATTTATACTTCTTACCTTCCCTGAGGATCCAAAATCCCTTACAGAAACTATTACCCAAGCAATATGGTGTGATAATCGGCTTTTTGAGTGTCGGTCCGAGCGACAACAACAACAAACAAGATCAAGATTTACGCCAACTTATGCATCAGTGATGACACAATCTCCAAGGCAACAATATAGCCCCGTCCCAACTCCACAACAAGCACGTAGCCCAACACCAATGGATAGCCAGATTGATATGACCCGGCGACGAGGACCTTTATCAGATGAAGAGAAACAATTTCATCGAGCAAATCGACTATGCTTATATTGTGGAGGTCCAGGACATATTGCCATTCATTGTCCACACAAACCGAGACGTCAGGTACATCACATTAACTATGATAATAGAAATGAGTCTAGCATTATTGATAATAGAAATGAGTAGCATTGTTGAAACTGTGCCAACTAGTGTTTCTAGTAATCCAACTCTATCCAATAAGTTTGAGGTCCTAAGCCAATTAGAAGAGGAGTCAAACGAATAAGTCCGGACAAAATCAGAGCCGTTTGGTTGGACTGTCCTAGATCTGTACAACCTAGTGTGGGTTCCATCTCTTACAAGCATGTTAGTAGAGTTTCCTCAAGCCAAGTACAAATTAGGACACCAAGTTGTCAACTTCATGTCCCAGCTCTCTTAGATACCGGAGCCAATTCTTGTTTCATGGATAGAGATTTTGCCCGAAAACATCAAATAGCCTTGCATAAACTTCCTTGCCCAGTTTCCGTAGTAGTGATTGATGGACGTCCCATAGCTTATGGAAAGATATTCGAGGAGTCTGAGCCGATACACATACTCTTAGGTGATTTAGGATGTGTAGTCTCCTTTAACATAATCCGTAGCCCTGAGACACCAATAGTCCTTGGTTTGCCATGGTTCGAGCTACACAACCCAAGAATTGATTGGAGACGACGAGAAATTAGATGCCCTTCAAAAGGAAACATAGTAGTCAAGGGTCGAACCCAGGATCCTCCCCTTGAAAAACATAGTGTTACCACTTCACCCTCTACCAAACATGATGTTCCACTTCATCAGATTTTGTTGAGCGGCAAGCTCAACTGGAGCCGAAACGGCTGAATAAGCATGAGTTGACAAGCGAGATGGATCGGTAAGCTGTGAGCAACCGAGCCGGCAAGCAACAAAGCCAGTGAGCTGGGGAGCCGGTTTGCCGGATCCAATCAGTAACCGGAAGCCTAGTACTAGTGTAGACTACTAGGCAATTATAGTCTCGTAGTAAAAGTCAGATGCTCATGCGAGCATTGAAGTACGCGGTACTTCTGTCAGTCCCACGAGGACTTGTATAAATAATGCTATTGAGCATAGTTGTAAGTACAGAGTGTTTTATATATTTTTGAATATAGCTTTGAGGTTCTGCTCTCTTTGTCTCTCCCAAGTACTTTATGTATTCCCTAATTTCTCTGTTTTTCTAACGCTTCCGCAAGTAATCGTTTACATGGTATCAGAGCACGAGGGTTGAGAACCTCTGGAACCGACAAACTCTTGAAAGCAAATCCTAATAGGTCGTAAGAACATCAGACAAAGAAGTGATGGATAGAGGAATGGCTGGTTCGCTCCCTGTGGAGAAACTCGACAGATCCAACTATGCATCTTGGTCGTATAAGATGCACCAGTACCTGCTTGGGCATGGCTACTGGAGTTTCATCGAAGGAACCAATGAAACAGCACCTGATGCGGCACATAAGGACTTCCCAGTGTGGGAACAATCGGCAAGCAAAGTGATGTATTGCTTCGCGTCCAGTGTCGGAGACCAGCTGCTGAGCCACATCCGAGATGCCAAGACGCTGAAGGAGGCTTGGGGGAACCTGAAGAAGGTTTTTGCCACGAGCACTACAACCCGAAAGCTGCAACTCCGACAGGAGTTGAGCAATGTCCGACAGAAGGACATGTTGGTGGCGGATTACACAGCCAAGATCAAAGAGATCTGTGACTCGCTTGCCTCTATCAACGTTACCGTAGAGGAAGACGAGATGGTACATATCAGTCTTGGGGTCCTAGCGTCTAAGTTCAGAGCGTTCCGAACGGCGGTATGTACAAGGGAGAATACACCGTCATTTTTCAACTTACAATCGATGCTCCTTGTAGAGGAGAACCACGCCGGTGCGTCAACTAGCGCACCCATTGATAGCCGGATGCTGTACACAGGAGCGGATCAATCTCGTGCGCGTGGTGGATGAGGCAGGTTGGCACACAATGGAGGCGGCCGGCAAGAGCAAGAACGAAGGCACAGAGAACGTGCCGACAGCAGTTCCGGGACTTCCACAGGTAGGGGGAGTCAAGGCGGTGCCGGAGGCCGGCAAGACAAATCTGCAATGGAATGCTGGTACTGTGGCAAAAAGGGCCATAGAGAAAGCGAGTGTTGGAGAAAACGCGCCGATTCGGACAAATCCGGATTCGGCAAGGCCGACAAGGATGGCCAACAAAGCTCGCACTACACGAAGGGATCGGGAGGATCCAAGAACGGTAACAAGCCAGCCTTGGTGATGAAGCACGAGGCGAACTAGATGAAGAAGACCACTTCCAAATCGGAGGAAGTGTGGTATGTTGATTCCGGTGCGTCGAACCACAAAGAGTGGTTCAATTTTTTGGAGAAACCGGATCAACCAGGAGTAGTCGAAACCGGAGACGACACTCCTCACCCAATTGTGCACGTCGGAGAAGTCCCTTTGAGCCACGTCGGACAGAAGGGGAAGCTGATGAACATATTACACGTTCCGACAATCACGAAGAACTTGGTGTCGGTCGGACATATCGTCGACCAAGGGATGCAGGTGCGGTTTACGCTGTTGTAATGTATTCCACACACTACGTGAAAACCATAAAATAATATATCCAATTTAGATACATATAAATAAATAAATAATATATCAAAACATTTATCACATGCATAGGGCAGGATTCGAACCCTACACCTCCACGTAGATAAACCCCAACTTTACCATTGTAATAACTTATCTTTAGCGTTACACATATAGATTTAATATGTATAAGACCTTTATTTACACATACCTTTATTAAAAGGTAAAAATCATGTATTCTTTAGGGTGTGAATATTTTATTTACACGTGACATTAAAAGTGACTCATGCACATCTAGCGTGCATGAGCCCTATACTTAGGAAATGACAAAGCATCACATGCACATTTAGTGTGCATGGACACTTTTGGTGAAAAAGCATGAAGCCATGCTTAGCCTCTTCCATCTTTATATGAGGAGAGAAATATGTATAAGGTTGTTGATTAATATACAAGGATTGATCAATCTAATATATTCGTGGGATTCACGAATTTTGCCATCTAAATTACTCTTATAATCTAAATATTGTTTAAAATACACTAAACTCGTGGGATTCACGAGATTGCTATCTTACTTCTCTTTCCACTATTCATAACTAGCCTTAATTTGTATTCCTCTTTCTCCTAGTCAAAAACCTCGGCGGTTCCCACCCGACTCACGTAATGATCCGGAGCCGAAAGGCACGACACAGTTGGTGAACCCGACGTGAAGACCGGGTGGCAAGGAGATGGAAAATCAACCGGAGGCTAGCAACATGATGATGATGTTCGAGCGCATGCTACAAGAACAACGCGCGATGTCGGAGATAGTGGCATCAGTGGAGCGGCTCGTGCAACGAAACGGGCAATTCAACGGGAAAGACGTGTCGCGGTATCTTCGGGACTACAAGGCGGAGATGTTACGGTGCAGAATATCGGAAGGACTGCAAGTGACGTCCTTCAACCGGGTGGCGACCGACGGGCTTCAAGCAAGCATCCATGGGCTACGACAACAAAATCCGACATGGGAGGCGTTTGAAGAAGAGCTAAAGAGGACGTTCGCCATCGAGGATTCCTCCAAGGCGACTCGAAGGGGATTCGAAGATTGGGTGGAGACGCCGGACAAGGGATTGAAGGTCGTTGATGTGTTTTCGGCATTCGAAAGCCGGTTCGGGAGGTTGTCCGCGAGAGATCAAGCTATCCTCGTACCGGACAAGGTGATCATGTTCTTGCGAGCCGTGGACGTCCGGGACCGGAAAGATCTCGGAGTGCTCTTGGAGGACACGACCACGGAGAGTGGCCTCACCGAAACATGGGAAAGCGTGCGGGATATCGTCGCGCGATACACAAAGAGGGGCAATGGCTTGCCAACGAGGAAAAGAGGGTTTCGGAACCGATTCCGAAACCGAGAACCGGATTGGAAGACCATCAACCGAGGGCTCGGGAGACTACAACCGAGAAGGGGATTGATGCATCTATGGTGGAGCAACTATTGAAGGAGATGGAGAATCTGAAGATCACAATGGTGAAGAAGTCGGATGACCGCCCCACAAGCTCCAAGTATACGGACCGACGGTGCATATGGTGCGATAGCGCCGAACACGATCGGAGGGATTGCGACAAGCATAAGGAGGCGTTATAGCAGGATCTCATCTACTACGAGGGAAACCAGATTCATTCGATGGACTCTCGGAAGCCACTCCGACCGAACTTCCGGAAAGGCGGCATGAAGAAGGTGCTCGAGGAGGAATTGGCAGCAAGAAGCAACTATGCGACAACCGCGGGAATATGTGTCGGGGAGTCATCGAGAGCAAAGACGTCTTTTTGGCCGGAAGCTCTAGAAAACACCAAGAAAACTGACTCCAACGAGATCCGAAGCACCGCGGAAGGCATCCGGTAAGCTACGGGATGGGAGTGCCCTGTCGACAAGAATAACGTATACGCCCTGTGTCAATTGCATAAGGTGTATGTAGACGAGAAACGACGACGTGCGGAGGATGTGGCCGGGCCATCGAAGATACCGGAAAGCTGGAACTCCGGAGGTAAAGGAAAAGAAAAGGCGACTCCGGCATTCAAGCTCGCCTCAGACATAGAACAACAAACCGACTTGAAAAGAGTGTTCGAGGAAAGAATCTTGGATAGCCGGGTAGATTTCTCGCTTCGGGAGCTACTCGGAATAGCAAAGAAGGAGTTCCACGATCTTCTCGTGGATCTCGTGAAGCGAAAAAGACAAAGTACAGAGGAAAATGCTCCAAGGGTGAATGCGAACACCGTTTTAATGAACGACACCGAAGTGGAGGACGAAATTCCGAACTCCCACTATACAAGGCCACATTGGGCACGCGCGACTACGGAGACTCCGGTCCGAATCGGCAACATCAAAGAACCCGTGCTAGCATTGATTGATCACGGATCCGAGATCAACTTGTGTCAAACACAGTGCTCGGCCACAACCGAGGAATAGGATCGATTCACAGAAACAGGAAATACAAAAGAAATGCACGAAGACAATAGAGAGAAGAGTACACAGGATATTTTACGTGGAAAACCCTAAGTGGGAAAAACCACGGGAGTCCTCAAACTCCAACTATCACTATGAACAGAGATGTACAATGGTGAAGCTACAAGGCAACAACCTTGAGCTCACTGTCTTCGCCACAGGCGGCGGTAATACACAGAGGCAACGACCTCTTCGTCTCTCTCTCTCTCTCTCGGCTGCTCACTTAGCTCCCACTAAGTCGAAAACTAGAAAAATGAGTAATGACAACAAAACTGTTTGCCCTAAGTCATATTTATACACATATGACTTTCGGGCTATTTACAAATATAGCCTCAAGGGCCCTTGGCAAACATATTCACAAATATGTCCCCGCATCCGGATCTCTCTCCGGGTACATTCATCATCCGGCTCCGTAGCCGGGGTCTTCATCATCCGGCTCCGTAGCCAGGGTCTTCATCATCCGGCTCCGATACCGGGTACACCTCATTTGGGTCTTCATTCCCGATTCCCGGACATCCAACCATCCCATCCGGAGGGACCATAATCCCAACAAACTCCCCCTTCACTTCGGCATGGGATGTCTTTCCAGTCCGACCCTCTTCCGACACGCTTCCAGCTTGTCGGGTGTGAGCACTTTGGTCAGCATATCTGACCCGTTCTCGTCCGTGTGGATCTTCGTCAGCACGAACTCCTGGTCTTCTATCCTTTCCCGGATCCAGTGATATCTTCGCTGGATGTGCTTCGTCCGGGAGTGATAGGCCGCGTTCTTTGCAAGGTGGATGGCACTCTGACTGTCGCAGTAGAGTCGGTACTCCTCCTGCCGGATACCGAGCTCTCTGATGAAGTCCTTCATCCATATTATTTCCTTGCCGGCTTCAACAGCCGCCATGTACTCCGCCTCCGTGGTTGACAGTGCAACCGTCTTCTGCAGCCTCGATTGCCACGAAACAGCTCCCCCTGCATACGTCATCACATACCCTGATGTGGACCGGCTGGTATCTGCATCAGCCGACATATCCGAGTCGGTAAAGCCGTCGAGTTCGGGCTTACCGGAGCCGAATCGGAGGCACACGTTTGCCGTGCCCTTCAGGTATCGGAGTATCCACTTGACCGCGTTCCAGTGTTCTTTGCCGGGATTGCTCATGTACCGGCTCACCACTCCGACTGCATATCCTATGTCCGGTCTTGTACACACCATTGCGTACATCAAGCTTCCGACGGCAGAGGCATATGGTACTTTCATCATGTCCTCCTTCTCAGCCTTTGTCTTGGGGCTTTGCTTGCTGGACAACTTGCAGTTTGCCGGGAGGGTTGATCCGACCGGTCTTGCTTCCGACATGTTGAACCGTTGAAGCACCTTTGTCACGTACTTCTCCTGTGACAGCCACAACTGCTTCTTCCTCCGGTCCCGGATGATGTGCATCCCTAGTATTTGCCTCGCCGGACCCAAGTCCTTCATTGAGAAGGTTCGGTGAAGAGCCTTCTTCAACATCCGTATCTTGACCTGGTCCCGTCCAACGATCAACATGTCGTCCACGTACAGGAGGAGTATTAGAAAGTCTCCTCCTTCGAACTTCTTCACAAACACGCAGTGATCGGACTGCGTTTTGTGGTACCCTTCGTCGGTCATGAAGGAGTCGAACTTCCGGTACCACTGCCGGGGAGCCTGCTTCAGTCCGTAAAGGCTCTTCTTCAACCGGCATACCAGGTGCTCCTTCCCTTTCTTCTCGAATCCTTCCGGTTGCTGCATGTAGATCTCTTCTTCGAGGTCACCGTGAAGGAATGCCGTCTTCACGTCCATCTGTTCTACCTCGAGGTCCATGCTTGCCGCTAGGCTCAGCACCGTCCGGATGGAGGTCATCTTCACTACCGGGGCAAATATCTCGTCGAAGTCGACGCCCTTCTTCTGCTGGAACCCCTTCACTACGATCCTGGCTTTGTATCTCGGGGGGTTTCCGGCATCTCCCGGTTTCAGCTTGAACACCCACTTGTTTCGAAGTGCCCGCTTTCCTTTCGGCAACTCCACAAGTTCATATGTGTGGTTCTCATGCAGGGAATCCATCTCCTCCTGCATGGCACTTAACCACTTGCGGCTTTGGGTGTTATGAATTGCTTCTTCAAAACTCTCCGGCTCCCCCTCGTCGGTTAGCAGCACGTGCTCTGGTTCCGGAAATCTCCGGGGAGCCCTTCTCTCTCTTAGAGGATATCTCCGTTCCAGAGCTTCGGTAACCGGCTCCTCCGTTTCCTCTTCATCCGAATCCATTTCGGGATCGGGGCCGGTTCCGGTATCAGTTTCATCTTCCTCGGCCGGTTCTGTTTCTTCACCGTCTTCGGCCGGATCCTCGAGTGCTAACCGGTCCCTTGCCGGTCGAGACTGCTCCTCGTAGAGTTGATCCTCACCGGTCGACTTGGAGCTCTTCATCTTCTTCTCCGACTCCCAGTCGGCGAGTGTCTTGTCCTCCATGAAGATGATATCACGACTCCGGAATATCCTTTTGTCGACCGGGTCCCATACTCGGTAGCCGAACTCGTCATCGCCGTAACCGAGGAATATGCATGGCCGGGTCTTTGGATCTAACTTTCCTCTCCGGTCCTTTGCCACATGCACGTATGCAAGACACCCGAACACCTTCAGATGCCGGTAGGAGACTTCCTTACCGGTCCACACTTTCTGTGGCGTGTCTCCATCCAGGGGTACTGAGGGTGATCTATTTATCACATATGTCGCCGTCGACATTGCCTCAACCCAAAATCCCTTGGGTAATTTCGCATGTGCTAGCATACTCCGGACCCTCTCCATTATGGTCCGGTTCATCCTCTCGGCCAGCCCGTTCAGTTCCGGCGTCTTCGGCACAGTAAACTCGAGCCGGATTCCCGTCGAACGGCAATACTCCTCAAATTGCCCTCGGTATTCTCCTCCGTTATCCGCTCGTAGTGCTTTCAGCTTCTTGCCGGATTCTCTTTCCACTCTCGCGTGGAGTTCTTTGAAGACGGACAATACTTGGTCCTTTGTCTTCAACGGTGCCGTCCATAGCTTCCGGCTGTGGTCATCAATGAATGTCACGAAGTACTGGGCTCCGCCATGTGACTTCGTTTCTACTTGACACGTCAGTGTGCACCAACTCCAATGGTGCGCTACGTCTCGTCGGTGGCCTTGAGTGGAAGGAGGTTCAGTTCTGCTTACCGGCCAGACAGTCGGTACACTTCCCCAGGTGTACGTGCTTTACCGGTATCAGGTTGTCTTCGGCAAGCCTCTTCATCCCCTTCTCACTCATGTGGCACAGTCTCTTGTGCCACAGCTCACCGGTAGTGTCAGCTGCCACGTTCAGCTCCTCCGGACATAGCCGGGAATTCATCAGGTACAGTGTGTTGACCTTCCGGGCCCGAGCCACTATCAAGCTCCCTTTGCTGAACTTCATGACACCGTTCCGGATGCTACCCGTGTAGCCTTCATCGTCTAGCCTCCCAGCCGAAATCAGGTTCAATCGAACCTCCGGAACGTGTCGGACATCCTTCAGCAGCATCTTGCATCCGGTTGATGTCATCAGCCACACGTCTCCTATGCCGGCAATCCGGCATGTACCTTCATTTCCCATCCGGACACAGCCGTGCTCACCGGCTGTGTAGGATGAGAAGTATTTCTTCTCCGGGGTCAGGTGGAACGACGCTCCGGAATCGACCACCCAGGTCATCTCTTCACCGGCAAGGTTCAGCTCCCTCTCTTCGGTAATGAGCATTATCTCTTCTTCACTTGCCGCGAGTGCCGTCGTTCCTTTCCGGTCCTGCCCTCGCCGATCCGGACCTCTCCGGTCCGTGGCTCCCCGGTATGCACCGTTTCGCTCCGGTGACTTATTCGAATCGGTACCGTCGGTTCCGTTGTCTTTCCGGAAATGCCGACAGTTCTTCTGGAAGTGCCCCGGCTTCCCACAGTAGAAGCATGTAGGTCTTCCCCTCGACTGCGACCGTGTCCCCGACTTCTCCCGTCTTTGCGGACTCCGGTTCCGTTGTCTTCCCCGTTCCGATTCGGTAAGCAGCGCCTTCGAGTCGGAGGCCGGTTCTTTATCTCTCCGACGCGCTTCTTCATTTAGAATACTTGTCTTTACCGTTAGTAAAGACAAGTTCTCTTCCTTACAGGAGGTGCTGAGAGTAACTACCAAGTTCTCCTAGCTCTCCGGAAGGGTACACATCAGCATGATGGCTTGCATTGCGTCATCCAACGGGAACTTGATCGCCGCAAGCTGGTTCACAAATCCCATGAACGTGCTGACGTGTTCGACCATGCTCTCGTCGTCCCGGTACTTAAGATTCACTATCTTCCTCATCAGGGAGGTCCGGGTCAGAGCATTCTTCCTCTCATACAGTCCGGACAGCTTCTGCCACATCTCATAGGCGTTCGTATCGTTCGCCACATGTTGCAGAACACTTACATTGACATATTGCCGGATCGTCGCTACGGCTTTCCGGTTCAGGAGCTTCCACTCCGACTCTATTACCCCCTTTGGTATCTCGGCATTGTCGATCGGTTCGTACAGGTCTCGGACGATGAGAAGGTCTTCCATCTTTATCTTCCAGTCGGCGTAGTTCTGTGAGTTCAACACCATCATGCCCGGAGGCCCACTACCGCCGCCTTCCATTTTCTGTGTTACCGTCGCTCTGATACCACTTGTCAAACACAGTGCTCGGCCACAACCGAGGAATAGGATCGATTCACAGAAACAGGAAATACAAAAGAAATGCACGAAGACAATAGAGAGAAGAGTACACAGGATATTTTACGTGGAAAACCCTAAGTGGGAAAAACCACGGGAGTCCTCAAACTCCAACTATCACTATGAACAGAGATGTACAATGGTGAAGCTACAAGGCAACAACCTTGAGCTCACTGTCTTCGCCACAGGCGGCGGTAATACACAGAAGCAACGACCTCTTCGTCTCTCTCTCTCTCTCTCTCGGCTGCTCACTTAGCTCCCACTAAGTGGAAAACCAGAAAAATGAGTAACGACAACAAAACTGTTTGCCCTAAGTCATATTTATACACATATGACTTCGGGCTATTTACAAATATAGCCTCAAGGGCCCTTGGCAAACATATTCACAAATATGTCCCCGCATCCGGATCTCTCTCCGGGTACATTCGTCATCCGGCTCCGTAACCGGGGTCTTTATCATCCGACTCCGTAGCCGGGGTCTTCATCATCTGGCTCCGTAGCCGGGGTCTTCATCATCCGGCTCCGTAGCCGGGGTCTTCATCATCCGGCTCCGTAGCCGGGGTCTTCATCATCCGGCTCTGATACCGGGTACACCTCATTTGGGTCTTCATTCCCGATTCCCGGACATCCGACCATCCCATCCGGAGGGACCGTAATCCCAACAACAAACCGACTTGAAAAGAGTGTTCGAGGAAAGAATCTTGGATAGCCGGGTAGATTTCTCGCTTCGGGAGCTACTCGGAATAGCAAAGAAGGAGTTCCACGATCTTCTCGTGGATCTCGTGAAGCGAAAAAGACAAAGTACGGAGGAAAATGCTCCAAGGGTGAATGCGAACACCGTTTTAATGAACGACACCGAAGTGGAGGACGAAATTCCGAACTCCCACTATACAAGGCCACATTGGGCACGCGTGACTACGGAGACTCCGGTCCGAATCGGCAACATCAAAGAACCCGTGCTAGCATTGATTGATCACGGATTCGAGATCAACTTGATGTCCAAGGAGTTCTACCGGAAGGGGAAGTGGCCTATTAACACCAACCATGGATGGAAGATTCGGGCGGCCACCAAAGCAACGGAAGATGTATTTGCAAATATAGCCTCAAGGGCCCTTGGCAAACATATTCACAAATATGTCCCCGCATCCGGATCTCTCTCCGGGTACATTCGTCATCCGGCTCCGTAACCGGGGTCTTCATCATCTGGCTCCGTAGCCGGGGTCTTCATCATCCGGCTCCGTAGCCGGGGTCTTCATCATCCGGCTCCGTAGCCGGGGTCTTCATCATCCGGCTCTGATACCGGGTACACCTCATTTGGGTCTTCATTCCCGATTCCCGGACATCCGACCATCCCATCCGGAGGGACCGTAATCCCAACAACAAACCGACTTGAAAAGAGTGTTCGAGGAAAGAATCTTGGATAGCCGGGTAGATTTCTCGCTTCGGGAGCTACTCGGAATAGCAAAGAAGGAGTTCCACGATCTTCTCGTGGATCTCGTGAAGCGAAAAAGACAAAGTACGGAGGAAAATGCTCCAAGGGTGAATGCGAACACCGTTTTAATGAACGACACCGAAGTGGAGGACGAAATTCCGAACTCCCACTATACAAGGCCACATTGGGCACGCGTGACTACGGAGACTCCGGTCCGAATCGGCAACATCAAAGAACCCGTGCTAGCATTGATTGATCACGGATTCGAGATCAACTTGATGTCCAAGGAGTTCTACCGGAAGGGGAAGTGGCCTATTAACACCAACCATGGATGGAAGATTCGGGCGGCCACCAAAGCAACGGAAGATGTATTTGCGGCTTGTCCGGATGTGACGGTGAAGATCGGGGATGTCGAGATCGACCAAAATTTCTTCGTGCAAGATGAGGTTTCACATTCCGTCATCCTTGGCCAACCCTTTTTCATGGCATCACGGATGGAGACGAAGGTGCTCAATAGCGGTGCGGCTTTTGTGCGAATTCGGAGCCAAAACGGTGGGAAATCCGTCCAATTCCTAACGGTGCTTGCAAATCACGAAAGGAACAAGAGGGAACTCTTGTCCCAAGTGAGAATGGATTTTTAAAGCGGACTGTTGCGGAGTGGGGAAGTGATAGTCCGAGAAGCCCTGATACCCCACACATGAAGAAAACTCTCGAAGCAAAACATGTACGAATCGGTTCGGATGGGACATCTACGTACACGACCGTAACCGGAGGATTGAAGAAAGGATACCGACAAGTGGAGGATAAGTTGCGGTCGACATCAATAATAAAAGAAGATGAAGAAATCGTGGGGATAGTCGAAGAAGTGTTCTATGGGAGCACGCTACAACGACTTGAAGAGCTTGCTGAAGATAAAAGCCAAGGGAACCGGGTAGTCCCGGTGGAATCGGTCGAGATGTACGAGATCATTGCGAAAATGGAGCCGGATACGCTCCGCAATGAAGAAGCAATGGTAAGTACGAAATACAAGACCGTGGAGAAGAAGGTGAAACCGGCCGCGGGACCACTACCCGCCGATAGCGAACAAAAGAGGAAAGAAGTCTCGGGAGATCCGACACTTCGGAAGTCCGTGGATATTGGACATGCCTTCACGGATGAGACCCGGAAGAAACTTCGGATCGGTGGAGGTGGGTTCCTATTACAAAAAGAAGAAGAACGGTTTCACGAGATGTTGGAGCAACACGGCAAAGCGTTTGCATTTACATCAAGGGAGATAGGGTGCGTCGATCCGAGAATAGTGGAGCCGATGGTGATCTTCACGATTGACCATGTACCGTGGAACCTGAAGCCGATTCCGGTGCCACGAGTGCATATTCCGAAAGTCATTGACTTGCTCAAGGAGAAGGTGGCGATGGGGATTCTAGAGCCATCAACAGCTCCGTACTCAAATCGATGGTTTACGGTTCCGAAGAAGAATGGGTCACTCCGATTTATCCAAGACTTGCAACCGGTGAATAAGGTCACGATCCGGAACTCGGGAGTTGGTCCGATAGTGGACGAATTTGTGGAAGCTTTTGCCGGTCGTGCGATATACTCCATCGGAGACCTATACTCGGGGTATGACCAATTCCAACTAGCCGTGGAGAGCCGAGACATCACAACCATGCGAACACCGATAGGATTAGTCCGAATGTGCACACTACCACAAGGAGCAACAAACTCGGTTGCTCATATGATGAACGCGATGAACAAGGTGCTTCGAGACTGCATTCCAGAGATAACGATGCCGTTCCTCGATGACATTCCGATGAAAGGATGCGCGGTAGAAGAAAAAGATGAGACTATGGATGATCGGGGATGCCGAAAGTTCATGGTCGACCGTATTCATGATTGCGAGAAAGTGTTGCGAAAGCTAGAAGATGTGCACCTAACACTTTCTGGGGAGAAATCGGCATTCGGGCAAGAAGAAATATTGGTGGTCGGACATCTATGTGGGCCCTACGGCCGAAGACCGTCACCAACAAAGATCGATGCGATTCAAGCTATGGAGGAAGTATGCGAGTCAACATCCGAAGTTCGAAGGTTTCTCGGTGCATGTGCATTCTATCACATATGGATTCCGCACTATGCACATATAGCGGACCCGCTCTACCACTTGTTGCGGAAAGGTAAGAAATTCAAATGGAAACCGGAACACACCAAAGCCATGAAGAAATTGAAGAAGACACTTCGGAGGGCGGAAGCACTTAAGAAGCCGAGCTACGACCGACCGATCATAGTAACGGTTGATACAAGTCCAACCGGTATCGGGTGGGTCATCAATCAAGCCGACTCGGATGGTTCGCGATATCCGATCCGATTCGGAGCAAAGGTTCTCAATGATAGGCAATGTGGATATGCACAAGTCAAAAGAGAACTGTGGGGAGTCGTGTCGGCGATAAAATCGGATCGGGATTATTTGATCGGAGCCGAAGTGGTGATCGAGACGGATTGTCATCCGATACTCGGGATGATGCGGTGTTGTACGATATCGGATGTAGCTATGCTAAGGTGGGTTGCATATGTCAAGTCGCTTAATCCGGAGGTTCGACACATCTCGGGGAAGGACAACGCGGTAGCGGATATGTTATCAAGGGCTCGGTTCGGAGACGACATAACCGAATTGGATAATGAAGAAGTTTCCGAAGACTACTCGCGTCGGAGAGCATATGCCGAGTGAATGTAATCCGAGAATTCCGGGAAGAAGAATACGAGGGAGAAAGCTTGCTGATCGGAAAGATGTTACAAGAGGCCGAGGATTCAACAAACGATAAAGGAAGAAGAGCCGAGATCCGAAGGAAGAAGAGGCAAGTCCAAAGGTTCTTCTTGGAAAACGGATTAATATGGAGGGCGCCGAAAAGACCGGATGGTATACCACTTCGAGTAGTCGGGACAAAAGAGCAACGAAACCAGATAATGTCCGAGTTTCATGAATCCGATTGGGCTGGACACCGAGGAACATGGGCAACATTTGTGAAGATCAAGCAAAAATATTGGTGGAAGAAAATGTACAAAGATGTCGCGGAGTTCACGGGAAGCTGCGAGCAATATCAAGTCTACTCCGGGGTTCGACATCGAGATGAGTTACATCCGACATTCTCACTGACAATCAACTTCAAGTGGATGGTCGACATAGTGGCCATGCCGACCGGGATTGGACAAAAGAAATATTTGGTATTAGCTCGGGAAGATCTCACGAATCAAGTAGAAGGTCGAGCGCTTCAAAGGAAAACGTGTTCCGCGGTATGCCAATTTCTTTTGGAGGAAGTATTTTGCAGGTATGGGTGCGTAGGACAAGTGATTGCGGACCGGGAGAACTCGACTCGGACAAAGCTAGGGGATTCTTCGCCAAACACGAAGTTCGGTTATCGTTGACAACGACATACAATCCGGAGGCCAACGGGAAAATCGAACGTGGACATAGTCCAATCGTGAAAGCACTTGCGAAGGCATGCGATGGAAAGGTGAAGGACTGGCTGCAGATGCTTCCGTATGCACTATGGGCGGATCGGACGACGCGCAGCTCCGTAACCGGTTACATGCCGGCAGAACTCATGACCGGACAAGCACCGGTAATGCCGACGGAAACCGCGATCACAACATGGACAGTGCTACCGTGGAAGGAAGAGATGAGCCGAGAAGAACGACAACTAGAGGGAAGACTGGCAGACATAGCGGAAGCAATACGCCGACAACAAGAAGCACGATTCCGGAACAAAAGCCGGTTCGACACAAAGCACCGACTACGACCGAGGAGGATTGAAGAAGGAGATTGGGTGATCGTCTATGATAGTAGTTTGGACCATCAATATACAACGATGCGGAAATTCGCGAAAAGGTGGTTCGGGCCATACGAGGTTCGGAAAGTCTTCGACAACGGAACGTATCGACTGTCCGAGTTGGATGGAACAATACTACGAGTGCCTATAACCGGGAAGCGGGTGAAGATTTTCAAGAAGCGGACCGACGACAAACCCTATGTGATCCAAGCCAAGGCCGACAATGAGGAGCAATCGGACGAAGACCACAGTGATGCGGGAAGTGAAGAAAGTGAATTACAACTCATAGTCGACATAAGGGGAGAATCGGAGGAAGCTTGGGTGAAGACGGATATGAGGAATCGAGAACTTTGGCACATACCGGAGGATGTGCGGGTTCGGAGGGGGCGAGTGTCGTAGTGTATTCCATACACTACGTGAAAACCATAAAATAATATATCCAATTTAGATACATATAAATAAATAAATAATATATCAAAACATTTATCACGTGCATAGGGCAAGATTCAAACCCTACACCTCCACGTAGATAAACCCCAACTTTACCATTGTAATAACTTATCTTTAGTGTTATACATATAGATTTAATACATATAAGACCTTTATTTACACATACCTTTATTAAAAGGTAAAAATCATGTATTCTTTAGGGTGTGAATATTTTATTTACACGTGACATTTAAAGTGACTCATGCACATCTAGCGTGCATGAGCCCTATACTTAGGAAATGACAAAGCATCACATGCACATTTAGTGTGCATGGACACTTTTGGTGAAAAAGCATGAAGCCATGCTTAGCCTCTTCCATCTTTATATAAGGATGAGAGAAATATGTATAAGGTTGTTGATTAATATACAAGGATTGATCAATCTAATATATTCGTGGGATTCACGAATTTTGCCATCTAAATTACTCTTATAATCTAAATATTGTTTAAAATACACTAAACTCGTGGGATTCACGAGATTGCTATCTTACTTCTCTTTCCACTATTCATAACTAGCCTTAATTTGTATTCCTCTTTCTCCTAGTCAAAAACCTCGGCGGTTCCCACCCGACTCACGTAACGATCCGGAGCCAAAAGGCACGACAACGCACCTCGGGTGCTTCATCGAGGAAGAGGGCCAGATTATTGCGCAAGGGCGTAGAGACGGGAGGATGTTTATCCTTGACACCAATGACGTCGGAACCACTCTGTTTGCAAAAGGACAGAAGGTCGAATCAGACATCGACCTGTGGCACAAGCGGATAGGCCACGTCAATTACCGGAGGCTTCAAGACCTGCAAACGAAACAAGTTGTTTTCGGTTTGCTGAAGTTTAGCGACTGGAAGGCCCAAGTATGTGAAGCCTGCCAACTCAGGAAGCAACGCCGGCTTCCATTCCCCACCGAACGTAACCGGAGCCGTAACAAGCTCGACCTTATCCATTCGGATGTGTGGGGACCGGCATAGAATGTTAGTCTTGGTGGGAGTCGATATTTCGTCTCCTTCATCGACGACTATACGCGGCACACGTGGATCTACCTCATTGAGCGAAAGAGTGAAGTCTTCGAGTGTTTCCGGAGTCTCCAAAGCATGGTGGAACGGGAATCAGAGAGGAAGATCAAATGCCTACGGTCGGATGGCGGAAAAGAGTACTTTTTCGGCCAATTCAACAGTTATCTGCAACAAAAGGGAATTCGGCGAGAGTTCAGTTGTAGATACACACCGCAATAGAACAGTGTTGCCGAAAGGAAGAACCGGCCACTTATTGATGCAGCAAGGGCAATGCTGGAGGAGAAGAGCATGCCCAAATTCTACTGGGCGGAGGCAGGTTGAACAACTGTCTACATCTAGAACCGGATCGGTGACAAGGTGTCAGCTCACGAGCTGTATTTCGGACGCAAGCCGAATTTGAGACACCTTAAGATCTTCAGTAGCATTGCATATGTGCATGTACCGGAAGAGAAGCGGAGGAAGCTGGATGCAAAATCGGAAAAATGCATCCTAATCGGCTATGCTCAAGAGCAGAAGGGTTATAAGTGTTATCACCCCCGGACAAAGCAGGTCCGAGTTAGTCGAGATGTCGAGTTCGATGAATCGGCATCGTGGTAATCCTTACCGGCTCCGACTTCCGAATCCGACCCGGTGCCGGTGGATGAGGCTAATGTGCCTGAACCAACCTAGGTAGAGGATGATGAAGCGTGGACTCAGGATGAGAGTCCGGAATCATTCTGGTTGAGCGGGCCAAATGAGAGACTGAGTCAATGTGACCAGTCCGATGAGGAACCAGCGAGTAGTGGAAACTCCGTCGTGCACTCCCCATGCAAGGAACCGAGGCGACGGTTCACGCGCAAAGAGAAGGGGAAGAAGAAGATGCCGGAATTCGAAAACGGCAACGATGAGTCGGATCAGTGTGCATCCAACTCCGGTAAGGAGAAAGGCAGATCTTCGGCAACGAAGACCGAACCGGCCAAGAAGGGCCTCAAACCGGGTAACAGTGAGTTACGTTGGTCCACCCACCAGAAGGATCCCGTCAAGCGGTATGGGTACAATGAGTACATGGCGCATCACTATGCGTACATGACTAAGGTGGCAGAAGTGCGTGAGCCGGAGAGCTACGCAGAAGCGGCCAAGGATGCAAATTGGCGTGCCGCTATGGAAGAAGAAATGCGGGCACTTGATGTCAACAAGACATGGGACCTGGTTGACCCTCCTCGTCATTGTAAACCGATTGGATGCAAGTGGGTATACAAGGTAAAATACAATGCCGACGGTTCTGTTAACCGGTATAAAGCCCAGTTAGTGGTGAAGGGATATGCGCAGACCCACGGAATCGACTACGACGAGACCTTCGCTCCGGTAGCGAAGATGACGACGGTTCGTGTGGTGCTGGCGGTTGCTGCAGCAAGGGGGTGGCATCTTCGCCAGATGGATGTGAAGAATGCGTTTCTTCAGGGTGATCTTAAAGAAGAAGTCTTTATGACTTAGCCCCCCGGCTTTGAATCGGAGATGAACAAGTCGGCGGTATGCCGGCTGAAGAAGTCGTTGTACGGCCTGAAGCAAGCCCCTCGAGCTTGGAATGCGAAGATCACGCACCGGTTGCATAAGATGGGGTTTGTGGCCTCCAAATCAGACTCTTCATTGTTCATCCGGCAAGGCTTAGCCGGTCCGGTATGTATACTGTTGTATGTTGATGATCTAGTCATCACCGGACCAGGAGTTCCAGAAATTAACCGCGTCAAGTCCCAGTTGTCAGACGCATTTGAGATGAAGGATCTGGGGGACCTTCATTATTTTCTAGGGATCGAGGTGATCCGAACCCCGGACGGCATATTGCTCTCACAACGACATTACGTCTTGAATATGTTGTACAAGTTCGGCATGACAGAATACCGACTTGTCTCCACACCCTTGAACCGGAACCAGAAGCTTCGTCCCAACTCCGGACCGGCCTGCAACGAGCAACGGTTCCGACAGATTGTCGGAAGCCTTATTTACTTGACTATCACACGACCCGACATCAGCTATCCGATCGGAATGATAAGTCAGTTCATGCAGAAGCCAACCGTGGAGCACCTTCAATGCACGCAAAGGATATTGCGGTATGTCAGCGGCACGAAGGACCAGGGACTATTATACCGGTGCGGTATACCCGAAGAGCTCGTCAGTTACACAGATGCCGACTGTGCCGGCGATGCATTAGATCGTTGATCAACCTCCGGTTACATGTTTTCCCTAGGTAGCACGGTTGTTGCGTGGAGTAGCAAAAAGTAGCCAACAATTGCTCTGTCGAGCACTGAGACTGAGTATCAGGGCGCTACCATTGCCACCTGTGAAGCCATTTGGCTTCGACGACTGCTACAAGACCTACGGATCGAGGTACCGACCCCGATTCTGGTCTACTGCGACAACATAAGCAGCATGTAACTCGCCAAGAACCCTGTGTTCCATGCTCGCACGAAGCACATAGAAGTGCACTATCACTTTGTGCATGAGCGGGTCCTGAGCGGTGAAGTTGAACTACGGTATGTTCACACGGATCGACAAGTTGTCAATATCTTCACCAAGTCGCTCGGATCGGACAAGTTGCAACACTTTATCGACATGCTTGGTGTTTAGCATCTCAACGTGCCACACTTGAGGGGGAGAACGGACAGAGACACTGGAACGGGCAAAGGCAAAGAGACTGTCGATTGCGCCGGTGAGGGAAGAACATAAGGTGACAGAGTCAAGAAGGACAGAGCCGACCGAAGGAAGAAGGCCAAGACCCGGACATGGTCCGATGTGGTAATGGGCTTGGAATCAGAAGACGAATTGGGAACAACCGATTCAGACAAGAGCTGGAATGAATCGGAGACAGTTAATTCGGTTCAAAAGACAGATTCGGAAGAACCGGACCAATTCAAGGCCAAGTAGACACGGATGCAGCGGAAGTCGATGCCATCGCGGAGGAACCGACGGATCGGCAAGTGTCGGAGTCATAGCAGCAAAGGAGCTGAGAGAGGCCTATTGAGCAGACATGTCGACCAAGAAGGTCGAGGCGCGCAGAACCAGAAGGGTCGCGGCAAACGGGACGGGACTAGACGAGGAGTGCGAGCAAGGAGAAGCGACGCCAGGAGAAGTCGGTTGGAAGAACCGACTGCCACAGAGACTGACACTAAGATCCAACCTCAAGTTGAGCTTGAGGGGGAGTGTTGAGCGGCAAGCTCAACTGGAGCCGGATTGGCTGAATAAGCCTGAGCTGGCAAGCGACCGAGCCGGTAAGCAACAAAGCTGTGAGCTGGGGAGCCGGTTTGCCGGATCCAATCAGTAACCGGAAGCCTAGTACTAGTGTAGACGACCAGGCAATTATAGTCTCGTAGTAAGTGACAGATGCTCGTGCAAGCATTGAAGTACGCGGTACTTCTGTTAGTCCCACGAGGACTTGTATAAATAATGCTACGGAGCATAGTTGTAAGTACATAGTGTTTTATATATTTTTGAATATAGCTTTGAGGTTCTGCTCTCTCTATCTCTCCCGGGTACTCTATGTATTCCCTAATTTCTCTGTTTTTCTAACGCTTCCGCAAGTAATCGTTTACAGATTTCAACCATCACCCTAGAACAATTATGCCAAGAAGGAGCAAAAGAAGATTTATTCTTATTAGCCATATCAGTTGCACCTTCTAATGACACTCAAGGGAAGTCAGAGGTCTACATTCCTAAAAGTGCCAAGAATATGTTGATGTCTTTGACAAAGTCAAAGCTAGTGTACTTCCAAAGCATCAGCCATACGATTGTCCCATTAATCTACAACTAGGAAAAGAGCCACCATGGGGTCCGATCTACAATCTGTCACCAACGGAGCTTGAGGTTCTTCGAGCATACATTGACGAGAATCTTGCAAGTGGATTTATTCGACATTCAAAGTCTCCAGCTGGTGCTCCTATCTTTTTCGTGAAGAAAAAGGACGACTCGCTTTGTTTGGTCGTGGATTATCGGGGATTAAATAAAGTGACAATAAGAAATAGGTATGCTCTACCTTTAATTTCCAGTCTTTTAGAGCGCATTGGTGGGGCAAAGCATTTTACCAAGATTGATCTAAGGGGTGCATATAATCTTGTCCGTATTCGACCAAGAGATGAGTGGAAGACTACATTTCACACTCGATATGGCCATTTCGAGTATACAGTTATGCCTTTTGAGCTCACAAATACGCCTGCTGTGTTTCAACATATGGCAAATGATATTTTCCGAGATTTTCTAGATATATTTCTTATCATCTATTTAGATGATCTATTGATTTACTATAGAACACAAGCGGAGCATGATATACATGTCTGGAAGGTACTCCAACGCTTAAGAGAGTATGGTCTTTATGCCAAACTAGAGAAGTGCACTTTTGATTGCAAAGAAGTTGAGTTCTTGGGTTATACCATTTCATCCAAAGGTATCTTCATGGATCCAACGAAAGTTCAAACAGTATTGGAATGGCATACTCCAAGTTCCGTCCGCGATGTCCAGTGTTTCCTTGGATTTGCCAACTTCTACCGCAAATTCATATGGAATTATTCGAAGATCGTGTTGCCGCTTACTCAACTCACCAAGAAAAATCAAGCATTTGTTTGGATTCCTGAAGCAGACAAAGCCTTTACTCAGTTGAAAGAGGCATTCACATCAACTCCTGTCTTAGCTAATGTTGATCCAGAAAAGCCATTTATCATTGAGGCAGATGCATTCGACTTTGAATTGGGGAGCATCCTATCACAACTGGGTGAAGATGGGCACTTACATCCAGTTGCGTTTCACTCAAAAAAGTTTAATGTTGCGGATATCAACTACGAGGTGCATGACAAAGAGTTACTAGTTGTGGTCGACTCTTTTGCGCAATGGCAACATTTCCTGGAAGGTTCACCTCATCAAATCATCATTTATAGTGACCACAAAAATCTTACATATTTTCAAACGGCTCGAGTGCTAAATAGGTGACAAGCTTGGTGGGCACAAATTTTAACTCGTTTTGATTTCAAGATCATTTTCCGCCTAGGGAACCAACAAGGGCAAGATGCTCTATCTCGACGCTCATATTTGGCACTTCGCCCTGGAGATCCAACTTTCGACAATCAAAAGCAAGTTCTCCTTGGTTCAACAAAGCTACAAGCAACCACGGTTTGTGCCACACCATTGGATTCAAGTCTTCTTGATACTATTCGACAACAACTTAACTCTGATGATTTTGCTAAGGATGTCTTCGCCCACCTTGGTCCAAATCATGCATTTTGCTCCACATTGCCAGGGACATCGCAACGCTATAAGGAGTTCAAGTGGCAATATAACTTACTTTTCTACAAGAATCTACTTTATGTCCCTGATGGATCACTACGCCTTCGAGTGTTGGAGCACTATCATGATGCGCGTATGGCCGGACACTTTGGTATTGCCAAGACTATGGAGCTAGTGAAGCGATCATTTTGGTGGCCTCATTTACAACAATTAGTTGAAGATTATGTTCACACATGTGATACATGTTGTCGAGCTAAAATGCCTAGGCATCATCCTTATGGGTTGTTACAACCATTGCCGACTCCCGCGCAAGCCATGGTAGTCAATTACTATGGATTTCATTACAGGTCTGCCACCTTCACAAGGTTTTGATGCTATTTTAACCGTAGTGGATTGATTTACCAAGATGGCACATTTTCTACCCTGTGTAAAAAGCATTAGTAGTCAAGAAACAACATATATCATTATGTGTGAAGTATTTCGCTATCATGGTCTTCCAAACGACATAATTAGTGATCGTGGACCGCAATTTATCTCTCCCTTTTGGAAACACCTATGTGACGGGCTCCAAATCTCTTGCAAACTCTCTTCAGCATATCATCCCGAAACTGATGGCCAAAATGAGTGCACAAATCAAACACTTGAACAGTATCTTCGATGTTTCATCAGTTATCAACAAGATGATTGGAGTCATATATTGCATCTTGCAGAGTTTGCATACAATAACACCATACACTCTTCTCCCAAGGTCACACCTTTCTATGCATATATTGGAAACCATCCTCAATGGTGTCTCTTGGACATTCCAGTGATCTCACCAAACCCTAGTGCAGAGCAACACCTCCACCGACTACAACACCTTCAGTCTGAGTTGTCTTCACATCTTCAGAAAGCTCAAGCCCAACATAAGGCCCATGCAAATCGACATCGTCTTCTGTCTCCATTCAAGGTTGGTGATCGGGTATGGTTGTTATGCCGTCACATAAAGACTACTCGACCGTGTGATAAACTAGATTATAAATGCTTGGGTCCTTTTGTCATCATGAAGCAGATTGAGCAACATTCTGTCTTGATCTTCCTGCAAATTTGCGGCTTCATCCAATCTTTCACAACTCTCTTTTGGAACCTTACCACACCAGCTCGATTCCCAATCGTGTCGTGCCGCCACCGCCTCCTCTCCAACTTGTTGATGGACCAAAGTACGAGGTAGCCTCCATTCTTGATTCAAAGATTGTGCGCAATAAGTTGTATTATCTAGTTGATTGGCTAGGCTATACTCCGAGAAGTACGAGGTAGCCTCCATTCTTGATTCAAAGATTGTGTGCAATAAGTTGTATTATCTAGTTGATTAGCTAGGCTATACTCCGAGCAATCGCACATGGGAACCCGTCGATAATGTTTGTAATGCTCAGGCTCTTATTGACGACTTCCATCGTCACTATCCCAACAAACCCGGCCCTACATTGTTAACAACTCCTTCCACTCGCCGTTTTAAGAGGAGGGATAGTGTCATGAATCCGTGAACATTATGTGGCTTCACTTGGGCTTGAACCCAAGATCATTAAGATAACATATGATTATATGAAATAATAAAAGCTACTTCTTGTAATAGACTGATATTATAAATGTTCTAGAACATTCCAGAATATCCTAGAACATCTTAGAATATTCTAGAACATTATAGAAATCACTAGGTTATTCTATAGGAACCTATAAATATGGACATACAATTCTTCTCAAACCAATTCGAATCAACACAAGTCTTAAGCTCTCATCGCCTATCTTGTATCCATTCTTATTCTACTTTAATACATTCATTCTTCTCTTATCATTTCATTCCTCTTCTTGTGATCTCTTTATATCTTTCTTCTATCACTTTACCTTCTCTCTTGGTTCTGACAGTTGTTCCAAATGAGACTCTCGTCTTCCTCTTATCGTGTATTCAGCATACTCTTTCCACTTTGGTCCAATCCTCAGTGAGGCCATTTGCACCGTAATCTTCTTCGAGTTTGAGTCCAATGGCCATCCTTTCCCTTTGATCGATCAACTTTACGAACATTAAGACTTTATTCGCCCCCACCAATCCTTGATCCCGCTCCGAGAGTTGAGCGAAGCGATACTCAAACTCAATGAATGCATGCATAGCACTCTGGTGGGTCTTCCTCAATGACACCCATTGGTCAAACTCGTATAGACCTCGTCCCTTTGCCTCTTCATAACCATATGTCTCTCGTAAAGCTTCTTTGAAGGACACCCACGAATCGTGAGCTTTTTGAAGCTCTTTCATCTCTTCGTAGATTGGTTTGGTCACCACTCGATAAAAGTACTCCAACCTTATTGCTTCATTCACACCTCTTGAATCCATTTCGGCATTGTAGGCCTTTAGAAAAATTTGAACTTTGCCCCCATCGAAACAACCGACTCGCTCGACCGCGCTTTCGACGGCTTGTTGGGCCGCATCTCGTCTTTTCCCTTCTCTCAAAAATTCCATCATCATCTTTGACATTGCCTTCATGAAATATTCCTCGTCCATCTTCATCCTCCCCTACCGCTCTTCACATCGGGTTCACCAAATGATGTCGCGAAAATGCTTGCGTGCGTGTGCTACTTGAGTGGAACCATTGGGGTCTCGAACTAAGGAGGACGTTTGATGAACTTAAAAGACAATGATGTGGATGTTTGAGTCGAGGAAGACAATGTCACACTTGAAAAGATTAAGAAAATTGATACACTTGAGAGAAGATGATTAATTAGAAAAAGATAAATGAGAGTATTATATTGATGATGGTGGTGATGGTGAGATCACATATTAAGCCCCCCCTTACACAAGCCTTACAAGGGTTTTTATAGGACTATGATCTATCCATGCTTCTAACATGCACAAAACCATGGGCTTGGACCCATGGTTTTTGGGCACACGGTTTTTCTTGTGACATAGCCCATGGTTTTGTGCACACGGTTTTGTATGGTTGTTTCCTATGCCTTTTGAATATGAAAATAAATATATAATACATTTAAAGTACTTGGTAGTAGCCCTAATGGTAAGATAAATGCCTTTTATCTTGTAGGTGCAAGGTTCAAATCTTGCTTGCACCCTTCTATATGCACTCGAATGCCACCCTAGGCTAATTTTCATATTTATAATCGTTTGTTTGTGTAATGTGCGTGGAACCACACTATTTCACAATTTCTCCCATTGGATACGCAACATCATGACAATGGCACCCATTGGAGATCCGGACGAGTTTGAAGGCTGATAAAGTTCTATCAACCAGGCCTTGACTACGTTGTCGTGGAAATTCGCAGCTTCATGTTGAAATGGGGCAGAACCAGTAGGGTCTCGAACCAGTTGGTGAGACGGGAATAATGTCTGGGTCAGTTTCCGGATCGGCCTCTAGATGACCTCGCTGGATTGGATTCCGAACAGAACCCGATCCGAATCAGCTCCCAGATGTCGAACTGTGAGCACACGAGCTCGGAGACATACTGTTCTGGACCGGTTGCTAGATAGCAGTGATGAGCTCATAGGCTCACGTACTCAGGTACGCACACTCAGCACAAAGAGAACATATGTAAGAACTCGACTACTCCCAAATGCACACAAAGGGACTCAACAAATTGTATTGATTTAACAGAGAGAAATAGAATGATTACAACCGGACGTGGCCGACAAAGGAACTTGAGCTCTATATGCACGCACATAGACACTGAACAATGGGCCTCTGGTCGGGAGCGCACGGGCTTCCTACGCGAGCAGAGGGCTCCACCTTCCTCCTGAAATTAGCACAGAACAGGGAAACGGAGGGAACGATAGAGCTCGAATCTCAAACCGGCAACGCTTCATTCTCTTCCTTGGTCCCTCCTTCTCAGTCTTCTCCCCCTTCCTCTTTTCTCTCATGTTGTTAAGATAACCGCTTTTCTCTCAGATCTTCCTCTTGATTTTCTCCCTTCAACCCCCTTTATTCCTCTCCATTCGTGTGGTCTTAATGTACCTATCGAATCACTCCTACCTAGTATTCTTCAACACTCCACTATTACTATGTTATTTACACATGTTTGTACATAAAGACAGTTTAGTGCGCATCCGTGCACACCCGAGTTCACGCACATCTGGCTCCGTTTTCTTCCTCTGGCGTTTGCCTCGTCACGGCTTCTCTTTGTTGCCTCGTCGTCTAGACGACATCCATTCCCCGATGTTCTTCTGTGTACTCACAAATCGACCAGGCATGCCAAAAGTGTTATCAGCCCAAGGTAACACGATGTCAGATACTTGTCCATTAGTATTCGATTCAAGGTCTTGTGGTTTGGGAGTCATAGTGGGATCGTCTCGCTTTTGAAACAATAGTAATAACCCACGTAGGAATAAAATAGGGTGTGATTGTGCAACTGTGGAGATGAACACAAGCCGGTTACAACCGACTGGTTATGAACGCATTATGCAAGAACGTAAGGACTCGACATAGATAAATTACGACACAATACACAGTGTATCAGGCAAACATAATTCTATTAGTAAAGACATAGTTGATACAATACTATTAGACTCATTTTACAAGCTTCCCATGACCCTTTTTATAGGGATCATGGACGGTTACGAACGGAGCGTGAATCGTTACTAGTATTAAATATTTACGATTTTTCCTTCCTGCTTCTTTACTACTTCGCTTGGCCCTGCCCACTTTTAATTCGACTCGTAACCACTTTTCGGCCTTTTCACACATGACTGTTTGAACCGGCCAACAATCAACGACTAAATTTGGATTGCCCCATGAGTATTTCCTTGAATCCCCTCCGCTTGGGACAATGCCATGGGGTCTTTATTATGAGACATGAAAATATAACGTCTGGCAAAGAAATGGGATGGGGTCAGACAGATAACCATAACATAATGTCGTGATGTAAACATATCATGGGCCAACATTAATCAATATCATGATCTTACGTCAATACCCCTCTAGATGTATGAGATGACGTTCAAGATCAAGTAACTATGGTAACACAAAGATGTTTGAAAAACCATGGGGTTGACAAGGGAACATCTTTCCCGAATCTCTATATCGATTTTTTCATGGCGGCTCCCCGAGGCTCAACAATGTTTGTTCGCGTCATGAATAGTTTATACATGAAAAAATGTAGTAATAAAATATGTCTCTACACCCACCCATGTGGTTTTGGCTCTTTAAGTCCTATTACAAGAAAGTGAGGGAGGTTGATTCTTGGTGTTGATAGAAGCAAGGATTCCTATAGCCAAATTTCCTCAAACTTGGTTTCCTCAGAGCCATATTTCATTGAACATGGTTTCCTCAAACCAAGATTCCTTACGTTGAATTCCTCAAAAGGGGTATTACACAAGGGCTACCCATGAAGAGTCCTAAATCTTCTCTCATGACATCATGTCCTCCCCAGTTCAGGTTCCATGCGGTCCTGCTCGGGTACCACATGCACATGCATTTATACAACACAATTATAAGTGCACCTACATAAATTAAGAAGAGGAAAACACCAAGAGTGCAATCATGTGCCCAACATGTGCTCATGCAAGCCTTCATTAACAACGCCACTAAATCCATCTTCCATGGTTCTAAACCCCCATGGACCCTATGTCGTTCATACCTTTCTTGTGGATTATTGGAATGATGTTGATTTATCAATTGTCCAATGTCAATATATATTTGGACATTCATATTTGCAACATGGGCTTCTTTGGTTGGAGTGTTAAAATCTCCTTTCTAGTGGGCATTTTCTCAAGGGGATGTCATAATGATGTCTCCACATTCTTGGATTGGGTTTGCTTTTGATGCTCAAAATGGGGTTTGAGATCCATTTGCCAAGTTAAAAGACATTTGGTACATGAATTCTTCATGTTGTATATTTTGGGGAGGTGGACATGAGGAGTCAACAATTTGTAGGGCACCATGTTTTCGATTTTCATTGTTCCATCACGACGTTGTAGGTCCATTATGAGGTATGCAGGGATGAGAATGCAATGGGTACAATGCATATAGATCATGCTTTGCAGTTATCAGATCATGCTCCTGTCTAGCTAGACCTTGATTTTGGGAATCATTCCTATGAAGTGCATCTCCAAAGGAAGATACTTATGCTCATTAACAACAACTACCTCAAGCATGAACTCTTCAAGAGGATGATCTATGACATAATACCTCCTCTTTATGTATAAGTCAACATAGATGATGATATAGCATGGGTACATTTTGTACATAGATTACAAACAATAATACAAGAGTATGGGAAGTGGTATGTCTCAAGACAGAGAGATGACACTCAACAAGCCAAATTTACTTGTCAAGCCCTAATGGAGTTAGCACATAGAAGATCTTTGACTTTACATGAAGAGGATGCATTGTGTATGGCCAAACACACATTGATGCTACATGACAAAATAAATTGGAAAAATGGCAAGTTAGGTCAAGACAAATTCCATTGAAAGACAAAGGATGGTCTTCTAAATCCTTCTTCAAATGGTTGCATTTAATACGCCAAAGGGAATCCATTAAATTCATCAAAACTGGTGATGGTTTGTGGACTACAAACCGACTTGAACTAGCCAAGGAATGTGTAACTCACTTCTCTCACATCTTTGAGAACAATGTCGTTGCTACAGATGCAATTAAACATGCTAGAGATACATTCTTGTCACTAGTTCAACCCACTATCTGTGTTGATAAAGCTATTGCTTTGGATGCAACATTCACAATGGAGGAGCTCTTGGACGTTCGAAAGGGCCTCGGGAAAGGCAAAGCGCCTAGTTGGGATGATATTACGTTGGAATGTACAACCATGAGTTCACTGAGGCACCGACCTCGTGCTCACAGATCTTTGCCACAGGCGGCGGTTACAACAGAGGCAACGACCTCTTTCTCTCTCTCTCTCTCTCTCTGTATAGTTACACACACTCTCTGTTCTTGCACCAACAAGAATGACAACAACAACAACAACAACAGTAACAACCATTACTAGAAGTTTGCCCTAAGTCATATTTATACTAATATGACTTTTCGGCTATTTACAAATGTAGTCGCGATGGACTATCAGAAAACATATTTACTAATATGTCTCTTCATCCGGTTCTCCGTAGCCGGGTACTCCTCATCCGGTCTTTCACCGGGTCTGCACCATCCGGCCCTCCGTAGCCGGGTACTCCTCATCCGGTCTTCACCGGGTCTGCATCATCCGGCCCTCCGTAGCCGGGTACTCCTCATCCGGTTCATACCGGGTCTGCACCATCCGGCCCTCCGTAGCCGGGTACTCCTCATCCGGTCTTCACCGGGTCTGCATCATCCGGCCCTCCGTAGCCGGGTACTCCTCATCCGGTTCATACCGGGTCTGCACCATCCGGCCCTCCGTAGCCGGGTACTCCTCATCCGGTCTTCACCGGGTCTGCATCATCCGGCTCTCATACCGGGTCTGCACCATCCGGCCCTCCATAGCTGGGTACTCCTCATCCAGTCTTTCACCGGGTCTGCATCATCCGGCTCTCCGTAGCCGGGTACTCCTCATCCGGTTCATACCTCGGCCGAGTTTGTTCATCGGCACTGTTCTTCTCCATTCCCATCCGAAATCCGAAGGGACCTGTCTCCCAACAAGAAGGTTTGGTCAAATTAATACCCAATGTCAAGATTCGAACTCTTGACATGACCATGTTATAATATAGTATCATGGGTTAACCAATATATCTCGTACACAGTTGTGTATGTAATTGGTCCTTATTGTTTTGATAACATGATGTGCATAGTTTGTTCATCGGCATTGTTCTTCTCCCTTCCCATCCGGAGGGACCTATCTCCCAACAAACTCCCCCTTCACTCTGGCATGGGGTGTCTTACCAGTCTGATCCGCTTCCGGCATGCATCTAGCTTGTCGGGTATCAGAACTTTGGTCAGCATATCTGACCCGTTCTCGGCCGTGTGGATCTTCGTCAGCGCGAACTCCTGGTCATCTACTCTTTCCCGGATCCAGTGATATCTTCGCTGGATATGCTTCGTCCGAGAATGGTAGGCCGCATTCTTAGCAAGGTGGATGGCACTTTGACTGTCGCAATAGAGTCGGTATTCCTCTTGCCGGATACCGAGCTCTCCGATGAAGTCCTTCATCCATAATATTTCCTTGCCGGCTTCCACAGCCGCCATGTTCTCCGCCTCTGTGGTTAACAATGCAACCGTCTTCTGCAGCCTCGACTGCCACGAAACGGCTCCCCCTGCATATGTCATTACATACCTGGAAGTAGACCGGTTGGTATCCACATCAGCCGACATGTCTGAATCGGTGAAACCGTCAAGTTGAGGTTTTCCGGAGCCGAATCAAAGACACATATTTGAAGTGCCCTTCAAATATCAGAGTATCCATTTGACCGCGTTCCAGTGCTCCTTGTCGGGATTGCTCATAAACCGGCTCACCACTCCGACTGCGTATCTTATGTCTGGTCGGGTACAAACCATTGCGTACATCAAGCTCCCAACGGCAGAGGCATATGGAATCTTCATCATATCCGCCTTCTCAGCTTTCGTCTTCGGGCTTTGCTTACCGGATAGCTTGCAATTTGCCGGAAGTGTCGATCCGACCGGTTTTGCTTCTGACATGTTGAACCGGTGAAGCACCTTTGTCACGTACTTCTCCTGTGACAGCCATAATTGCTTCTTTGACCGGTCCCGAATGATATGCATCCCCAGCATCTGTCTTGCCGGATCCAAGTCTTTCATTGAGAAGGTCCGATTGAGAGCCTTCTTCAGCATCCGTATTTTGACTTGGTCACGTCCGACGATCAACATGTCATCCACGTATAGAAGGAGTAACAGGAAGTCGCCTCCTTCAAACTTCTTCACAAACACGCAGTGATCGGCCTGCGTCTTGTGGTACCCTTGATCGGTCATGAAGGAGTCGAACTTCCGGTACCATTGACGAGGAGCCTGCTTCAGTCCGTACATTCTCTTCTTCAACCGGCATACCAGGTGCTCCTTCCCTTTCTCCATGAATCCTTCCGGTTGCTGCATGTAGATCTCCTCTTCGAGGTCGCCATGAAGGAATGTCGTCTTCACGTCCAGCTGCTCTACCTCGAGGTCCATGCTTGCTGCTATACTCAGCATCGTCCGGATGGAGGTCATCTTTACTACCGGGGAAAATATCTCATCGAAGTCCACGCCCTTCTTCTGCTGGAACCCCTTCACCACGATCCTGGCTTTGTATCTCGGGGGGTTTCTGGCATCTCCCGGTTTCAACTTGTACACCCACTTGTTTCGGAGTGCCCGCTTTCCTTTCGGCAGCTCCACCAATTCATACGTATGGTTCTCATGCAGGGAATCCATCTCGTCCTGCATGGCACTTAACCATTTTCGGCTATGGGTGTCATCCTCCGCTTCTTTGAAGCTTTCCGGCTCCCCCTCATCGGTCAGCAGAACATGCTCTGCATCCGGAAATCTCCGGGGGCCCCTTCTCTCTCTGAGAGGATATCTCCGTCTTTGGGCTTCGGTAGCCGGCTCCTCCATTTGCTCTTCATCCGAATCTGATTCGGGGTCTTGGCCGGTTCCAGTCTCAGCTTCCTCTACTTCTTCTACAGCTCGTTCAGTATCCTCACCGTAACCGGCTGGTTCCTCGAGTGCTAACCGGTCTCTTGCCGGTTGGGTCTGCTCATCGTAGAGTCTATCCTTACCGGTCGACTCGGAGTTCATTATCTTCTTCTCCGACTCCCAGTCGGCGAGCATCTTGTCCTCCATGAAGATAATATCTCGACTCCGGAACATCATCGTCGTAACCGAGGAATATGCATGGCCGGGTCTTTGGGTCTAGCTTTCCTCTCCGGTCCTTAGCTACATGCACGTACGCGAGACACCCGAACACCTTCAGATGCCGGTAGGACACTTCCTTACCGGTCCATACTCTCTGTGGCGTGTCTCCGTCCAAGGGTACTGAGGGTGATCTGTTTATCACATATGTCGCCGTCGACAGTGCCTCAGCCCAAAACTTCTTGGGTAATTTAGTATGCACTAGCATACTCCGGACCCTCTCCATTATGGTCCTGTTCATCCTCTCGGCCAACCCGTTTAGTTCCGGCGTCTTCGACACGGTAAATTTGAGCCAGATTCCCTTCGAGCGACAGTACTCCTCGAACTGCCCCCGGTATTCACCTCTGTTATCTGCTCGAACCGCCTTCAACTTCCGGCCGGTTTCTCTTTCCACTCTCGCGTGGAGCTCTTTGAAGACGGATAACACCTGATCCTTCGTCTTCAACGGTGTGGCCCACAGCTTCCGGCTGTGGTCATCTATGAACGTCACGAAGTACTGCGCTCCGGCATGTGACTTCGTGTCTACTTGACACACATCCGTATGCACCAGCTCCAGTGGTGCATTACGTCTCATCGGTGGCCTTGCTCGGAAGGAGGTCTGGTTCTGCTTACCGGCCAGACAATCAGTGCACTTCTCTAAGTGCACGTTCTTCACTGGAATGAGGTTGTCGTCTGCAAGCCTCTTCATTCCCTTCTTGCTCATATGACATAGCCTCTTGTGCCATAGCTCACCGGCAGTGTCGGATGCCACATTCACTTCTTCCAGACATAACCAGGTATTCATCAGGTACAGTGTGTTTACCTTCCGGCCCCAAGCCACAATCAGGCTCCCTCTGTTGAACTTCATGACACCGTTCCGGATACTACCCGTGTAGCCTTCATCATCTAGCCGACCGGTTGATATCAGGTTCAGTCGAACCTCCGGAACGTGTCGAACATCCTTCAGCAGCAACTTGCATCCGGTTGGTGTTGACAGCCACACGTCTCCTATGCCGACAATTCGGCATGTACCTTCATTCCCCATCCGGACACAGCCGTGGTCACCGGCTGAGTAGGATGAGAAGCATTTCCGGTCCGGGGTAAGGTGGAACGATGCTCCGGAGTCTACCACCCAGGTCATCTCGTCGCCAGCAAGGTTTATCTCACTCTCCTCGGTGATGAGCATCAACTCTTCTTCACTTGCCACGATTGCCGTTGTTCCCTTCCGGTCCGGCCCCCTCCGGTCTTTACCGTTCCGGTCCGGGGTCTGCTTCGAATCGGTACCGTCGGTTTCCTTGTCTTTTCGGAAATGCCGACAGTTCTTTTGGAAGTGTCCCGGCTTGCCGCAATAGAAGCAAGTAGGTCTCCCCCTTGACTTTGACCGTGTCCCCGACTTCTCCCGGTTCTGGGGACTACAGTTTCTATGTCTTCCGCGTTTCGATTCGGTAAGGAGCGCTTTGGAGTCGGAGCTCGTATCTTTATCTTTTCGACGCGCCTCCTCATCTAGCAAGCTCGACTTTACTCTTGCTAGGGATAACCGTTTTCCTTCTGGCCCAGCGTTGCCCAAAGTGACAACCAACGTCTCCCAGCTATCCGGGAGGGAACCGAGCAGGAGTAACGCTAGTACCTCATCGGCGAGAGGTACTTCCAATGAAGTTGCCTGGTGGATCAGCCCCTGGAAGGCATTCATGTGCTCCGCCATGCTGGAGCCATCTTGGTACCGGAGTCTTATTAGCTTCCGGAATACTGAAACCTGATTAACAGCATTTTTGTTTTGAAACATTATGCCGATCTTCTCCCAGAGCTCATGAGCCTTGCTCTCTTCATTGAAGTTGTTGTACAGGCTCATGTCGATGAAGCACCGTATGTACGCCGTTCTCTTCATGTGCATCACCTCCCATATCGCGGCGTCGATTTTGTCCGGTCTCTTGTCCCCAAACTGAACCAGAAGCCAAAGATCTTTTACCACGAGCATATCCCTCATCTTCGACTTCCACACTGAATAGTTGGAGCCGGTGAGCTTGAACATGCCGCCAAACGATTCGTCCATTTTTTATGTCGTTTTGCTCTGATACCACTTGTCGGGAACTGGTGGTTCCTTATGCGCAACGCTCGGCCACATTCGAGCTTAGAATGATACACAGAAAACGGGAAATAAAACGCGACACAAAGAAGAGACGAGGTACACAGGAGGTTTACATGGAAAACTCCAAACTAGGGAAAAAAACCACGGCAGCCCACAGGCTACAAACTATCACTATGATGGAATGTACAACCATGAGTTCACCGAGGCACCGACCTCGTGCTCACAGATCTTCGCCACAGGCGGCGGTTACAACAGAGGCAACGACCTCTTTTTCTCTCTCTCTCTCTGTACAGTTACACACACTCTCTATTCTTGCACCAACAAGAATAATAACAACAACAACAACAACAGTAACAACCATTACTAAAAGTTTGCCCTAAGTCATATTTATACTAATATGACTTTTTGGCTATTTACAAATGTAGCCGCGATGGACTATCAAAAAACATATTTACTAATATGTCTCTTCATCCGGTTCTCCGTAGCCGGGTACTCCTCATCCGGTCTTCACCGGGTCTGCATCATCCGGCTCTCCATAGCCGGGTACTCCTCATCCGGTTCATACCGGGTCTGCACCATCCGGCCCTCCGTAGTCGGGTACTCCTCATCCGGTCTTCACCGGGTCTGCATCATCCGGCTCTCCGTAGCCAGGTACTCCTCATCCGGTTCATACCGGGTCTGCACCATCCGGCCCTCCATAGCTGGGTACTCCTCATCCGGTCTTCACCAGGTTTGCATCATCCGGCTCTCCGTAGCCGGGTACTCCTCATCCGGTTCATACCTCGGCCCTGTTCTTCTCCCTTCCCATCCGGAGGGACTTGTCTCCCAACAAGAAGGTTTGGTCAAATTAATACCCAATGTCAAGATTCGAACTCTTGACACGACCATGTTATAATATAGTATCATGGGTTAACCAATATATCTAGTACACAGTTATGTATGTAATTGGTCCTTATTGTTTTGATAACATGATGTGCATAGTTGCTCCCTTGCATTCGTCGTTGTTCGTCTGCGAGAAGACACAAATCACCAAGCATGCCAAATGTGTTACCAATTAGGAACACTATCTACGGTTAGTCCTTTGACGTAGACCTCAAGGTGACTATGTTGCAAGGAATGGTACCGTCGTATCGTAATACGTGATGGGATACTCCCTCGTATCCTAGTAGCGTATAAGGGAGACGGCTACAACCAAACTCCTTAGAAAGTGCACTAGTATTCGCACTTACGCCTACACCCTTACGATTAACAGTATGCAACGGAGAACAAAGAACACAGTAGATAAAACCACAACTATGCACAAAAATAAGAGAAGATAGTATTCTATTAGAAAAATGCTCTATGCACCAAAATTACACGCTACCTCTTACAGAGGATTTCTGCCCTTTATATACACAGGGCCTTAGCCGTTCACGCTTCCCGTGTGAACTGTTACATGTGTTTCTTACGCTTTACTATATTATAATGCTTCTGCGCTTCTGTCCGTCGGTTACTATTCCGGTGGACAACAGAAATCATAAGCAACTTTTGGTGCTCTAATCAGTCGCATAGAGGTATACGACTTCTATCACTAGAGAAGATATGCACTCGACGATTGAGTGGAGGGCTAAATTTTCTTAATTTGCATTTGCATATGTTGGCTAGAAAAGCTACTTTGTTGCCAAATTTTGCTGAAAAAACATTGCCTTGGGCAAGAATGCTATCTGATATGTTTGATCATTTGAAAACTAAGTCATTTGGCTCATGGGAAACTAACCATTGGGATGTAGTGTTTGGAATGCTTGACGGGCACATCAAAGGTTGTCAGTTTAGTTCAAAGCTTCTAAAGCACTAGAAGGACGTCTTGTACCACATAAAATGGAGAGGTAGGAATTCAGAATCAGGGAACTCTTTACGCCTCGAAAGCTTACACTGGAGTGCTATATTCCCACAGTCATTAGCTGAACAAGAGCCTAGGAAAACTTATTTTTTAGCAAAGAAGGGGTTGAAATCAATTGCAGATGTGGTAAATGACCAAGGTCTCTTATTGCACTTCAATGACATGACATGTTGCTATAATCTTAGGCCACATCATCGCGTAATTTAGAATCAAGTCACTGAGTTGATGCTTTCCTTAGTACTTGTGCTACCTCTCAATAGAGATCGCAAGATTCAGGATTGGATGTTACAAAAAGGGAACATTGTTATTCCAATGCATAACATTACAGCAATTTCAGTGCATATGTTGCTGCAACTTGTCCCATGGTTTCACGAACATGCAAATGCATTATGGAACCTACACAAAACGTTGTCGAGGAAATCCTTGCGTGTTCGCGAAATGAAGCGGGACCACCGGGGTCCTGGACTAGAAGGATTCAATATTTTTAGCAACATAAGCGAGAAAGTATTGAAGATAGATAGATGAAGAGAGAGAGAGAGAGATTGAACACTTGACTTTAGTTTTACGAAACAAGATACATCACCATTAGGATAACTCAGATCTTTGATTAAAAGTTTATTTTTTACTTACATCACTTGCCTCTTACACAAGCCCCACTGTAGGCTTTTATAGGTCTCTCCATGCAAAAACCACGGGCTAAAACAATGGGCTAAAACCATGGGCTAAAAACACGGGCTAAAACCATGGTTTTGTGCCCACGGTTTTTATATGTTTGCTTCCTACGAAATATTGAATATGAAAAGAAAATATACAAAATTTTAAACACTTAGTAGTGGCTTTAGTAGTAAGTTAATTTGTCTCTTATTATGGAGGTGCAAGGTTCAAGCCTTGCTTGCACCCCTTCGTATGGACTCAAAGGTTACTAGGCTTTAGTCTTATTTTATTTACAAATGTTTGAGTGCACATTACACTTTTCTCGATTTTGTTTGTTCCACACAATTTTCACACCGTTGCCGAAAATCTTCACGACAATGCAGTCCCAGTGGAATAACAGGCTTCCAAGTTTATGGAGCTCTGGTCTTCCCCTTAAGCAATGAGTATTCCTATGGAGATGCTTATTGGGTGTGCTCCCGACTGGGTCGAATCTTCAAAAGAGATCGATAGCCTCGCCGCATTGTGCAAGATGTGGTGGACGATTGGAAACATTCCCACACTTATTATGGACTTGCTCATTCACTACAATATTTGTACAAAGACTAAGTGCATCTCTTTATCATAGATTTCCTGGCCGAAGGTTTGGTAATCACTTTTGGATATTTGGACAAATTCCATGCGCCTTATCCAACAATGCCTATTTTCTCCAATGGACACGATTTTGGGCACTTTGGACCATTTGGACAACCCACAATAATAAGGTCTTTGATTGATTCAACCAATTGCATGAAGTTAGTTTCTTTAAGAAATCCCTTAGGCAATCTCTATTTGATTGTCTGCAACTTAGAGACATCACACTCAATTTTACAACCTTTACTTTGGGTGCTTTTAAGCTCTTTAGTGTCTAATCAACACTGCTATATTTTTCTTTATTCTTTGTGGGTTTTCACCTCACTTTGAGGTTTCCCACTAGTAATAAAAGTGTTACTAAAAAAAGAGAGAATGCAATGGGGATCTAGATGGGGTTTTCGTAGTTAGTCCATATGATATAGTAGTACATCCTTCTTGTTTGTTGTTCGCAATTCTTACGTTACAATTTATGAGGCCAGCATTTGGGAAAGAAAGCAAAGAGGCCTGCTTTTGTAGAGTTTTTTCGGGAGAAAGTGGTATGTTTTGTTGGTGGAGTCTTTTCTTCTTTGTGGACGTATGAATATGTCCGGACGGACTGACGGACGGACAGACGAATATGTCCGGACGGATGATTCTGCCTGCTTTCCCAGCATCTGCGAAAGAAAGCAAACAGGCTTAATTTTGTAGAGTTTTTCCCGCTCCCATCGGTGCTCCTCCCTCCCTCCCTTCCTCTTGGATATGCCCATCCATTTAGGGTTTCTGTTTCGCAGAGCACAGGGATTCTTCCCTCCTATCACTGTGTATCTATTTTTTTCATCTCACCTCCCGTTCTCGTTCCTTTTTATTTTTTTCCTACCTTTGTTGTCCATTTTTTTTTGTCTTCTCTCTCTCTCTCTCTCGTCTTATCTTATTCACTGTATTCTCTGTTTTTGTCACAAAAGCAGGATCAGAATCGACCTATGGATTTAATTTCAGAACTTGATGAAGATGGAGTCGACTTTAGACGTTCAGATTCTGAAGAAAATTTCGATGATGAGGTTGGTCTTTTAGTTAGCTTGGAAACATCATATTTTTGTGTTAATATCACTTGGAATATTCGAAAATTGACTTCTAGTTTTTTGAGATTGGTGCTATTTAGAATGAGAACTCTGCAATTCATGTGAATAAATAATCCAACAAATTGAGACAAAGGACGATGAGAGTAGCCTTGTTTATATGATATTTACTTCATAAAATTCGGTTCAAGTGTAATATGCATGTGCAATATTTGAAAATCACCTTAAATAATTCAATGTGGAATTACAAATTACTCCATAAATTAGGTATCTGTTAATTTATTATTTTTCGAGTTATTATTGCTCTCCAAATAGCGACTTTCATCTTGCCTTTATGAGAGTTTAGAATGTACAGGGTTTATTCTTTCAAGTGCATTCACAATCTTGCAGACATAGCCTTGTATCGTATGCTATCTAAATGTTTCTAAATATTTGGAAACCTTAACGATTCTTCAGCATTTCCTGATTTCTCAAGATATTTGTTTTCTAGCTTTTACTCTAAGAAGTCTGGCTGTATATAACAGAATTGAGAGAAGATGATATTCAAGCATTTGGCTGCTTTTAGAAAGGAATGCTAAGAAAGACATTACTCTAGAGTGTATCTAATTATTGGAGAGGAGTTGATTTTGTAAGATAATTCTAGAAGTAGGGTAAAAGTCTTTGGAAGAGGTTATCTTGAAAATAATAATAAGAAACAATAGTGATATAAATTTATTATATAACAAGCAAACTTTATAGGCTACAAAAGGTCTAAGATCATATCGTGAGGAACTGAACTACTCATCGAGAAGGAGTATTGGCCTACATTTCCTTCTCACAAATGCAACAATTTATTAATCATACAAGATGGAATATACACAGTAAAAGATCAGGATAAATCACCTAGAACCAATCACATGGCAAATGTCTACAATATGATAAGATAATATCAATTCAAGAAGCATCTTTCAAACGAGAGTTTTGCTCATTGTTTGAAAATGGATAACAATAAAAAATAGGTATTATTCAGACAACCTGTATCCAAGCACCATTAGCATGAAGAGGAAAATATAACCAATGCTTGGTGCTCAAATAGGGAATTATTTGTGAGAAAAGTTGTTAATAGCAGCAGCAGAATAGTTGGTAGAACAAAAAATAAACACAGCCAAGCTGTGAGAAGGCTGTTAGACAACAATAGCAAAAATGGTTGCAAAGAGTAGAGACAGCCAAAGAGTAGAGCTTCTTTGCAAGTAACAACAAAAATAAAGTCTTTATAAAAGAGTCTGGTATAGCTTAATTATACAAAATTGGGGAAAGTGGGTGAAATGGCTATTTGGTAGTTAAGTGACTCTTGTACTACCAAACAGGTACAATAAACCAGGAATAAGAGGGAATATCTTGGAAAAAGTGGAAGAGAGAGAAGGCATTTAAAGCGTTGTAGATTCTAGAGAGAGAAGAATCTAGGAAGAGAGAGAATGTAGAACAGAGATAATAAAGATGAAAGAGAGTGCAAGTTTGGAGCTGCCACCCTCCAACACCTCCTTTAGCTCTAGAATGGTGGCCCAACATTGAGTCGACCAAGGGGCTGCTTGTGATTTCACTAATTCACGAACAAAATGGTAGTGCACTTCAATATGTTTTGTTCTACCATGAAATACGGAGCTATGTGCCACGGCACGGGCACTTTGGCTGTCGGTGAAAACTGCAATACGAGAGTCTTGCAAAACACCAATGTGAGAAAACAATTGCATTAACCATAGCAACTCACATCAAGTATCCAAGTAGGCTCGATATTCGGCTTTCGTCGATGAAGTAGAAACTGAGTTTTGCTTCTTTGATTTCCAAGAAATCAAGCCTGAACCTAACATAAAACAATAGCCAGATGTGGACTTTTTAGGATCAATATCACCTGCCCAATCAACGTCTGAGTAGCCAACAAGCTGAATGGCGCCTCTAAAAGAGAGATCATAGTCGAGTATGTTGGCCAAATACTGAAGAACTCGAATAGCTGCTTGCCAATGACTTTGTCTTGGAGCACTTGAGAATTGGTTGAGAATACTCATGCTATAGGACAAATCAGGCCTGGTATAAGTTAAGTGAAGAAGGGACCCAATTAACCTTCTATATTTTGTGATATCTTCAAATATGGGAGAATCATCTTCATGAGATAGCTTTGAGTTTGGATCCATTGGACAGGAGAGTGGCCTGCAATTTGACATGCTATATGTCTCAAGGAGTTGCCTGAGATACCTATGTTGGATGAGGAAGATACCACCATGTGATTGATAGACATCCATACCTATGAAATAATGGAGAAGTCCTAGATCGGTCATTTCGAATGTTATTTTGAGGTTAGTGCGGAGCTCCTCGATTTTAGAAGAAAGGGACCTTGTAATTAGAAGGTCATCAACATATAATATGATCAAGCATAGCAAATTATCTTGAGAAAAAACATAGAGATTGTTGTCAGCATAATAGTGCAGAAACCCAAGAGAGAAAAAGAAGGTATCAATTTTGTCATGCCAAGCTTTGGGAGCTTGCTTTAAGCCATACAAGGCTTTGTGTAACCTGTAGACCATGTTTTTTTGCTTTGGAATCTCGAAACTTGGAGGCTGTTCAACATAAACTTCCTCTTTCAAATCACCATTAAGGAAGGCTGACTTGACATCCTTTTGAAAGATGAACCATTTGTTGTGAACAGCAAGTGCAAGCGCACATTGAATATATGTGTACCTTGTTGGGGCAAAAGTTTCCTCGTAATCAACTCCTTCAACTTGTGAGTAGCGTTTTGCAACTAGACGTGCCTTATTCTTATCCAAAGTACCATCAACATGGTACTTGGTTTTGAAAATCCATTTCAATCCAATTGTGAGGAATAGTGCTCAACCACAACCGAGTCTCACCCAATCAATGGGAGAAAATAGAAAATAGAAATAAGACTACACGGAATATTAACGTGGAAAACCCTAATTGGGAAAATCCACGGGAGCCCACAGACTCCAACTATCACTATGAGAGAGAAAGGGTACAATGCAAGACTCAGAGGCAACGACCTCGAGCTCTATGTCTTCGCCAACCGGCGGTTACTACAAAAAACACTTTCTGTTTCTCTCTCGCACTCTCGCACTCTCTATGTCTCTATACAACAATAATGATAACAACCTATCCAAAACACTGTTGCCCTAGTTATATTTATACTTATATAACTTAAGGACTATTTACAAATATGACCTCAACGGTCACGTTTGAACATATTTACTAATATGTTCCTATCTGTGGGTTCATATCGGATCCGGCCGAACTCCTTCCGTATCCATCCGATCCGGTATCGGGATACCTTCTTGATCCATCCGGTCCGGTTCCTTCGGCTCGTCCGATCCAGCTCATCTGGAGGGACCTGTTTTTTAACACCAATGACATGCCTATGTTGAGGCTGAGGGACTAGCTCCCATGAGTCATCCAGCTTAGACTCCACAAAATGAACATCCCTAGAGATGACTAGGAACTTTGATTCTAAATCCCATAACCTTTAGGCTTTAGATTGTGGGTTGTAACCAAGAAACTTACATTTCTTGGTTGTTTATGGGTGGGGGGTGGAGTCGAGAATGGCTCCACCCCCCTCCCAAGGGGTTGAGCGTGATGGAGATAGAGATAGAAATGAGAGAAACAGAAAGAAACATAGAGAGGGAACTTCTTGTTGTGTGTCATTCATGCCCCATATGGGGTTATATAGCTACATGAGGCTTAGATGTCAATAAGATACATAGGGGTACATACCCCTCTAGCCATTCACACACACAACTCACTCACACTCTTTCATATCTACACACATGCACACATGTGCACGTGTTCATACACATACGAACATACTCACCCTCACTCTTGTGAACATTTGCACATACACTTACAACAAGACTTCATACAAAGATTGTCACACTTATGCCAAGCATCTCATTAGGGGGAGGTTATCTGATGCCTCTGTTTAGAGTGACATTAAGCTTTGGCCTTTTAAGATTGTATCTAGACCTGTGATCTACGTGCAGTACAAGGGAGAGGAGAAGCAATTCGTTGCTGAGGAGATTTCTGCCACAGTTCTCGTGAAGAAGATGAAGTTGACCAAGAAGAAGAAGGCGCAAGAGAAAGAAGAAGAAGAAGAACATAGGACTGAGACACATTTGGTGCAGAAGAAAATC